>NC_022010.1:90017709-90030888 GCF_000317375.1 Microtus ochrogaster
TTTCACCTCCTCCCATTTCCCTTCCCCCCCCATTCCCCCTCTTCCTCTATCTCCAGTCCAAAGAGCAGTCAGGGTTCCCTGCCCTGTGGTCCTCCCTGCTCCATCCAGGTCTAGGAAGTTGAGGATCCAAACAGACTAGGTTCCCACAAAGCCAGTACATGGAGTAGAATCAAGTACAGGTTTTAAAGTATGATCTGATAATTCTTTAGATTTCTACAGTGTCTGTTGCTAGGTCTCCCTTTTCATATCTGGTTTTCTTATTTTGGGTATTTTCTCTCTGCCTTTTGGTTAACTTGGCTAAGGGTTTATATAGTTTATTGATTTTCTTGAAGAACCAGCTTTCTGTTTCATTGATTCTTTGTATGGTTTGCTTTGTTGATTTTATTGACTTCAGCCCTCAATTTTATTATTTCCTGTCATCTGCTCTTCCTAGATGAGTCTGCTTCTTTTTTTTTTCTAGAGCTTTCAAATGTATTAAGTTGCTCATGTGAGCTTTCTCCATTTCCTTTATGTAGACTCCTAGTGCTATGAACTTTCCTCTTAGCACTGCTTTCATAGTGTCCCATAGGTTTGGGAATGTTTTGTATTCATTTTCATGGAATTCTAGGAAATCTTTAACTTCTTTATTTTTTCCTTGACTCAGGAGTGATTCAGTTGAGTAATGTTCAATTTCCATAAGTTTGTAGACTTTCTGGAATTAGTGTTGTTGAATTCTAAGTTTAAGCCATGGTGATCTTATAAGAAACAGAGGGATACTACAATTTTTTTGTATCTGTTAAGGTTTTCTTTTGTTACCTAGTATGTGGCCAGACCTGTCCTATGGTGAGAATGGGGTGTTGAAGTCTCCCACTATTAGTGTATGGAGTTTGTTGTGAGATTTAAGCTTTAGTAATGATTCTTTTGCATACATGGGTGCTCTTGTATTTGAGACATAGATATTCAGAATTGAGACTTCATCTTGATGGATTTTTCCTGTGATGAGTATGAAGTTTCCTTCTCTATCTCTTTTGATTGATTTTAGTTTGAAATATATGTTGTTAGATATTAGGATTGCTACACCCACTTGTTTCTTAGGTTCACTTGATTGGAAACTTTTTTTCCAACTCTTTACTCTGAGGTAATGTATTTCTTTGGGTTGAGGTGTGTATACTCAAAGGATGGGTCCTGTTTTTGTATCCATTCTGTTAAGCTGTATTTTTGTTTGTGAATTGAGTCCATTAATATTGAGAGATTTTAATGACCAGTGATTGTTAATTCCTGTCATTTTTCAGTGATAGTGTTTTTGTGTTTTCCTTCCTTGGGATTTGCTGGTGTGAGTTTATCTGTTGCCTCTGTTTTCATGGGTGCCCCTAACTTACTTGGGGTGAAGTTTTGCTTCTAGTACTTTCTATAAGGCTGGAATTGAGTATAGGTATTGTTAAATTTGGTTTTGTGATGGAATATCTTGTTTTCTCTGATTAGAGTGATTAAAGGCTTTGCTGGGTTTAGTAGTCTGGTCTTGCATCTGTGGTCTCTTAGTTTCTGCAGCACATCTGTCTAGTACCTTCTGGATTTCAGAGTTTTCACTGAGAATCAGGTATAATTCTGAAGGCTTGCCTTTATAGTTACTTGGCCTTTTTCCTTCGCAATTCTTAATATTCTTTCTTTATTGTGTATGTTTAGTGTTTTGATTATTATATGGCAAGCAGATTTGGGGGGTCTGCTGTGGGACAGAGGTCTTATACACTATAAAGTTTTATAGATTGTACTGGTTTAATAAAATGCTGATTGGCCAGTAGCCAGGCAGAAAGTATAGGAGGTGCAACCAGAGTAGGAGAATTCTGGGAAGAGGAAAAGTTCAGTCTGCAGTCAACACAGAGGAAGCCAGACACAGAGGAAGCAAGATGAGAATGCCTCACTGATAAAAGTTGCCAAGCCACATAACTAACATAGACAAGAATTGTGGGCTAATTTAAGACATAAGAGTTAATAAGAAGCCTAAGCTAATAGACCAACCAGTTTATAATTAATATAGGCCTCTGTGTTCTGGATTTACATAATTAGGTACTGAAGTCTTTGAAAATATACACAGATAGATTCTACAAATCCTTCCCAGAGCAACACTGTTGCACTTCAATGATGTTCTGCCCCAAATACAAGCCCATACAACTTTAAAATCCCAGCACTTGGGAGGCAGAGGCAGGCGGATCTCTGTGAGTTTGAGACAAGCCTGGTCTACAAAGCTAGTTCCAGGACAGGCTCCAAAGCCACAGAGAAACCCTGTCTCGAAAATAAATAAATAAATAAATTTTCTTGCCTTCATATAAATTCTGTACATGGTAAGTAACATAGATTATGTTCATGAAAACCTTACCAAAAAGTTTAAAAAGAAAAAATCCCTAAGTTTAATAGTAAGCTTGACATACCTGAGTTATGTTATATTCAGATCTATTTTAAGTTCTTCAATATAATTCTAAAATCTAGCTGCTATGTTTTATAAATCCATATCTGCTTTTCTCCCTCAATTTTGTAGGAATATAAAAAAATGACTTTTAGTTTTTTATTCTACAGGCTGCCTTCTCTTACCTATAACTAAAACTACAACTTTCTAATATAAATTAAAAATTCATGATGACCACTACATCATAAGATATTAATAGATACATTGAGATATTTATTAAGCATTCATAAAAATTTTAGACTTTCAATTGGGAAACTACAAAAAAATCACAGACTTATCAATAGAAAATAAGCAATGGCTTTTATTTTTTTCAATTAGTATTTTACTATTTTTTCAAATCTACAAGTAACCCTCGCTGTTTCTTTTTGAGATTCAAGAACATGCCAAACAGTCATAGCATGGCTGATTCTCTGATTCAGAAACACATCCACACTGGATTTTAACTTTAAACTTTAGTTATAAAAATGGTCCCCCATGGACTGTCTTCTTCAATATCACCTATAAGTAGATTGTTTAGAACTCAGAATGCATTTTCCCACAAATATTTCTCTGAAAGATATCACATACGTCCCTAGATAGACCATAAAAGTCTTTCACAGAGTCCAGCAAAAGACGTAACATTCAATAAGAAATAGAGCGGGGAGTTTTCTGTTAACATGGGAAAGGAATACTTTCTTCTACAAAACCTTCCCTCAGCAAACTTTTCTTCAAGGTATTTCTGTCATATAGCTGTGGCTTCATGTTCATTACCCACATCCTCAAATACTCATTTCTTACTGGGGTAACACAAATCTTCCCCATTTCCTTGTGCCCCGAGGTTAGACCTTTCTCTTCTTTTCCACAACCATTCTTAAGTTTATCTAACCCAGATCTAAGCTCTCATCTCCTCATTTGTAAATATCTTAGCACATGGAGTTTGAGAAACTCATACTAGCAGGTTAATCGACAATATAATTCACATTCTTTCTGAAGACTTTTCATCTTTTGAGTGGATTTGTAAGCCCAAATAGTAGAAAAATAGAAATCAAAATGAAAGAAAGGAAAGCACAAAGACTATATGGGTGAAGATATTATAGGAACAATGGTCTATAGAAGACAAAGGATAGCTCCTCTTGCTATGCTCTCACAGACTATAATCTTTTATCTCCTATGATCTGAAGACAATCTTGTTTTCTCACAGTAGCACCTGGTAACACAGAAACAGGGGAAAAAGAAGCATACAGTTCCCAGGGTTTATATACCAGTTTTGTAAACCAATACTTTCCTTTTCTTTTTTAAATATAATAGTTTTGCTATTATCTTTAAATTATTAAATATATTCAAATAGAATTTCTTTTTATTTAATAAATTTAATTTTGAGAACGTCATACATGAGCACTGCATCTACAATACTCATGCATCTCCCTCTCCTTCCAATTCCTCCCATGTCCCCTCCTTCCTGAATTAACGATCTCTTTTTAATTATTATTGTTACATGTTTTACATATGAATATATGTGTATATACATGAATGCATATGCATATATGCACATTTGCCTGTCCAACCTATTGAGTCCATTTATTTTGCTCAGATATATATATATCCCAGGTGAACTACTTTGGATTAAACAACCTTTGCACTCCCTATCACTATCACTTCTCTTCCCTGGAAGTGATTGATTTCTTCCCTCTCTCAGCAGCCATTGATCTTTTCTTCTAGATATGGAACCAAGAGGGATTTTTCTTTTCAATATGGCTTGTCAATGCCTGTTGTCCTCATGCCAATCTTGTTCAGGCAAACATACTGTTGAGATTTCATGGGCTCGTTTTCCCTGTTATATCTGTAGAACACTATCTAGAAGCAGATATCCTGGTCCTCTGAATTGTTACAATCTGCCTTCCCCTTTTTCTGTGGTTTTCCCTGAGCCTTCAGTGTAATTGTTATACAGCAAACATATCAGTTAGGACTGGGCACCACACAGTATTTGATGCTTGAATACAAGGTATTTTTATCTTACTCACTCTCTACTCACTTCTTCCAACTCTTCTAACCTCTAGCATCCTGTCTCCATGCCCCAAGTACATAGTCTATTCTCTTGCTTATGTAACTCATCAAATCTGATTAATAATGCTCATTCGTATACTCATGCATCAACAGGGGCATTACAAGCCTACCACCACGTAAAAAACTGATTTTCCTCTCCAAGCAGCCACCAACTGTCAATAGTTCCTTGGGTATAGGTGGAACCTTGTCAGCTCTTGCTCTATGCCTGCTAGAATGTGATCTGTGCAGGTCTTATAGAGCCAACCATACCTGCTATGAGCTCATGAGAGCAATAATCATGTCATGTCCCAAAGTCGTGTCCTGATCATCTCTACCCTCTGAGTTTTGTAATCTTTCAGCCCTCTGTTACTTGGTAGTCCCTGAACAGTGAAGAAAGCATGATATACATTCCCATTTGTGTCTCAACTCTCCGCAGACCCATGTTCTCTGCACCTAGACTGACTGAGAGTCTGGTTCTTAAATGCCAGCAACTGCAAAAAGGAGTGTCTCAGATGAAAAGTGAGAGCTTCCTGCGTCTATGAATACAAAGTTCCTTATCAGAATGTGGTCAGATGCTATGGTCATTTAGCAAAATAATAATGAGAGGGTCCCCTTAGGGTCCATGAGCTCATTGGTCATAAGTTCTTGACAAAAATCATAGTACATGACATGAGTTTCTTAGAAACCACTTCTCATACAGCCATTTTACAATATAAGTCAGAGTTAGAATATAATAATTTTTCAGGTTTCAGCTAAGCCTTCTAATTGTAATTATGGTTTGGTTTTATATAACATCTTCAATTTTATTATTTATTTATTTATTTTTAAGGTTGTTTCCTGTAAGTACACAATATACTTTGAACACATTCCCCCTAGCTCTCACATTCTCTTTCCCTTCTCATCTCTCCCCCCTCTAACTAGACAGTTTTGCTGCTACTTTCATATCTGTTTGTGTATAACTTCATGTAACTATATAAAATCTAGGACCAACAAATAGCGGAAAATATGTGAATTTGTCTCTCTGGGACTGTCTTAATTTAGTTACTATGATGATCCATTTTGTGGATCATACAGAATCATATCATACAGAATAACTTCATTCTTTAAAACTGAAAGAAAATTCCACTGTGTACATTTTAAAAGGTGGTGATATGGGAGTGATTTCTTATTAATAAAGAAACTGCCTTGATAGGCCAACCCTTAGGTGGGTGGAGAAAACAGAACAGAATGCTGGGAGAAAGAAGCTGAGTCAGAGAGTCGCCATGATTCTCCCACTCCACGCAGATGCAGGTTAAGATCATTCCTGGTAAGCCAGCTCGTGGGCTACAGCAGATTATTAGAAATGGGCTAGTCCAGGTGTGAGAGCTAGCCTAGAAGAGGCTAGATAGAAATGGGCCAAGCGGTATTTAAAAGGATACAGTTTCTGTGTAATTATTTCGGGGCATAAGCTTAAGTTAGCCATGCGGGCGGCTGGGTGCCTGGGACGCCGCCCCGCCGCTTCTTATTTCAACAAGGTGGTAAGCATTTCACATAACCTATAGTAGGTTAACAAAAAAAGATACTCTAACATATACATGAAACAAACTTTAGTAACTTCTTATTAGACCTTAAGGCACTGTCATTATCCAATAATGCTTATTGCACCATGTGTGTAATTTATTCATCATAGGAAACCAAGGGCTAGTGCTGAGAATTGGATCCCCTATAAATAGGCGTTCAATGAATGATGAGTAATTTTAGTGTACTGCTCCAGAGGACTGACTTGTCATTGACTAGGTAATGTTATCACTCATAGTTAACTTTCCAGGTCATGAATCACTAGACTGATATACCTTTTATAGAGTACTGCACCTTTTTCAACATTGATTTATATTATGGTACTCAGATTTTTTTTGTATATTTTGTATATTTAAGTATATTTTGTTGGTAGTCTCAATATAACCAAGATTCTTCAATAATAATACCCCAAAATGTATAACAGAAATAGTGTATGATATTTGTTCCCCCCTTTTCTAGCTCTGTAGCAGAAATGCAAAGATCTGTTATTTATAGTCAAAGGATCTTGCTTTTAAAAGTGGAGATAGCTCCGAGTGTAATCAGCATTTCTAAGCCTGTTCAGATATGATATTCTTGGGGAAAATCCTAGCAAATATATTTTTCTTTGAAAAAAATAGTTCAAGAAATGTATCTTACTGCTTACCAAAGATTTGAATGGCTTCTCTCTCTAAGAGAAAAATGCATTCAACAGTTTAATTCAGTGGGTATTTCTTGAGGATTTATCACTTGCCAGTCCTGGGATAGACCCTTAGAGTGTAAGGATCACATGACAAGGTAGATTCAGTCCTATAAAAATAAATGACTTTCCCAAATCAGTGCTCTCTTCTGTTTGGTTAATCACAGGCTTTGGCGGGCAGCTTCTAAAATTAATCTTGAACTTCACTCAAGCCAATATCTTCCTCTTGGCTTATCCTATTAATTTCTAAACTTATCTTGCTGCTTCTACTGTCCACATGAAAATAAGAATGTAACATTCTTCACTTACTATGAAATAATCCCCCAACTTCTCCTCATATTTTGAAAAAACATTTAACTATGATGACTTTCATGGCTCTCCTTGACTTTACCTTCTCAACCTTCTCAGGTCCTCTTTTACTCTCCCCATGTAGCAAATTCCAGCTTTGCTGATTTTCCCTTCTCTTGCCAAACTAACTCATCTTTAATATGAATCATTGGTATGTGCTGAGAACTATTCACAGGTTCCATTATAATATGCTTTTCTGGACCATTCTCATATTTGTTTTAGTGTCATTCTTTGAAAGTATCTCACTTATTTTTACTGTTTTATTTTTGTCTCTCAAGTACAGCACCTTTCTTGGTTTTGGGTTTTCATGCTGACCTCTATCAATCCAGCAATCATTGCCCCACAGTAGAACTTTGATGAATACTGTCCCAGGGCATGTAATTATACAAAACACCACTTAGAAGATAAAACTCATCATGAAAAGCTCAGGGGAAGAAAAGCAGGTCAGTAACCCTTGAGGAGGGACTGTATAAGCCCAGCATATTAGCTGCTACCAGTTTTAGAAGTGAAGTGAATGGACAAAAAAGATAAATCAAAATAAGCACAAGGGACCAAAGATCTAAAGGAAAGTCATAATTTCAATTTCATGATGGAAACGTTACATATTGTTCTATCACTAAAGGTCACTGACTGAAAAGTGTTAGGCGATGACAGTAACAGTATAAGATTTTGGTTTTTGTAGGACTTGCACATATTTATCAAAAAGTCAAACTCAACAGACAATCATATCATGACTTTGGACACCATGATATTCTTATCCAATATTTGTTCTGAGTTTAGGTCAGCTACCTCAACTCTAAGAATGAACTTTGAAAAGCTTAATGTGTCTGTGGGTGCAACTCACACAGAAAGGCCTTGAGCACCATCAAAACAGCTGGAGTTACTGCAGAGATGATGTGACATGCCAGTGACAGCTTAGATCTAGAGGATGCTATGCCCCCGGGAATGAGGGAGGGTGTGATGGAGCTCTCTGCAGCATTCAGGATAGTAGTCATTATTATGTAGAGCTCTCAGAAAACCCTTCCAATCAGGCTCACCCTTCCTGTCAGTTAGAGGATAAATTCCCTGTTTCTCAGCAGTGAGGTTGAGAAAGGAAAGAAAGAGCAATGTAAAAACAAACAGAATTCTAGCTACTAAGTTCCAAATGCATTGTGTAAACATGTCACCTTCTCTTGCCTTCATTTGGATCTGCCTTTCGGGGAAGAAACCATATGTCATATGAAAAAATCACACTTTTGTTTTGATTAATCTCCAGCAGGAAGCCCAAAGATATTAAATTTCAGCATTCTCACATTTTTCTCCCCCCCCGTAAACAATTCAATTGGATTTGAATTAATATTTATCAAGCACTACGCTGTGGATAGTAGCAAGGTGAATGTTGTTACAGAAGACAGAATTGCTATATAGAAGGGGTAAGATTCTTGCCCACTCTTAAGAAAACAACCTATTTTATACAAAACAATAGGAATGTCATAACAGTAGCAATCAGTACACCCCGAGATGCTAAAAAAGTTTGTTTAAATTCTGTCACTCTTTATTAACCACATACCATACACAAGAAAGCCAAGTCCTGAACGGAATTTGTAAAAATAATGTTGTCAATGAGTAGAAAAGGGGATATGGATTTTTTTTTGTTTGGAGAACACAATTACATTGTTTCTGGAGAAAAATATAGCATAGTGCCTCATTTGTGAATAAATGAGGCTATTCTTCTTAGACTGACATAGAATAGAATAGACTTTGTTGAGTTGTCTGGAATGTTCTTGTTTGCTATGTTTTGGTTTAATAGTCTCAGAGATCATTTACAGCATATTTTATTATGCTAAGTAGTACTGCCCAAACTATCCAAGGCTAGGTGAAGATGAGACTAGCTTTTTCTGACAATCCTAATAAACATGAATGCATGCTCTCTAATTAAGGGCTTATTAATTGTTGATTTCTACACAGATATTTTTTTATGTACATACCTGCCTAAAGTTATATAAAAGTTTCTTGGTAAAAGGAATTGTGAGTATAAAAATCAACCAATTACTGGTAACAGATCATTTGCTGGTAAGAAATTGTTTATTTATATCAATTTATTTGTATATACATGATTTCATTATCTTTTAAAAACAAGAGGAAATTTTTTCACTTATGGGAGGGATGTGGTTATCTGCTCATAAGGAATAAAAACGTGGGGGCTGGATTCATGGCTCAGTAGTTTACAGTCTTTGCTCTTGCAGAGGGTCTCAGCTCAGTACCTAGTACCCACATGGCTATGCAACCATTAATAACTCCAGTTTTGAGGACATTTCAACCCTCTTCTAACCTCCAAGGCACCTGGCATGCACATGGCGCACACTTATACATGTAGGCAAAGCACTCACACACATAAAATAAGTATATTTTAAAAATAATTAGCTGTTTGTGGTAGGGTGTCAGATCAGAGGGTAAGGTTCTTGCAGAACCAGTGTAATGGAATGAGTTTGAGTCCCAAGAACCCAAACAAAGCCAGATGACGTAGTTTCTGTACTCATAGGGCTCCTCTGACAACATGAGAGGCAGAGAAAAGAAAGGAGCATCTTCAGATGCTCACAGACCAGACAACCTGGTGATTACTGACATAAAAAGATATCCTGCCTCCAGTAAGGTGGAAGGGAAATCCCTGAGTTATCCTCTGTTGTACACAAGGCGTGTCCATGCCTGTACCCACACACTCGTCATGCATGTGCATATGTACCCATAATACATACATATTATTTTAAAAATAATTAAATATTTTTTAAAAATTTGAAAATGCATTTTAAAATAATTGAATCTATGCTGAATACTTGAAAATATGGAACACAGAGCATCATTAATGGCTTCCATAGTTCATCAATATTTTTATTCAGAACTATCAATACTGAGAGTGTTACTTTGCATAAATATGTAATACAAAATAACAGTACATTTAGCAACTGTAGCAAGAATAATAAATACTGAGAGACAGTACCCAGGGTTCAAGCTAAAGATTAGAAAAGGAAAACAGTCAAGCCACTAGAGAAGTCTTACCTCTGCCAAGACTAGGCAACTGCATACAGAGTCCTGAATGTCTGTCTTCTCCCATTTTATATTCCCCTTTAGTGCTGGGATTAAAAACATGTGACTCCCTAGTACTGGGATTTAGGGTGTGAGCCACCACTAACCTGGATCTGTTTCTTTATTGATCTTGTGTAGTTCAGTGTGGCCTTCAACTCATAGAGGTGCATCTTCCTCTGTCTCCTGAATCCTGGTATTAAAGGTGTGTACTACCACTGTCTGGCCTCTAGTGGCTTAGTTTTGCCCTCTGATTTTAAGGCAAGCTTTATTTATTAAAACATAAATAAAATACTGCTATTAGCATGCTTTCAGATATTATTAGAAATTCTGTACTTATTCCAAACTAGTATTGATTAAATAATATTCTTTATGAATCTCACCTCGGCTCCTCAATTAGAAAATTTTTAACTCAACCATCCTAATACAATGCAATTCAAAAATATACCAATGTGATACTTATGTGATGAAAAGTTATACAAGAAAATATGTTCTTTGTTTTCCATGATTAAAGCATTATATTTGCATAACAGCAGGAATCTTTACATGTTCAGTAAAAACACTGCAGTTCATAACATGTGAGTCTGGTATCTGAGCTGATGTATTTCAAGCAGTATCCCTTGGTACTGCATGCCGTGCATACCGCAAAGTGACAGCACACATGAGTGTTCAGAGCCAGTACAGCAGTGAAGTCTCAACAGTACAACATGAGCAAACACTGCTGGAAATGCCTGGATTTGTCACACAATTGTTTTAAATTAATTTTTGGTCACTGCATAGTCCTAAGCCTTTTGCTATTATCAGATATTGCTGAGCCCACACCCAATCACATGATTCCATGTAGAGTTGGGTCTCATAGTTTAGAAAGTTCTACTGTGTAGTGTTTATAAATACTAACTCCACCAGTACATGTTGGTGATAAAAACTACACTTAGATCCCACAGGGTTTTTTTGGAGGGGGGCATTAAACGGAAAAGTACCCAAATCACTGCTTTATAGTGATTTGTAAATGTGTACTTTGTCCCCCAGGCCAGTGTGGGAGCAATTAAGATATGCATACCACAAATAATATTCAATTACTTTTGGAGTTTACCTTTCACCTGCATGATATTTTATGAACAATGGATGGATGGATGGATGGATGGATGGATGGATGGATGGATGGATGGATGGATGGATGGATGGATGGACAAACAAATGGATGATGAGCTAAGGAGGCAGATTGAAAGATGTAGAAATTGTCACAGGCAGCTGATCAGGGTAATAGATTAGCAAAATAAGATTTGCGTTAAAAAACTACCACATTAGGGTAGCGACCAGATTGAATGCCCTACATGCTGGGACTTCTGGCACTTTGGAGGCTAATGTTTTTTTTCTCAGAGTTTCCTGTCTTGAGAGTAACCATGGCTGCAGAAGTTGCATAATCAAAGGCCATTAGACTTTCCAGGGTCAATCTGAATGGGTAATTGATTATTGTAAATACACAAGCCCCCAACCCACCCCTAAAGGCCTGTTTTTAATGTCCCCCATGTCCAGTCTTGCTTTTAGTCTGCCTCACAGAGGTCTAATCAACAACAAGATTTAGGGAAACTAATGCTTCTCTGCAATATCAAGGACAATGCAGATTTCTCTGCATGTGGCAGAGAAGAACTTAATAGTAACAAGCTATTTTTACTTGAATGTTACTGTCTTGATTCATGTTAGATTCCTGAACTTTTTACCTATTAGAACTTGATAACATTCACAAAAATACAGACCTAGTGATAAAAAATCAGACATATGCCATGTTGTTCTTATGAAAATGGTTTAGATTTTATGGACTCAGTAAGATTTCTTAGCCAAATGAATTAGAAACGATAATGAACCTTGTGTGGTCTCTGAAACAACATGAACAAAGTAGTTCAGATTGTTTTAACATACCAGCATCTCAGTTTTTAGACAACAGTGCTTACCACTGGTAGAACACAAATTGCCATGCAACTGACAAGAAAGCAGTTAATCAAAGTATCTTCAAGTATTGACAACAGCATTAAAATAAACCCTTAAAATCTCACTAAATTCTAAATCACTAAAACATGGGAGTAATTCAAATATTCACCAACCTTAAATGAATGCAAAATGAATAAAATACAACAATACAGAGATAAAACTCTGATACATGCTACTATGAGAATGAGTCTCAGAAACATTAGGCTATAACCTGAAAGAAGATAGTCCTAAAAAGCTGCATATTTCTGCTTAGGAAATATTAAGAGTAGGTAAAGACCCATTGTGGTAGAAAGTAGGTTTGTAGCTGCTTAGCATAGTAGGATTATTGAGCATAGCAGGGTGAAATGGTCCATAAGAGGTTCTCTTGGGGGTGATGAAAAATATTCCTAAGTTCTATTAGATTGTGTGCTTCAAAAGGATAAATGTTATGCTATGGGAATTCTGTGTTACTAAAGCTGTTAAAAAGAATGTGATGCAGTGTTGGTGAAGGTATGATAATGACATTTTAAATGGCATTTGGGGGAATGTAAACCGGTGCAGTCATTTGAAACTCAGTATGGATAATCAAACTAAAATTAGAACTGCCATATAACCCACTCATGGGTTACAACCTGAAGTAATCTAAGGCAGCATAAAATGGAGACACCCACATGGACCTTCATCCCAGCACTCTCCACAACAGACCCATCCTAAAGGCAGCACAGGAGCCCATGGATGTATGCACAGAAGCAGAAACATGGTGTATATAAATAAGGTTCTATTCTTCGGCCATCAAGCAAGAATGGAACCAATGCAATTATTCCAGAATATGGGTGGAATTGAAGATTATCATACTAAACAAAAGTAGCTACTATTAGGATGGAAAAGATGGTTCAGTCAGTAAAATGCCTACATTAAGATCTTAGGTTGTAATCCCAGCACCAATATAAAGGGCAAGGTACAGCAATTCACACCTACAAACCTAAAGCTACAGAAGCAGAGCTGGGAGATGGCTCATTGGCCTGTCAATTAATTTGAATAAGTAAATTGCAGGTTCAGTGAGTACCTTGGCCTCAAAAAAAAAATTTAAAAATACAAACAGCAATAG
>NC_022010.1:90031128-90033630 GCF_000317375.1 Microtus ochrogaster
AGGCGGATCTCTGTGAGTTCGAGGCCAGCCTGGTCTACAAGAGCTAGTTCCAGGACAGGAACCAAAAGCTACAGAGAAACCCTGTCTCAAAAAATCAAAAAAAAAAAAAGTAATAGAAGCAAAATGAACAAAAAACACAGTATCATTAAAATAGGAGTGAATCTATAGAAATTGGTAAAAAAAAAAAAAAAAAAAGTAATAGAAGCAAAATGAACAAAAAACACAGTATCATTAAAATAGGAGTGAATCTATAGAAATTGGTAGGGTACCAGTAATCAGAAGGAAAGCAAGTGATATGCGTAAATCATAGGATGAGAATTTTCAACAAAATAGCTTGTATATGTACATGTGGATGTAAAGGCCATAATGAAGCTCACTTATAGTGAGAAGGGTGACACTTGTTGGTTCCAGACCACTTGGCTATCTTAGAGCTGAAATAATCACAATAATAAAAGCAACACAGAGACAGAAGAACCTCCCACATCACTCACTACTTTTTTACAGTTCATATTTGCTAATAAAAAGAGTCATACTTTTTAAATAGTAATTTTATTCTTTGTGGCATCCTCAAGATAGATTGGAAGCTACATTTCCACATGGCTTTGGATACCTGTTTGCTTTAATGTAAACAGGTATTTAGAGTAACAACATATTTTTCAGGAAATAGAATTTTCTGATTCACTGTAGTCATAAAATTTTAAGTGATAACAACAGAGATCCATTAACTATTAGCAATTATTAAAGCAATCCAGGAGGTGGTTGTGTACTTTTAACTGAGTCTCATGTAAACTCTGGGTTGAATCACTCCATTTTTACAAAGAAGGAAGCAAGGTCTTCTTTAATTCCTCAGGTTCATGAACTCCTCCTGCTGTTTAACACTTCTGGCTGACATTAACTATGATCTGGAGGAACTTTACTTTCTAAGAAAAAATTACCTTTTAAGTGTAACATAATCCTTTCCAGAAAAATAGAATTTATGTTTTCATTTCTCAACTTTTGAGATTGCTAATAGACGAGAGGTTGGTAGAACACATGATAGAAGATGCCGATTCCATCTAACAGTGGACCGTCTATGAAGATGGATTGGGAACAAAGAGGGCTAATAACACCAAGCATTTTCTTTGCTGGGTTATCTCTTGTACATTAATTAATTATACAGAAGAACCTACTTTAATGGACACACTTGCTGTGAGGAAGTTTCTTTTAAGATAAACTTCCTTTCTTTACACTGCACTTGACTTTGGAGATATAATCTGAGACATAGGGAGAAATAAAATGATATAAGGTCAAATTTGTACCATTGGTATGTAAGCTTATTCTTCTGAATAACCAATGGGACAGCATTGAGGAGGAGGCTGTCTCACTGGGAGAAATGTAGTGGGTCTCATCACCCTTGTATCTAAGCTAGTCTGTAATTTTTATCAAATATTCATGACAAACAGCTTGTACAGAAAAATTTAAATGTCCTTATATGTGTTTGTATTATATATGACAGTATACCCTTTATATATATATACATACATATGTATACATCCACTTTTAGTATCACTCATAAATTAATTTGGCCTGGTGTATAAAAATGACTTGAATCTTTTATGCTTCTCTGTAACTCTTTGAAGATAACAGTCTCCAGGCAATTAGTATGTTAATATGCATTATTTTTACCTGTATTTGCATCTGACATCGAGACAGCTATCTGCATTTGAATTTGTTGTGCTTGCATTTTGCACACAATACTGTTAGACTGCTTTCTTTACTCTTTTATACATTATGCATTGTTTTTTACTCTAGGTGAGTGGATAAGATGCTATGTGTTGATTGTTATGTAACATTACCCTGCCTAGCTTATTAGTCACATTGTGGTATTTAGCGTAATTCTTCTAGCCATGAGCCAAAATACCTTCTTTCCAGTCAATTGCTAGTACTTTAAATATTTGTCCAATATACTTGAAAAAAATCTAGTTATTTTTGTTTACTTGTGTTTTTCTATTTTGTCTGCAGCTTTCCTAAACCCATTTCTTGTTTAATATATCTTTGTTTTTCCTGAATGACTAGCCTGATTGCCATTGTCCACAGTATTTCTAGTTACCACATGAGTTTCTCCTAATCGCAGGTTTTGCTTCTCTTCTGCCTGCCTGTGCAGCCCCAGCAAAGCTTATAGCTATGGAAGGCCCATTGTGTATTCTCTGCAGCCGTTTCTCTCATATCATTTTACTTCAGTTTCTTCTTGTTTAAAAAGAAGAAAAGTCTTTGGCATCATTTTCTCTGGAGGTCGACTTGACTGGCTGCCCTCTGTCCATGTTTAGTTATTTATCGCCCCTAGTTAGCTTTTATTCCTCCTGTAAATGTCAGACAGGGTCTTGCATTGTGTTAGCAAGACAAGCAACTGTCAGCAGAATTGATGCATACCTTCAAAACATCCTGAACAATAATCCTATGGTTTAGCCGGGTGGTGGTGGCACATGCGGTTAATCTCAGCACTCAGGAGGCAGAGGCAGGTGA
>NC_022010.1:90033885-90052402 GCF_000317375.1 Microtus ochrogaster
AACATTGTATTAATATCAGTCAACTAACAGGTATAATTCTCTCACAGAAACATGATGGTCACTTCACTGTCATCCAGTTGGTCGGCATGCTGCGGGGCATCGCATCAGGCATGAAGTATCTTTCTGATATGGGATATGTTCATCGAGACCTAGCAGCCAGGAATATATTGGTGAACAGCAACTTAGTGTGCAAAGTCTCTGATTTCGGTCTCTCCCGAGTACTGGAGGATGATCCGGAAGCGGCTTATACAACAACTGTGAGTTCCATGCCCTGTCCAATCACCGTGCTTATTTTTAGTTCTCTAGCACGATTAGAATTGTTTGTGTTTCCCCACTCTCATGTTTTCACTTTTAATTTTTTCTAAGTAATGTGGTACTTAGTTAAAAGCATTTGTTATTTCTCAAGGCTTGGAATGTTGTTAGGGGAAGGTTGGAGGGGGAGAATAACAAAAGAGACACCTTGATTGGGGTGTATTTCGGGATTGGGGGATACCTGGTACCAGGGAGATTCCAAGGAGCACACAAAGATGACCCCTAACTTCCCTAATTGCTATCAAAGATGCTCTAACTCAAAGATCCAATAACTGAGCTTTGAGAGTCTTGCAGAAGAAAGGAAAGAGGGATTGCATGAACCATAGGGGGGTGGGGTAAGGATGGCGGAACTAACAGAGCTCAAGGACCCAGGATCCACAGTTACGGAGCCTGCATGGGACTGACCTAGGTCCTCTGCATGTGTGTGACAATCCTGTAGTTTGGTCTCCTAGTAAGGCTTCTAACAATGAAAGCAAGATCTCTCCCTGGCACTTAGATGGCGTTTCATAACCTGTTCCCCATGCAGGATTGCCTGATGCCAACTTGATGTAGAGGGAGAAGCTAGGTCCTGACTAGATCTGATGTGCCATGCTTTGTGCAAGCCAATGGGAGGCCTTTCTCTTTCTGAATGGAGATGGGGAGAAGCCTATGGGGAGAGGGGTAGATGAGAAAGAGGAGGGGACTGGAGGGAAGGAGGGAGGGAAAACTGATTGGTATGTAGAATAAATGAAAAGAGTGTTATTTTAAAAAAAATTTTAAAAGAGCTCTGAAAAAAAGTATATAATGTCACATTCACCATGAATATCTTAAATATTTCTGAATGCTCCAAGCCAATCCACTGGATTCATCTCCTTGGATACTGTTTGGAAGAATTTAATCTTACCATCTTTATTGAAGTATGTTAAAGCTGTTGATTTTTTAATTGTGACTGTCATCACTTGTTTATTAAAATTCTCACCAATGCTTCACTTGAGATTTAAATCAGCTTCAGTGAAAAAGCAAGTCTATGAAGCTTTTCAAAACATATTTACTCTTTCTCCCTTCTTAACATTTCAAATAATTTTTGAATGGCAACCTATTAATTAATTCTCTTTTATTTCATTTTCTATTCAATATTTCAAAATTTCAAATTTGAGATAGATGGAAGTTTGATATCTTAATAAAAAATTGTGCCCTTATAATTTTTAGAATGTTTTATGATTATTTGTCAGCATTTTCTCAGTTTTAATATGAAATAGAGTTCTATAGAAAATAGATTAATCTCCAAGTCTGATATATAAGGTACAGGCATTCATTGATCTTTTAGTTTAACCAAAAACTTTTTAAAAATAAAAATTCATAGAACTTGGAAATACATTAGTCATTTTAGGAAAAAAAAAGTGTATTTTAAACTCCATTTTCTATTTAGAAAATACTGTAGCTATTTTGTTTTTCTAACTTTTATTTTCTTTCTTCATTATTGTTATTTATTTACTTTTTGTTTTAAAGTTTCCCCTGTCTCTCCTCCTTTTAATCCCAGTCCTATCTCCCCTGTCTTCCCCCAATGCCACCATCCATGTCTCCTCCACTGTTTCTCTTCAGATACCGACTGGTCTTCCATGGAGATCAGCAGGGTATATCAAGCTGCAGTAAGACTGGCTTCTTCCTCTTTTATTAATGCTGGATGCGGCAATGCAATAGGAGGAATGGGTCCCAAAAGCAGGCATCAGAGTCAGAGACTCTCAGTTACTGGTCTCACAAGAGCACATCACACAAGTGTAACATACATGCAGAGAGCTCAGTCCCATGCAGGTTCTTTGGCTGTCGTTACACTCACTGAGACCCTTTATGAGCCCAGGTTAGTTGGTTCTGTGGGTTGTCTTGTGGTGCCCTTGACCCCTTTAGCTTCCTACAGTCCTTCTCCCTCTTCCATAAGATTCTCCAAGCCCAGCATAATGTTGGGCTGTGGGTCTCTGTATCTATTCCAATCAGTTGGAGTTGCCTCTCTGACAGCAGTTGGGCTAAGCATCCATCTCTGAGCATAGCAGAATATCCTTAGGAATCATTTCAACGTTTTTTTTTTCTTTACCAGTCATGTTTGCTTCTATCTAAGTTCTCTAGGGGATCCCACCACTGGTTCCTGGTCCTTGGGGTGAGCTCCCCAGGGTACGTGTCTCCAGAAAAGCTCATTATCAGTTGGTCACTCCTATATTTTCTGTGCTATGTTTACCCGGCACATCTTGTAGGCAGGATAAATTGTAGGTCAAAGAGTTTGCGGTTGGTCTGCTGTCCCAGTCTCTCCTCTGGAACTCTTGCCTGGTTACAGTAAATGGACAGTTCAGTGTCTGTATCCCTTTTAGAAATATTTTCTAACGTGAGCCCTCTGTTGATGCAAAAATCCCAATCAAGCCAAATCACAAAAAGCAAAATTAAAAGATATCCAGGTTTAATAGGACTCCTCCTGCACTCTCTGGTGGCCCCAGGGAGCAGTTTAAATAGACTGGGGGAATGGTCCTGGCCTCCACTGGGGAGGGGTCAAGGTTTGACAGATGCCTTGCCCCTCCTTGGGGCAGAAGAGTCAAGACTGGCAGGCACAGGGGCAGGGCCTCCAAAGATGGAGGCCAGAGACCAGGATTTACAATCCTATATTGCTAGGAGTCTTAGCTAGGGTCACCCTCATAGGTTCCTGGAAGTTCCCATTGCTTTAGGTTTCTGGCTCATCCCAGAGAGATGTCCCCAGATTTTGGTTGTCTCAGCCAATACTCTCTGTCCATCCTTTCCCTGACAAGATCCCTCCTGTCCCCATCCCCATTGCCCCTTCCAGCCTCTCTCCATGTCCACTGGCAAAGTCTACTCTATTTCCCCTTCACAATAAGATTCGGGAGCCCCACCCCTTTGAGCCCTTTTTATTACTGAGCTTCTCTGGGTCAGTGGGAAGATGGAAGGAAGGAAGGAAGGAAGGAAGGAAGGAAGGAAGGGAGGGAGGGAGGAAGAAAGGGAGGAAGGAAGGAAGGAAGGGAGGGAGGGAGGAAGAAAGGGAGGGAGGGAGGGAGGGAGGGAGGAAGGAAGGAAGGAAGGAAGGAAGGAAGGAGACTAAGGGAAAGAAAAAATGAAGTATAATATTGTTAATTTGATCACTTCCCTTTATAATGGGCATGGAATTCAATACTAAAATAATGAGGCCAATTCTTTTTAAGTCAGTCTTGTACTTCCCATAAATTTGATACATTTAGTGTTGTTATGGGAGTCTAAACAGGAAACACGGCGATAACAAAGATTAGTAGCCTAAACAAGGCTTTATAAACTGGCAAAGACAGTATCATGACATAAAAATATATAGACAGACTGTCTTAGGGTTTCTCTTGCTATGAAGAGACACCATGATGGTGACAACTCTTACATAGGAAAAACATTTAATTGAGGTGTCTCACACTTTCAGAGCTTTCTTCCATTACTATCATGACATGGTGGCGTGTAGGCAGACATGGTGTTTGAAAGGGAGCTGAGAGTCCTACATCTTGACCTGAAGGCAACAGGAAGTGGTCTGTCTTCCACACTAGGCATTAAATGAATATAGGAGACTTCACAACCCACCCCCACAGTGATACACTTCCTCCAATAAGGCCACACCTACTCCAACAAAGCCATACTTGCTAATAATGCCACTCCCCTTGGGGAATGTTGTCTTCCAAATCACTACACACACTTTTGGATGAAAAACATTTCCCATAAGGAAAGAAAATGGGAAAACAAAAAAGTATTTAAATGTAAATGCGTGGACAGACAGGTGGGCAGAAGTATGGACAGTTTCAAATGGAGCCCAGGAGAAGTAATGGGGGGGTCACATTCTTCAACAATAATTAAGGTTCTTGAATGGAACTCCAAGGAATTTGAAGATTTTTCTATAGCAACTAAGAAAAAGCCACTGATTTTTACAAATACAAGAACAAAAAAGCAGATTCATGCTGTAGATGTTGCTGACAAGAACAAAGAAAGAAATGAAGGGTTAAAGGGTAAGAAATTAATAGTAGAATTCCATGTAGGCAGTATTGCTACAGACTCAAAAGCGTATATAAGTTTAATTAAAGTAATGGCAGCTAGAATAAAAAGGAAAAGAAAGGATTGAAATCATTATGACCATATAATTTTCAAGATTCAATAATTAATTGGGCATGGATGATATAGAAAATAAGGAATTATTAGAAGTAGATTTAGCAGCTAGTCATTGAGAGGCACTATTAATCATACATAGACCCCTATTCAAGATGCCCTAGATGCCAGCATTCCACCACCATAAATTAGATTTTGTTTCCTTTTTCTGTCAATATAGGTACTATTGCCTCACTATTTGTAAATGTTTTTATAATGTACATAAGAAGGGGATTGGAACAAACAGATCTATAAAATATTTAAAAATAGGAAGGCACCGTGGTCAAAAACCTATGTACAGATTTGACTTAATTTTCAGACAAAAGTTCTTTCTAACTGTACACTACACCAATTCTAGTTCTTCCTAATCAAATGGAGACCAAATAAATGTTTCTAAAATAAATATATTAAAAAAGTAAAAAACAGATTACAACAAAAAGCAATGAGAATTTACTAAATACAGCACAGACACGGAGAATCCAGTGCTGACCATAGCACTGAACTAGTCCACAAGCATCCAGAAAGCAGAATGTCTATGCAATCCAGAATGGCCACACCAGAAAGAGAAGTGAGCAAAGAAGTTACCTTACCATAAATGAACAAATTCCTTAGAGCCCCATTTAAAATCAGTGTGTCTACAATATATGTCAATATTTCTGTATTATAAAATTCAATAATGTAGGTTAAAGGATGAGTTTTATAATTAAATGTAACTAGACACTCTCATGTTTGTTCCTATGCTTATGTGTTTTTTGGTCCTGATTCAGATCTAAGGTGTATTCATTTAATCTGCACTCAACACCATTTATTATGGAACTACCATATTGGGTTCTCTTTAATGAACCAACTGTGGAGTGGGTTCAGATTATACCTTTCTCTGTAGAAAATAACGAAGATTGTTATACTATGCCCAGTCTCCAAAAAATAAAAGTACACATATTACTTATACCCTTTGAATCCTGAACTAGTGTATATTATATATAATTTATACTATATATATATTAGTGTATACATCTAATATATACCTAATTGTCTGAGTCAAGCAATACAAGGCATGGACATATATCATAAGTAGGTTTGTGGTTTACGAATAGGCAGCAGGGCACAAAAGTTCCAATTCATTGTGTGGGATATAGAAAGCCTTTCAGGGTAGATAGAATCTTGACTGGACAGGCCCTCCTTTACTGTCACTGAGAAACATTGAAAAGTAGGCAAGTCCAGGCTATATACCTTAGGGTACCTGATTTAATAGCCAAAGCTTTCAAGGAAATCATTCATCCAAGGAAGAGAGAAACAACACTCATGCTTGCTTCCTGGGAATTCCTCCCCCAGATCTAGATAACACATTCCTTGAAGTTACTACATGACTAGAAGAAGTAGGCAGGTTCATGTTGAGACAATATCTGTCTATCAGGGTACTTACATTCACAGAACTTTGTACTGTGATTCTTCAGAACTAAAAGCAAGAAGAGGAGCTAGCTCGATGATTGCAATACACTCCAGAAAACTATCTCCACTAATCACATAGCCTGACAGTGAGAACACATACAAAGCTACATGGAGACAGAGCCAAGAATAACCAAGTGCAGCATATCATAGGACACATGTCTCTGAAGACATAAAGAGTGGACAGTGCAGCTTAAAAGGAACTACAGTAACAGCAGCTGCTTCTGTAAAGCACTTAAACCCTGGGCTAAAATACATCAAGCCTCTGCTAAGGGACCTTGGGACCTGGTAATGACAGTGAAATCAAGAATTTTGTGCAATGTAGGCCAAAGAGAGAAGGGAATAAATTGTAAAAATAGTGTCTTGACAAGAACTAAGCCCGTGCTTTTTGGTGCCAATTCTGTGAAAAAAAAATCATGTTCTTAGAAGAGTTAGTGATTATGACCCTTACTCAACAATGCACATGAAATTATCATTTTTGAATAGTTAATCTACTTAGAAATTATTGACCCTTTAAGTTTTTTTTTTCCATTTGATAAATGGTGTACTGTCTGGCTCAAATTTAAGTGCTGAAAAATCTCTTCCATTTCTCAATCTGACACATATTCACATGGACAACTGCTTTATAACTAGTCCAAAAAAGGTACCCTAGCTCATTTGAATATTGCTAGGCAACCACATCTTATACTTATATTGAAAATGCTAAGCTTCTTTGCTTTCACATATGGAAATAAGGCCTTATTTACCTTATAAAGTACATTAAAAGATATATTTTGGCTCACATTAATATTTTGTAAGAAAATTTTATTTAAAATATAATTGTAGTGTCATTTTTAACTTGATAATGATTTCTGTTACAATTGCAAAGATTAAAGCAACATGTAGGAATAAATATATAATGCCTAGAAAAAATTATAGTTTCTTGATTACTATTTTTCATATTATCTGAGGCAAATTTTTGTTTTTGTTTTTATTCAGCAACAGTAATAACGTATCGGTAATTTCCTTATTGGAATATAAAACTGCAATATACAACACTCAATAATTAGATTTCTATTACCAATCTTAGTTTGGTAAATTTGCCTTTGTATGCTCCCTTTCCATATCATATAAGAAAATATGAAAAATGTCAAATCTACTCATCTAAAAATAAATGGCTTATACCCAACATGTAGGCAATTATAACTCATAGCATAGTAACTTGATAGAAATATGAACTCTTTACCTAATTCAAGTGTTTATGAACTTTCTTGACTTTTTGTATTAACTTTGAAATCTTGAGATTGCCCTTTTAAACAGTAAGAATGCTTATTGCAAAGATAAATTTACAAAATTTTCCAATATCTGGGCATAAATTTATAATCCCAGAATTTAGCAATTTTGCGTAGCCTGTCTCAAAGAAACCAACAGAACAACACAAAATTGTCCTTTTCAATTCTGCCTAGAAGTACATTAATCTAAAATGAATAACTGGTTTTTTTCCTGGAGCTTTGCTAAAGCTTCTAGTAAAACATACTTAGAATGTTCCCTCATTGGTGTGTTTTAAATTAAATGTTTGCTATTGAATGTTTCTTGAGAAAATATAAAGATTTCTACTGTAACAAATATTCTTTACTTTTTAAGTTCAGCAGACAAAACTTACTTCTCTGACATCCTATCAAGACACTTCCTCTTCATTAGAACATGATGGAGAGACTGACACTAGCCGAAAAATAGTTTCTATTTCATGTTTTAGAGCTTTGCCGAGCTAAAAATGTAGTAGATAAGAAAGTGTTGGGTGCACAGCAGATACTGAGGCAGAAAACTGTAATAACTAGCAACTTTCACAAAGCAGCATGCAAGGAAAAATAGAAGAGCAGAATCTTGTGTAGCATTCACTGAAAACTTCAAGTGAAAGAAGTGGCTGCTTCTTTTAGGCTAAATGCAGCAATAGGAGTAGAAGAGAAAAATGACAAAATGATGATATTATCAGAAAGCCATTGTATAGAGATTAAAATAACTTCTTGTTCAATAATGCAGGTGATGAGGAAATAATGCAGGTTTCATACACCTTGGGGAAAGGAATAGCAACCAGATCCAGGCTAGATGAATCAGATCCGTCTTCAAGAAAGACGCTTGCACTTAGGGGAGAAGAATAAGATGATGCTTAACACACACCAAGGCAGTTGTTATTCAACAGATCCTATCATTGCTGTCAGTCAAAAAGCAGTTAAATCCCCAGATGTTATAATTAACTGAGGAGTAAAGATCGCATGTGTCAATAGAGCAATAGAGTTTTCCTTACTTGAAAAGACACAAAGTATGCTTGAACTATATATATGCCAGACTAATCTAAAAAAGGGAAATATGAGTTCTCATTGATTTCTTTCAATGTGCTCTTTTAATAATAGAAATCTAATGAAAAAAGTCAAAAAAATTTAAATCCAGCATACTTTCCTTTTTTTAAAGATGTATTTATTTATTTATTTACTTATTTATTTATTAATTATGTATACAGTGTTCTATCTGTATGCTTGCTGGCCAGAAGAGGGCACCAGATCTCATTACAGGTGGCTGTGAGCCACCATGTGGTTGCTGGGAATTGAACTCCCAGTTAAGAGCAGTCAGTGCTCTTAACCTCTGAGCCATCTCTCCAGCCCCAAAAGTCAAAATTAAAAAAAAAAAAAAGTTTTATCTTCTAAGACCCACAAGGCTTCACCAATATGATTGCCTAGACATGAACTGAACAAAGATAATAAACATCTACAATGGATGGGGGAAAACCATGATGCCTCAATAATCCTACACCAAGTGCTGTAGGCGCCTGAGCAAAGCTGGGAAAAAGAGAAATAGTCTTCCCTAGGGAAGAGGCCACCAACAGATTACTCAATACCAAACGGTGAGCCTGAAAATCTACATACGAGTGACATTGTAGAGACTGAGCTGGTTATATTTAGGAATATATATCTATACACATGTATGCATGTAACAACAATTAAATTTAAAAAAAAGAATATGAATCTGAAAGAGACAGCTATGAAAATATATGGGAGGGTTTAAAGGAAAGAAAGAGAAGGGGGAAATGTAATTACACATCATGCTCTCAAAAATAAAAGAAACAAATTTTAAAAATTGTATTTCTAGAAACTAATGGGTTCAACATATTACACCAAAATACCAGGAAATTAACCTGCAACAATGTTCCTGAAAGGACAACAGAGCTTTAGCAGGTACAAAGAACATTAGCAGAGTATAGAGGTGGAGACATGACCCATTGTGAGTGAGCACCGTTTGCAGCAGCCTAGATCTCAGGCTGGGAAAAGTAAAACTTTAATGGTGACTGTGGGGAGTTGGTGGAAGAGGGTATAGTCAGAATGTAGGACTCAGGTGACTGGATGGCAGCAAATCTTCATCAAAATAGGAACAGAAGCCAATAATACAGCTGCAGAGAAATGATCATCCAATGATTCATCCCAAAGTGTTTGCCTTGTCTGTTTGGAACCCTGGGTTCAATCCCAATGAAGCTAAATAAAAAGCATAGAGAAAATAGTCATTTCTTAAAGAAATCTCACCTCTGAAGCTTAGGAAACACTAGCTTATGGTAGTTCTAGGGCTCTTCGTAGACAGGGAATAAAAAGATTTAACTATTCATTTACAGGAAGAAAATGACCTAGACCACAAGACTAGTGTTTCAGGTTAGGTAGGGCAATCTAAATCAGATGTATCCATAGGAAGTTGAGCAGTACTTGGGAAAGTATCTCACTTTTTTATTTGTGGGGACTAAGTACTATAAAAAAAAAAAAGGCATCCTCAGAGTAATTCTTCCATCTATTCAATATGTGTCTTAAAAGATAACACTTTAAGGCTTCAGAACTGGAAGAAAATCTTTACACTAAGAATCTGATAAGAGCCTATCTTTTGGTTCAAGAGTGAACAGTTAATTTGGTTCTTTTAATTTTTGTTTTTGCCCTAAGGTAATATATCACTTCAGGTTCATGTACATCCTAAATGATAAGAAATTTATTAATTCTTGACTTTTTAAATGTTTGTTACCTTTAGTTATAATTTATTGATTTGGAGTCAGAGGATAAGGCCCCAAATATCTTTACTTGCTGAACCATCTCCCTGGCCTCTCTTTTCAACATCTTCTCAGATCTGTCCAGGAAGTATACTGGTTGACTATATCAGCTGGTTAGTGATTGTGAGTAATAAGGTAAAGGCGTAAGTCACAAATAATCCCACACCAGTTTGAAATTATGATTAATACAATGGTTATTTATTTAAGGAGGGAAAAAACTTACAGATCACCGTTCCAGACAACAGTCCTCTGCGCAATCAGGAAGGGAGCCTAGACTCCAGAAGCGGAGAAGGAAGCCAGAGAGCAAGTGGAGGGCAGTGGCAGCTTTTTTAAAGGGAGAGAGACCACGCCCCAATGGGCTGGTATCTCAGCAGCTGTTGGCTGAAGGAGCGGAAGAAGCTCCCAACAATAAGGCCATGAAAAGACAGGTCAGAAATATTGAAACTCTTAGCATATTGCCCTCAGCAAAGCCACCAGTTACTTCTCTTTTGTCACAGCTAACCACCACCTCACTGCTGGGTACGCCTGGGACAACCCTTACTACAAGTATAATGAACTGAAAATTCTGCAATACAAAGAAATCAATGTAATAAACGCTGAAGCTTTACAAAAGTGGATTAAGATATTCATAAGCAAGGAAGAAAATCCTGCTTTTTTAAATCTCTGAAAATGTACACCAAATTGCTTTGAGCACAAAAGGATACCTACAACATGAATAGGATCTAAAACAGATGGCGCTCAATATCACAGAATGCATATTTTAAGGGAAAGGGAACCAGTGCTTATTTTTAATATTTTTAAATTAAAATGCAATTGCATCATTTCCTTCCTCCATTGTTTGCCATGAAATTTCCCTAGACCCTCAGAAAACCATGGCCTCTTCTTATTTGTTGTTACAGATGATAGATGATAGATAGATAGATAGATAGATAGATAGATAGATAGATAGATAGATATGATAGAGATGAAAAATAGAGATGTGTGTATATATGTATATGTGTTTGCATACATATTCCTAAATATCTAAGTACAACAAAGTGTGTATAATGTTATTTGGGACCTAGAAATCTAATACTTCTGAGCTTTTAATAGGGCAATCTACAATTTGCAGCAATATAAAACACTATGAA
The DNA here is from genome assembly GCF_000317375.1 of Microtus ochrogaster. NCBI lineage: Eukaryota > Metazoa > Chordata > Mammalia > Rodentia > Cricetidae > Microtus > Microtus ochrogaster. The sequence goes on from NC_022010.1 coordinate 90,044,959, forward strand.
AAATTTAAAGACATTAGGCTAAGTGAAATAATACAGGCACAGAAAAAAATACAGCATTATCTCCCTCTCTCTCTCTCTCTCTCTCTCTCTCTCTCTCTCTCTCTCTCTCACACACACACACACACACACATATAAATTAGTTCATATCACAGAAGTAGAGAGTAGAACAGTTGTTGTCAGAAGCTACAAAATATAGAACTGGGAAAATATTGTCCAGAGAATATCAAGTTTCAATTGGTCAAGCGAAGATCTGTAATCTAATAAAAAGTATGTTGTCCACAGGAATAATACTGTAATTTAGAGATAATATTTAATATGAGGGTAGAGTTTAATTCTTCACAAAAGAGAAAAAAGTGAAAGTGTGTGAGTTTGTTTTCTTATAGTGGTCATTTCATGTAGATGAGTTCACAATATATATGAAAACATACACACACACACACATATATATATACATGTATGTGATTTATTTGCCATTTAATTCAATAAGTTTGTAGGAGGAAAAGGTTCTTAGATTTGTGAACAAGTCAGGCATTAAATAATCATGGTTTTGAATCATTGTAACTGACATCTTATATATGAATATGTAATAAGCCTACTGTATGTCAGGTACTGTTCTAGGAACAGCAGATTTTCCACCAAACCAGTTATTCTCATGGACTTTGCAGTTTTGAGTATGTTGAAATGAGTGTAATTTTTAAACAAAAATAATTGTATGCAATGATAGGTATAAAATAAGAATAATCACAATAAATGCCTTGGAAGACATGGTCAGAAAAATACTTCTTTAATTAGGGACATTGAAATGAGACCTGTAAATTCTGAGGGTGGCAGCTAAGAAAATATAGAAGCCAGAATGTTCTAAGGTGAGGGAAGAACAAATATAAGTCTGCAGGTGGGAGCAAGTTTGGCAGATTTTATAACTAGCAATCCAGCCAGATTGGCTGATGCACAGAAGGAAGGGCCTACAGGAATTCAGTGGCAGGGAAAGGAGTGGACACTTTAACTACAGGAAAGACATTGAAGATTTGACAGAAAGGAAGAGAGGATTGATTCTGTAGGAGCTTCCTCTGCCTGGCATGTTGAGGAGGAATATATAAAAAGACAAAGAAATCTATGTAAAGATGCTTTATTCAGCACTGGTGCTTGGTGTAAACTCAAAGACTGGGCGGGGGCAGACAGACATGGAGAAAAGGAAGCAGTGGGGAGAAGAGACGGTATCCTGATACAGCGTGAGGATGCATGTGTGCATGCATGGGTGTGTATATGTGTGTGTCTCTGTGTGTGCATGGTTTGTTTTGCTCTTATGGATTAAGAAACTGAGAGCCAATGAAATTTAGTGATGTGCTCAGCCTTGTATCATACGATTATTTCATGAAAACTGTAACACCAAACAGTTTTAAATAATAATATTAAGGAAAGTATTCGTCTCACAATCAAATAATAATCCTCTTATTTCTTGTTTCCCTCCTTTAAAACATCCCTGTGCAAATTCTATCATATCACATTCAAATTCCCTTCTGACTCTCACCTTGAGACATTTGCAGACAGGACAGCATCAGTGAGAGCTTAGAAAGGCTGACAGATGAAACAATCATCACTCCATCTCTGTGTGTGCATGTGTGTGTGTCTGTGTGTGTGCACATGTCTGTACATCTATAGCACATAATTTTATATATTTATTTAGTTTATTGAGTTTGAAATTTTTACGTGGATATTTTATTTTTATTCTAAGAGAAGAAAAACATTGTACATCTTAAAAATAAAGAAATAGCTCGACAGAGTCACAAAAGAATTTTCTTTATCTTGCTATCAGACAGTGAGTAAGCAATGTGTTTATTTGGCTTCTCTATGGAAAAGGATGGCTAGAGATCAATTTTCTAGGTAGCATTTTCTTTTGACTAAAAGGCAAGAAGATTAAGGAAATGAACATTGCTATCTCATTGATTTTTCAAGGAATTCTGAGACATAATTTCAAGAAGTGCCAGGTTCCTTCAGATCTTTACTTAACAGCTGGTCTTCACTGTCAGCACTGGACTTACCGTCACACCACCAACTTTTTCAGGGCAATAATGATAAGGCACAAACTAGAAAAAACATTACTGAGTCTTAAATTTCAAACATTACAAAAATGTATCCAATATCCTTGTTAACAAAGAAGATCCCTTGCCTCTGGCTAACTGTCTTTCTCACCTGACTCTCTGTTGATAAGCTTGTGAAGACCACTTACTGATTAGGATTTTTGCAAGTAACACATTTGCACGTAATAAAGAGATAGAGGAGAAAGTAACACTCTCATCTCCACAATCCTTAGGTTTGATAAACAAGGCTTTTAATATTTTAGTATGGATGCTTTGCCATTAAATAATGAAGAAAATACTGTGGGTAAAATATAGTAGAGAAAACAGACCAGTATAAGCATAGAGCTCTGTTTTAATCTCAATTTGACCACAATTTGGTAAACAAGATGAATCGTTCATTTAAAATCCGCATGCGTCAGGGGCTACATCTGGAATAGAATTAATAAAACTGTCCAGTTGCCACAGAAACGTTGTAAGAAGATAACAAGCTGAAGTGTGGCCACTGTTGAGACTGCCCACTTAAGAAATGCTTTGAAGCATTTATAGTGCAAACTTCCAGCTTCGGCCAAGATTCATCTTCATTCAGCAGACCCAAGAGAAGAGTAACAACATACTATCAGGAAATTTCAGTTTTCAATAAACACCCTGGCAGCTGTGAATCAATTTATCTGAGGACCCCATCTCGATTAGGCTAACACAATCTAGACCCACATCCAATTATTTCCTCCTGCAGCTTTATACATCATTAAAGAAGACAGAAGTTACAAGCAGATAAAAGACCTGTCAATACAGTGTGGAAAGGGTGGAAGACAAAGGGGAAGGCGGGGACAACAAAACACTAGAGCTTATCCCGTTACATTACTATGAGAATAAACTGCCCAGCAAGCTGAATAACTTCTCTGGTATTAATTCTAGTATGTGATATTCCATAAAACTCAAATATTTTATTTTCAATTTCTTCTAGGAGATTGATTTATGCATAGAATGTATTTCATAATAATGAAACCGTTAGCCTCGATATTACATCTTCCCTTGGCAAATTTAGTATTTGCTACTTCTCCAGATTCTCCTTAAAGATTGTTTCCCCACCCTATCTTTAAAATGCCTATGATACTTAAACTCCTCCCTTAGCTTTTTATTAATGGCCTGTAAAACTCTGTGCAAATATTTTATAATATAACTATAATACATGACCAGATATCAACACCATTTTGCAGACAGCAAAATCACTTAAGTTATCTCAGCAGTGAATTTTTATCTCAGTTGTATTAAGGTAACTATACATATTTCAAATTACGCAATTGGACATTTAATATCTCTAAATCTGATGAGGTTTCAAGATACTAGAAATGATCAGGTTCTCCTTGAACTCCAATATGCCTCATGGGAATGAAAAAAAAAAAGCTTTTGGAGTTACAGTTTCTAATGTGTGGACTTAGAGTAACCCTTGTTTCTAAACTGAAACTCCTTCTCCATACTCAGCGTGAAGAACTAGCTGATCTTATTTATGATCAGTTTATAAGAACTGTGCATGCTGCGGGGAGGTAGGTGGTGTAAAAGCTGATAAAAACCTGATGGATGCTCATCAACAGAAGCTCAAAGGATCATGAGACCACTAAAACCACTAAGGTCTCCTGTTGCTCCTAAATGGGACAGAAGTTTTCTGAAGCCCACAGTTGAATTTTACTTTTCTTCATTGAAAATTTCCTGAGACATATGGCACGCATTTTATGAGACTTAATAAACAAGGATTTTTTTTTCCTTTTCTTTGGTTTTTAGAGACAGGGTTTCTCTGTATAGCCCTGGCTACCCTGGAACTCTCTGTAGAGCAGGCTGGCATGGAACTCAGGGATCCATACACGTCACTGCATCCTGAGTGCTGGGATCAAAGACATGTGCCACCACTGCCTGACAAACTAGGATTTTTTTTTAAAACTGTGTACCTTCTTAAACACAAAACCCTGAACCTTATCCAAAAAAAGACAAAGCAGAAAAATTAATTGATCGCCTAATATTTAGCTCAGAAGTTACCAGAGTTAAGTTAGCTTTCCAATAGCTGCCTCTACAATGATTTTGTTGGTATTTTTCTCCATAAAAACCAAGGTATAATTATGTATAATCCTTGTGAAATGATAAAATATAAAATTGAAAAAAGAATTATTAAGTAAAGTAATACGTGTTTAAATTGTTTAAAACAAGATGAAAAGTATAGAAGCAGTAGAAATTTGTTTAATAGAAGAAAATAAAACACATAGGCTTTTCGGTAGCTATTTAAAGTGGCTAGTTTTCTTTCTTAGGAATGAAACCGTTTCAAGAACATTGGAGAGAACATGAAAGCACTCCATAGGCAAAAGAATCACCGTGGTTATTGGAAAAATGTGAAGCATTTTCAATCCCGGGTCCATCAAATCCAATGTGACTCTCCATAATCTTGTTGATGCAGACAGGAGTAGGGAATATGTGGAGAAGCCCACTGCCAGATCAAACCCTACTTATTAAGAAAGAGTCTAGATTCAACTTGAAGAAAATGTTAAACTCCAATAGTGAATTTTCTGTGTGTTGAAAAAGAAAAAAGAAACAATTTACCAGAAATTTTAAAAAGGGAGAGAGGGAGGGAGGGAGAGAGAGAGAGAGAGAGAGAGAGAGAGAGAGAGAGAGAGAGAGAGAATAATTCTTTTGCTTGGGAGGGTGTGGTGTGTGTGTGTGTGTGTGTGTTGCACATTGTACTGTGGGTGAGATATAGTGTATGTTCGTGAGTGTGAAAGTGCATACCCTCCTGTGTAAACATGTCAAAGTAAGAGCAGCGCACTGAGCATCTTGCAATGTGTTCTCTGCCTTATTTCCTGTAGACAGGATCTCTCTCAGAAGGAGAAGCTGGTCACTTTTGCTAGACTGGCTGGCCAGGAATGGCTTAGAGTCTGTCTGATGCTGCACGCCAACACTGAGTTTATAGACGTGTAGCCATGTTTGGCTTTTGCTAGGCTGACTGGTCAGGAATGGATTAGGGTCTGATGCTGCACCCCAACTCTGAGGTTATAGGCATGTATAATCATGCTGGGCTTTTTACATGGATGCTGGCCTTTCAAGCATCCAAGCTATCTCCCCCACACTTGTTTGCTGGAAACAGGTTTCACTAAGTAGCTCTGAGCAACTAGAATTGGCAAATAGGCCAGGTGGCTTTGAACTTGTAACAATCCTCTGTAAATGGAGACTGTGCTTTCATTTCCCGACCACCCAGACCTGAATAATCACACAAAAACTATATAATTACAACACTGTTCAATAGCTCAGACATATTCTTAGATAGCTTTTACATCTCAAACCCATTTCTTTTAATCTATGCATCAGCACAAGGGTGTGGCTTATCCGTATATTCTGGCATCCTTCTCCTTTGGCAGATACATAGTATTTTCCTGACCTGACTCTGTCTTCTTCTTCTTTTTCTATTTTTTGAGACAGGGTTTCTCTGTAGCTTTGGAACTCTCCTGGAACTAGCTCTTGTAGACCAGGATGGCCTCGAACTCACAAAAATTTGCCTGCCTCTACCTCCCAAATGCTGGGAGTAAAGGCGTATGCCACAACTACCCAGCAATCCTGCCTTCGTTCTCCCTGCATTCAGTTTAGTTTTCTGGCCTACCTATATTCTGCACTCTCATAGGCCAAAGCAGCTTATTTATTAATCACTGGTAATAAAATATATTCATAGCATACAGAGGAGACTACATCAATCCTTCTGTTTCTGCATCCTGACAAATGAATACATGTAATAGAAATGCATATTTTTTCTTGTATTTTAAATTTTGTATATAGCTATCTATTCTTTTTTGTCAAATCTTTTAAACCTGCAGACTATAATAATAGTCATGTAGAATATTATTCCTTATACTTCTCTTGGCATTTTGTATTGTTTCCTGATTTTTTTTTTAAAAGAAAACCACAATATGTTTGTTTTTGCAAGCTTTCTCGCTTTCAATTTTAAAGATTATTTCAGGTCATATTTCCAACATCGTATACGATTGTTTTAAAAAGCTCATTGTGTTCTGTGACCCTAAATCCTAGTCCTCCTGCAATTCATCCTGACAGGAAATGCAAAGCAGATGAATGTGAACTTTACAGCCTGAAAGGTGTTGGGACCAGATTGCAAAGTCTTTTGTCCCTCACTGCATGTGGCTTGAGTTAGCTTGTCTCGAACAGAGCAAAGTGAAAAAAAGAAAATGAGTGAAAATGGGCCCGTTTTAATAGTAGGTACAGGAATGAGAAAACATCAGTGATAGGCACAACCTGACAGAGATATGTCCCATTAAAACACATCCTGTGACATGCACAGTGCCTGATTTGTGATGGCCTTGTGTCTTCCCTCTCATAGAAAACAATCAGCACTATAGTATTGACAGATGATAACATTTATCAGTTCGTTTCCAGTTCTGGAATCACTGGTATGATAAAAGTATTACCTAAATTTTCCTGAACTGTGGAGTATAATTTGCTATTTAATAAGTTAACTATAGATGCATTTAACATACAGAAAAAAAAAGATCTTGGCTAACAGGTAGCACACTTTCCTCACATGCACACAGCCCTGAGTTTGATCCCTACCATAAATAAATAAGTAAATAAATAAATAAACAAATGATTGTCTTATATCCCAGCTTCTTCTAAGTAAAATTCAGAAAAACTGCAGTTATGTTGGCACTTCTATTTTTGTCTCATTGAATTCTTCCCATTTTCAGTGAGTCTTCTCTCTGTTTTGTACTTTAATCAATACATTTGCACAAAGCACTTTAGCTGACATCTTTTCCCTTGTACCTCCTTCAATGAACTGAAAGTATTAATTCCCTGTTGTATTTTTAAATCCATAAACAGTGTCACTTTCTGTGATTTGATAGAACTTGCAGTCTCCTTCTGTGTCTTTATACTAAACATCTCACTTTTCATATAAATCATGTGCAATGTTGTCAAAATAATTCCAGAGCAAGAAGAACCATTTTAAACAAGGTAACCTACCTCAGAAAGAGAGATTCCTTGTTCTTTCTCATCTGTGAGTTATGGATATTTGTCTTTGTTTAGTGTGTTGGTTACAAGTTGTTATGGACAATGATCAGGAAAAAAGCTAAACAAAGATTCAGGGTCTTGTTTTGAAAATAAAATAGAGGGGGGACCGCTATGGGATAACGCTCTTGTACACTGTAAAGATTTGTTACTTGTATTAGTTTAACAAAACACTGATTGGCCATTAGTCAGGTAGGAAGTGAAAGACCCTCAGAGAGGAACTTTTTCTCCGATGAAGACCCCAGAAACAGGACACTCCGAGACCAGGCCACAGGATGCAATTAGCAAGAGGTTTATTGAGTAAACACAGGTACCTG
>NC_022010.1:90053079-90056364 GCF_000317375.1 Microtus ochrogaster
TGAATGGCTATGGGACAAGGTAGGACAGAAACTTCCATCTACAGTGGATCCTAGCCACTAACCAGCAAGTGTATCCAGATGGGAGAGAATGTGAGTTAAATCATGGCAACTCAAAATGGGCCAAGAGACTTTCTAGCATGTTCTATTTTCTAACAGAGCTTTAAGGGATGGGCAGGGAGGACAATAGAACAAAGTAGAAGTGGAGATACTGTGAATTAAGTGTATATAGACAGGTAGTAGGCAAAAACATTCCATTCTCCCATACTCCTTCTCAAATGTATATACCTTTAATTATTTCCAATTTACACATACACAAGTATTATGTATATATACACAACCTGAAGAATTCATTTAGTGTTGCCCATATATATATATATAGCTTTTTAATATTTTTAGTTTGTGAAAGGTCTATATATTAATTCAATGTGAAGTGATCATATCTACCCACCACCACCTCCTTCCAACTTTTTCTAGTGTTCCGCAGCTCTCTTCTCCCAGCCAACTTTATGACTTATTTTAATTTTTGTTATATCTAATTAGTTATACATCTAATGTATATACATATATAGAATAGATTTCTAATTTTTTATATCTAAATAGTCCTACCCGTATGCACATAGATGTGTGGCCATCCATTGAGCAACCTATCAGCAGCTTCATTCCCAAGGAAGAGCCACTCTCCCTCCTGCAGCACACATCAACTATTAAGAGTTTTCCTGAAAGATATGGGGCCTTAGGAGCCCCCATCTCACCCAAAAACCATTGTTTAATATACACTTTAGACCTATGGACCATTTTTACCTCAAAACAGATCCTAAGAACTGAGGAAGTAGAAAGAATAAAAAGGAAAGGTGAATTCCTATTCATTCTCTGTTATTTGGAAATTAAGCAACCAACCCATCCCTGCATGCAAATATCTCCTGGCTAATGCTAATAAAATGTTTTGATAAATAATAATCTCACACATGACATCACAATCAAAACAAAATGCATGTTTTTAAAGCAATAAGCAAAGTAGTCAAAAACTAAAGAAGATAAAACACCTTGAAGATTGGATTTTTCTTTGTAAAATGATCTTAAGGGTCAGGTCACAGATTTCAGACCTCAGCTGTGGCATTCAGATGGAAAAGTCATCCAAACAACTGCGTTGTGAGAATGTGCCCTAGCTCACCTCATCTATGCAAATAAAAGATAAGCAGTCTCAAATCCTTCAGCTGATTTCCCACGGAAAATAATTCTATGGGAGCCTTATGCCATTTCTTAAATCACAAAAGAAAACATGTCTCCCGGGAATGCTTTCAGAAAGCTACTTTTGTGGCACACTCTTAAGAGCCAGTCTTTAAACCTGGATACAACAATCTGGGCAATGATGGCTCACACCTTTAATGCTAGCACTAGGGAGGCAGAGGCAGGCACATCTCTGTGAGTTCAAGGCCAGCCTGGTTTGAGTTCAAAGTGAATTCCAGGTAGGTCTATATACAGAAACCCTGTCTCAGAAAACCAAAACCAAACAAACAAAAAGAGAACAACTGGATACAGAGGGGATTTTGAAAGTGGAAATGAATAGATATAATCATATTTCATTTATATAATTGTGAAATTATCAAAGAATAACATAAAGGAAAAACTGAACTACATCCTCACATTAATGAATGTCTACCAATAAGAAAACAGATAACATAGTCCTTTAATAACACATGGAACAAGTCTTAAAATATGTAGCCCCAGATTCATGTTTCCCTTTGCTATTTTTACACATTCTATCAATATATATTTGCTCTAACAGTTATCACCAGAACCTTACTCAAAGACTGACCTAACAGTTACTGTCACTTACCTTGCCTATAGGCAAAAGGTTAAGAACAGGCTTTGACCAGAGACGAGCACAATCAGGGCATGTGTTTGAAAACCTTCCTTTTGCCGCGCATCGCGGACCGGGTCTGCGCTTTATGTGCTAGACCTCAGTTCGCGAGCTTCGGGCAAGAGGCTGGAGGTTGAGAACACAGACGCAGAGACAGACCGACGACACACAGACGTTTAAACACTGATACCAAAAGGCCCCCGTTATTAGCACCATGTAGGCTTTAATACACTGCAGTCAATGGCCAACAGGTGAAAATCCCATCATCTGATCCTCGAAGCTAGGCACAGCTTCTAGTAACTTTAATTAGAAGGTTCTAGGAGGGAAGAGCAGCTGAAGGCCAGGACTCATTAGTCCCAACACCTTTGGACCTTGTAGTATAATCAAGTCTGAGCTCCAAATATCTACATTCCATTAGCATATACTGAATTTCTTTTTCTGGTCAGTTAGATGTCTCAGCAGGCAACAGCATTTGCCACCAAACCTGAAGATTTAATACATTCTTTCAACAATTGTCAGGATATCAAACCAAGATTTTAAATAATCAGTAGTTTGCACTTTGAGGGTAGCACGCATTAGGCTCTGGGCTATAGGAAAAAGGGGAAGAAAGTAAGGAAAAGAAAAAAGAGAAGAATTTGAAAGTGGGGGACAATAAGTGCACTCAGAGAGCATGCTGAAAAGGGGACCGCGGGAGCAGAAGTGGGCCAGTTACATTGTACTCATGCATGAGCTTTTTAAAAAGCAAGACAATATGGAAGAATAGTGTGTGTGCCAGACTGGATTGTAGCCAGATCTAAAAGCTTTAGTGCATGTCATTCTTCACTATCACACCAATCCCTCCGGAAAACAAACTGACAAAAAACTAGCTCGATGTTTACACAGCCTGCATTGTCTGTCTGGACAGCCTCGGCACACATTTATCATTACTTACATAGTAACACACAAAAAGGTAAATTAAGATGTTTTGCTACACTATGGCCCTGTTCCTTACATTATTTTAGTATGTTATTAGTGCAGTGCGTGTGCTATATAGCACTGTAATATAGTAATTAATTATCTTGATATTTTAGGGGTATTGAGAGAGGAATTACCAGGCTGGCTCTGTTGCACTTGTGTTTAAACTTACTTGTTTGTGTTGCATATCATGCAGCTATTTGGTGCCCTGGAACTACTGTGATCTCAGTATAATACTTCTCTTTGGTACCTTGGTTTTCAAATGACTCAGTCTTTCTTGTGAAAACAGAACTGTAAAAAGGGGCTCTGCATGTACATTTTAGCCATGTTATTTACCACAGAGTGTTTCATAGAGAGTTTTGTATATTTCACTTATGGAATAATTCAGAATGTAAAATATAGGATAATAAGGTTTCATATTTGTGTTTTACTTCTTAGTTGAAATTTTTTAAAAAAAATCAACTTCTATG
>NC_022010.1:90056464-90064174 GCF_000317375.1 Microtus ochrogaster
GCCCATCTCTATCACAGAGACTCACAGAAACAACGGTATAACAAGTAAATACTAATTGAAATGTTAATATGTGTCAGAATTGTATATCTTATTTTTGTTAAAAACATACACCACATTTTAATTTTGTAAAGTTTATTAAAGAAAACTGTAACCCTTAAAAAAAACACAATCAGGGCATGAAGACTCCAGTTCTGCCTCAAAACAACTCCAAATGGAAATACAGAAAGGATAACGTGAGGATAACAAAGTCCAACTCTAGAACAGGAAACATCAAAAGATGGAGATGGGGAGGAAAGAGAACTTAAAACAAGAAATCTGAGCTAAAACTGCATTAGAAATAGTTCAGTGTGGCATGCAGGGCAGGTGTGTATACATATATATATTCACATATGTGTGCAGGTGCCTTTGTCCATTCATGCACGTGTGTCAGCCAGAGGTTGATCTTAGGTTTCTTTCTTTAACAGTCTCGGCCTTAAGTTTTGAGACAAAGTTGGAATCTGTAGTTCACCATCTTTGGTAGACTGACCGACCATGAACCACTGGGCTCTTCCTACTTCAACTCCCTCCCATTAAGATTATAGACAAAGCACCACTCCAGGCTTTCACTTGCAGACTGAGGATTCAAAGTAGGAATTTTGTGTTTGTACAGCAAGCTCTTTACCCAATGATGAGTCATTACCCTCACTCTGGAATACTGTTTTTAACCTAGGTTGAAGAAAATAGGTAATCATACTCTATACATGACTTTCACTTGAAATGTTTTCAATTTCTTTGTTCATTTATGTGCATGCATGCACGTGTGCATCTGCGTGTGTGTATCTTCTGAAGGCATATCTGTATGTGCATGCAGATGTACTGATTCTTCAGACCCGTGTGAAGGATAGAGGGTGGTATCTTCCCCAGTTGCCTCTCCACCTCAATTTGAAGCAGGGTCTCTTGCTGTACCTGCTGCTCACCATTTTGTATAGACTGCCTGACCATTGAGCCCGAGGAATCTGGGAGTCTCTCCAGAGAGACCCAGTACTGGGATTACAGACATGGACAGCTATGACTAGCTTTTTTGTAGGCACTGTGGATTTGTAACAGGGTCCTCATGCTTGTTCACTGAATGAGCTTCTTTTCCCTTCATCCCTGGTCAGTATGTAGCGCTGAGTAGCAAACATTTTCTCTCTCTCTCTGATTCTGTCAAGTACCTGAATGATGCTGTTCATAGAACAAAACTCAATCAACAGAGTTTTCTACAAACTTGGAAAATAGAACTTATTTGTGCAAGTTCTTGGAGAAAACACTCTCTTTATTGTCAGTTCCATCTCTGCTGGCTTGCTAGGAGTGCCTTAACAGAGCACTACATATTGGGTTGTTTAATTAGCAAAACTGATTGTCTCATAACTCTGATGCTAAAAGTCTGAGATCAGACTTGGTTCCTTCTGGGAGCTCTTAGGCATAACCTATTCCCTGTCTCTCTCCTATTCACTGGTGCTCTGTTGGTCATCTTTGTTGGGTTTTGACTACAAGTAATATAGCCCTTGTTTGTGCCTTTCTATGAACAGATATTTTCCTGTGTGCATGTCTGTCAGTGTTCCTTTCTTCATAAGGATTCATGCTTTACTGAATTACTGGTTTAGGGACACATCCTACTCTGGGGTGAACTTGTTTTAAATAATAAAATCTACAACAACCCTATTTCCTACAAAGTCCATTTTCTGACATACTGCGTATTAGATTTTCAATTTAGAAATTGAAAGGAGACAACAATTAGACAATCCCTTATCAAAGTTTATAAGAGATTGTCTTTCCTTGATCTATTGCCAGCCTCTTTAGCCTCTCTCTCTCTCTCTCTCTCTCTCTCTCTCTCTCTCTCTCTCTCTCTCTCTCTCCTCTCTCTCTCTCTGTGTGTGTGTGTGTGTGTGTGTGTGTGTGTGTGAGAAAGAGAGACAGACAGACAGACAGAGAGAAAGAACTCAATTTATCTAACTGGAAGACACTTGATCTCTTTTGATGAGTTGTTTTGTTTTGATTTTTGTCAGCTCATGTGTTATTGTCATGTACAATATCCCAAGTGCTTTTTCTCTTTATTCTAACCTACCTCTTTTTATTGAACTGGAGAACATTATTTCCCCCACAATGCAGCCTTGGAATTCTACCATAATTGTTTCCCCCAATGGGTTTTCTGACTTACAAACGCCAGGTTTATTTTGGATTGTATTTGAAGTTTGATTGCTTGCATTCATAATTGAGTTTCCCCTTTGATATATTAATCAGAACCATCGTATTTCATGATGATAATTAGTTGGCAAGCTGTGGCAAACATTTATGAGGTTATTTATAGACAGCATCCACCTTCTTTCTGCATGGTAACATTGTTTAATAAATCAAAGAACTATAAAAATGACAAACTATACAGACTAAAATCTGTGAATTTTGCTGGAAGTGTTGCTTTCATAAATATCCATGTGTCTTGTGTCTGTAACTTAATTATACTGCTGTTCCATCTTTTGACTCTAATATCCTGAAGTGACCTCACAAATATTATACATTCAAACATTTAAAGGTATTGGGTTGCATGTTCTGAAGTTGTTTTATATATAAAAGAAGAGGCATTGCTAGAAATAAATAGATATAACATTTTTTGTTTTCCATTTACACTTTTTCTGAACTGTAAAAAAACAAATTTATCATGCAACATATTTGAACATTTTCAAATCTACATCCTGGAATATAAATAAATATATGAAAAGTATTTACTGATACATCCTTGTATCTAGACAGCAAATCTGTCTTCAGGGTGTTTAAGCAAGAAAAACTGAAGATGATGCTGCTAGAACTTTCTGATTAACATCATCATCTTTGTTATTTTTGTTATTATGTATGGAGTTATAGGCTGAAGGAAAAGCTAGGATTTTATCTCTAGAACACCACCCATCTCATTAAAGATAGGGTTTTTTTTTCTTAGTTTTGTGTTCACCTATTAATCTAGACTGTCTGACAACAAGCTCCAGATTCTTCTTGTCTTCACCTCTTCAGTGCTGGGATTAAGTAAGGGACCAGCACCCCTAGTAATTTATGGGTTCTGGGAATTGAACTGAGGTGTTTATTTTTGCATAACAAGTACTCTGCCAACTGAATTGCCTCACTAGCCCTCTAGTTACTTTCAAAATACCTTTTCACATCAATTGCTAGAGGTGGGAGATAGAAACAGACTAGAGGAAAGGTGCCTTCTATGGTGAGTGGCTTGGGGAAACCCTAGGGTAACAGAACACATGAGCCATTGCAAAGTCAGTGGGCCAAGCTGAAAAAAGTCATCTCTACTCTTTGTTGAGTTTTATCTTCTTCATGGAACAAATCACAGAGGAAAAAAATCCATATCTCTCAAACCATGCTTCATCAAAGAAGGGAATGCATTGCTTTATTAATTTTTGTCAAAAGAAAAATACAGTCAAAAGGGGGGATGCAGCAAATTTGTCTCTTGATTTCTCCACATTTGTTTGGTGAATTTGTCCATACAGTTAAACCATGACAATTCATGATACATGTTCTGAGTGTAGATAGAGCCACCGGAATCTTTGAGGTACCTCATGTATGGACATTCATCAAACAAATAGCAAATAAGTAGATACAAATGTATAGGTATAAATCTTTCATAAAAGTTGTTCATAAAATCATGCAGTTTCCAAATTGCTGTTCAGAGTTTTTTCAAAAAAATCCTGCCTTCTGGGGAAAGAATGTCATTTAAGGGTAATCCACACCAAGATATTGTAACTCTGTTTTCCAGGTAGTTGAAATCCTCAGATTCACTGCTTGAATTCACTAAGATGTTTTAAAGATTAGGAAGCATCCCTGGGTAACACCATTCTTATGGCCTAGTTATGGAAAGAGAAGAGGAAAATATTTCCAAATCTGTTAGCTGATCCACACTTCCTGACTACCACTAATTCTGCCACTTACAGCCTAGTTTTAATACCCATTATTCTGGTTAACAATCTACTATTTTCAAGAAAATTTCTTCCTTAATATGCATTATTCTAATCATCATTCTGACGCTGACCCAGTATTCAGGTCTGAGTTGGGTGTAAACACCACTCCCGTAGTCCAGACTTCCTAGCAGAATACTACCAAGCCACTCCTGAGTAAAAAAAAAAAAAAAATCTACTACTCCTACTTTGGAATATTTACCAACTATATCCCTGTATTAGTCATTTTCCTATAGCTGTGATAAAATACCATGACTGATACAACTGTTTAATTGGGATTTCAGTTGTGGGGATTAGAGTCCATTATGGCAGAGTGAAGACATGACAACAGAAACAGAAATAGGACCATAAACAGAAGGCAGAGCGCACTGGAATGAATGGTTTGAGACTTTTGAGAACTCAAAGCCCAGCCCTCAGTGACATACTTACTCCAACGAGGCCACGCCTCCTAATTCTTGTAAGCAAAACAGCCCCACAAACCAGGCATAAAGCATTCCAGCCTATGAGGCCATCCTCACCCAAACCACCACACTACGCTAAAATAACGTTCAGTAAATTATAGACAGCACAGCATTTTAGCAAATTGCTAAGGCGTTGTAATCTTCTATGGTGTTCATCAGTCTTAGCTTCTTTTTTTGTTTTTACTTCTTTGTAGTGCTCATTTCCTTTCTGACAATAGGCATTGTTCTGCCGGCACTTTTATTTAAAGTTTGTAGGTCATTTTGTCTCTGATTACTCATCTTGTGCCATTCAGGAAATAAGTATTTCCTGTCGCCATCTAAAGTGATATATATTTTCTCTGTGAATAGACCAGCAACATCTTCTTGGCAATATTCTGACATTAATTCAGTCATGCAAATTCCCTAGAAACACTTGTGAAGCTGGTCTATAGCCTGAAGTTTTAGAAAACGCCTGAATCCCATGATTCTAAACGCACTAATCTGAAGCCACATCCTATTGTGTCTGTTCCAGTTAAGTGGTAGTAAGTATCCTTGTAAAATGCAGCTGTACAAGTTGATTTTATTCAGTTTGTCTATGTAAAGCATCTGCTTTTAAGCACACTGTGGAATTTTCATAGATATTCAGTAATGACAGAACAAACTCTCATTATTCGATGTGAATTAAGTAACTGATGGATTATCTGGCCTCTCAGGTTCTTCTGCCTTTTATTCCTTTTTTAACCATCTGGTTGTTTCTCTGGAGGACAAATAATTCATCTTTTGAGGCTTGTTAGCAAGTCTGATGACATAGTAAACCATGATTTGCAGGTTATCTGTGCCATAATCTACCTGAAATGATCGTCTGTCCTATATACAATAAAGGAGTGTTGGCCACCAATCACACGAGGTCAGAAAACTCTGACACTATCTGCATGCTAGAAAATAGAACGCCTCACAATTAACTCTGGAACTGCTGGTGAATATTGCTAACTGTTCAGATACAAAGACAATACACGTTAATAATTGTGAAATTAAACAACTGTTTCTGGCAAGGGTTTAAGAATATCATTTTTAGTCTCATGCAAATTTGCAAAGAAATCAAATTAAAAATACAGAGGCAACCCTTTTGTCTCAGACCCATCCACTGAAATTCAAAGAGAGAAAGTAAAGTATCAAGCCATCTGTACCTAGGAAAACAGAGCCTTAGCTACTTTACCACTTTTCCCATTGTCTTTACCAATTGTTCACAGGTCCTTTAGAAATTTCTGGTATGTCACTGCCCAATTCAGGCTGACTTCTTGATTATACAATAGCAAGGTTATGTATTCAATACATGCTTGGGTACAGCTTCAACTCTCTGGTCATATAATGTTCAAAGCACACCTTTCAAGTAATATATGAAAAGGACTTGAAGATTTGCAAGATGTTTAAGCAAAAACAGCAAACTCTAGTTTGAATGGTGTCTAAAACATTTTCTTGTTGGAATAATACTCATCTTGATCTCTTCTCTAGCCGCAGAAGTATTTTTGAAATCAACAACATCAACAAACACTTTATTTATTTTAAATAGATACTATAATGATTTTTCTGATTTGTGTTTTTAGTAGGACACTGCTGTTCATCTGATCAGGACTCTTATGCCTTCACAAAAGAGAATTTCAATTAGCAGATCTAGGAGTTGTGGGAAGGCAAAATGTCTTCTAGAGGATTTATAATTAGTTTCTTTCAAAGGTCCTTGATGCCCTCTGATTGCTGTCAGCTCAGTTACTGACCACATTTTGTATGTCCCTCCCAGAGTCTCCGTTTTCCCACTTGAGAATACCCCTCAGATCTTAGGTGTAGACTATTCTAAATTTAATCCCTTTGCATCATAAATAACCTTCTTGAGCACACACCTGGCTGAGACCACCAGACTGAGATTTAGCAAATTCACAAATAACTACCCAGGTTGTCATCATTTTCCTCTCTTCTCTGTCTTTCTTTCAGTCAGTTCTATCATGACAGACTAGGCAAGATGATGTGTTGGAGATAGAATAATAGATTTAAAAGAAACATAGATTCTATGATATGATTATAAGGCTGATGTGGGATTCCCCTCTGTATGCTGTGAATACCATTGGTCAATAAAGAAACTGTCTTGGGCCTGTGCAGAGACTAGAGGTAGGTGGGAAAAACGAAACTGAATGTTGGGGGAAAAAAGGAGGAGTTAGAGAGAAGTCATATAGCCCTACTGATGTCAGACCACACTACCCGATAAGCCACAGCCACATGATGATGCACAAATTACTAGAAATGGGTTAAATTAAAATGTAAGAGTTAACAAATAAGAAGCTTGAGCTAATGGGCCAAGCAGTGATTTAAATAATATGATTTCTGTGTGATTATTTTGGGGCTGAGCAGCCGGAAACCAACAAGCAGCCTTTCTATTACACAAGGCAGTTGAGTGAGCCAATTTCTTTTACCTAGTCACTAATCAAGCCTGATTTGTCTTCTTTTTCTGATTGTAAAGAAGCATATAAGAGTTAAGGGCTGGAAAGTATGGTTTTGAACTTACAAGAGCATATTCAATAGGACTATGCAAGAGGCATTGTCTGTGATAAAAATAAAATATAATACACTTAATCTACATATTGTCTTATTATTTTAATAACATTTAAAAGTCTTTATTAATAATCTTTCTGCTGTAACCTTAGTATTGTATTAATGGAAGGTAGCAATCTATGAAACCTTTGACTCAGAATAAACTCTAAAAAAGTAACTTAAGGATTTTTTTAAAAATCTTTTCTATTTAAGCAAGGATTGCTAAGCAACTGCTGCAGGAGACAAGGAAGGAGGGGAAAGGAAATCACTCATAGATTTTTCATTGTCAAAAATAAAGAGAAAGTAGAACTGGAAGCTGTGACTTCCGATCATTTTCTACCCAACAAGCTTGACTCCCTTCCCTGAGCAGACCACAAAGCTGTTTAGCTCCTCATTTCAGTCCAATTCTTTCAGCTGCCCCACTGTGGCTGCTGAGAAGGTGATTTAGGATGCACTGTGCTCTGCTGGATTACACCGTCCATCACGGCTCTGGAAAGGACGAGTGCTTGGTGCTTTCCAAGTGAAAAATGAAAAAGTTTCGGAGATTCTAGTTAAATCCCAATTAAATTTAGATCCAAAAATTGTATTGTTCCTTTTCTGGTCAAAGGGACTAAATTATGCAATAAATTGTCTCTTTCAATTTCAATCTCAAGATCTGCTACTTACCTATTAAATCACCCAAAGTGCTTTTGCAGGTCTACTAAATAATGTTCCAACTT
>NC_022010.1:90064476-90071002 GCF_000317375.1 Microtus ochrogaster
GATCATCTCATGTGCATCCCCCACTCATGTTCTCTATATAGTTTTGATACGACTAGTTCCCTGAAAACTAAGTTTCTGAAAAATGAGTGCTTCTGTTGACTTTTAAGAGCAGAGATTCATTTACTATAATTCTTTCTAATTATTAATGAAGGCAGGAAAGAGAGGAGTTGGGGGTCCTCTGGGCATTAAGTAACAATGGCCCAGTTAATGAAAATGACAGTGAAGAAAATGGAGAAAGCATATGCAGGAGACAGCACCACATCATCAAGTCCTGCCTACTGACCTTGAGCTTAGAAACAAGCACAAAATCGCATGGATTTTCTCATATGTAGAGTGTAGGGATAGAAATAAAGACATGAAAGCAGATGAGGGACTATTAGGGAACAGGAACGAGAATAGAGAGATGAGATTATAATGGGAAATGAGAAGTATGAAATATCACAATAAAACCCACTGTTCTGCATATACGAATAAAGATTTAAAAAAAATAAAAGAAACAAAGGAGAAATCAGGGAATAAATAGGAACAGGAAAAGGAGAGATGGAATGAGTAGGGAAAGTTTTGAATGTGTGGAAAGAGTCCTTTAGTCCTACAGAGATAGATTTTATTGGTACTATTTTGCATAAATAACAGCTTCATGTTATGTAAGAGCAGACACTTGTCCTAAAAAAATTTAATTATTTAGTTTTTGCTAAAATTTGCTTTGCTTAACTAAAATCAAAATCTTACTTTTGAGGACAGAGGGTGGAATGGTTCAATGACAGAGGTCTTGTCTATATGAACAGGCCTTTAGTCAAAGACCAACACTACAGTGGAAGAGAGCAGAACAGAAGAAGACATAGTTCTCTGTTCCTGACCATTAAGAATGTCCCTCAAGAAAAGACCAGTCATTAATAAAACCCTGTGCAGAATTTTCCTTTTAAATGAAAGGCCTCTTAAAAACATAATTATTCTCATTTAAAGAAAGTCTTGGATAAGAGGATTTGCAAAAATCAACTTCTGAGATATCATTTCACTAACTTCACTGTGAAAAGGCTTAAAGAAAAGAGACATAAGGGCCAGAGAGATGGCTCAGAGCTTAAGAGCACAGCTGTTCTTCCAGAGGAGCAGGAGTGTCCAATGGCAACTCACGACAATCTATAACTCCAGTCCCAGGGGATCAAATGCCCTCTTCTAGTCTCCACAAGTACAAGGCATGCAAATGAAACACATAAAAATAAGTAAATATTTTTCTAAAAATAAAAGAAAGGAGACCTAAAGGCAAGAAGAGAAGCAGAATGACTATGAAGAAGTTGATATTGGCCAGGAAGAGGAACAGCATGGGATTTGTTTCAGCAAATCCCATATATAGACAGAGTAGGACCTAAATCTTTGCTTTGAATAAACAAACTCTCATCCACTTTTCACTGGTGAAGGATGAGCTGGATTAATAGCTATTGAATTGTGAACCTCCTTTGCAGTTTTACAGCCAAGTGTTGCAATGTCTTGGCAGCAGCCAAACTTAACATAGTAAAAGAAAATCAGAAGGATCAGGCTGGGGCTGGAAAGGCAGTTCAGCTGGTAAAGTGCCTTCTGCTACACATGAGGATCTGAGTTCCATCCTCAGCATGATATGACATATGGGCAGGGTGGCAGGTGCTGGTAATCACAGTCACTCGGAAGGGAGGGACAGCAGAAATCATGGGTCTTTCAAAGGAGGAAGCCTAGTTGAATCAACAAGTCCCAGGTCCCAGTGAGAGACTAGGGGGGTGGATGGCATCTGAGAAAGGACCCACAAGACTGACTTCTGTCCTCCGTACAAACATGTTCATATGTACACAAACCCCCCAAAACATTTTCCCATGAACACACACATTTAAGGACAGGTTTACACCAAATGGAACTCAAACAAGGTTTTCTACCCTGAATCGGGGTGAAATTTACCATACAAATTTCTATAAAATGTTCTGAATCCATTGACAAGTCAGTCTCTATATGACCTAGTTTGCTCAAGATTTAGTGTAGGTATTTTTTTTTACCTTTTTCTTTAAAAAGAAAGAAAGAATGAAAGAAAATAAACTTTTTTCATCTTACATACCAATCCCAGCTCCCATTTCTCTCCCCTGCTCCCATTCCCTCCACATACCCTCCCAACCCCACCCCCTCAGAGACGGTAAGGCACATTGCTTTGGGGTAGGTCTGAAGCCCTCCCTACTATATCTGGGCTGAGCAAGATATCCATCCAAAGAGAATAGGTTCCAAAAAAGCCAGTACAAGCAGTAGGGATAAATCCTGGTGCCACTGCCAGTGGCCCTGCAGTTTGCCCTAGTCATACAACTGTCACACACATTCAGAGGGACAAGTTTGGTCCTATGCTGTTTCCTTCCCTGTCAGGCTGGAGTCGGTGAACTCCCATTAGCTTAGGTAAACTGTTTCAGTGGGTGTACCCATCACGGATGTGAGGGCGATCTGGCTGTGACATCTGCCACTCCATTGACCGCCAGAATTGATTCGGCTGACCTGAATGACTGGCTAGGCTGCGTCCCTTTCCTCCCTCACCAGCTCCATGTGCATTCCTCCCGAAGCTGCGTGCTCCATCGAAGAAGAGGCGGATCGTTCCCGAAAAGAGGAGGACCAGTCTTTGGTCAAGGGTGTAGGAATAACTGCGCTCCCCTGTTAGAACCTCCAGACAAGCTCTCAAGGCTCATTCATACCCTTTTCTTAATACAGTTCTGGAGCAAAGATCAGGTGTGCCAGCACAGCCAGCCAAGTCCATCTTAGTGGAATTAGACTGACATGGAACTAGCTGGTCTAGCCAATCCTGCCTTTCTATAATTGTTTAAAGTATATCTTTGTTTACCACTAATAAGGGTATATTTAGCCCTTCATTTACATGATATATGCAAGTAGTATTAACTAAAATATTTTCTAAGAAAGTATTTTTTCAATATCCCAAAGAAAAAAAATAGGCATTTTATGAAAGAGAACTATAGTTTAAAAAGATGTAGGTACAGGGTGAAAGAAACCTGCATTCTGAGAACATAGAACACTGAGGGAAAAAAAACCTAGGTGAATCAAGAATAGTTCATTACCTTAAAAATTATATTGATATGGATATTAAAGCAGGCATATGAACAATACAGTAATGTCTCTTTTCTTCATACCTAAAGCTATGTCTCAAGCAAGTGTACAAACTGTTTCAATTTTCATTTGTACAGATGTTTAAAAAGCTACATTGGCCTCTACTTGCTCATTTAGATATGATTCATGAAATATGTAGGCAAGGACATTTGTCATGAATTTCTTCCAACCACTAATTTTTATCCATGTGAACATGGATAAGTTCATATTTAATAGTATTCTGATAGTGCATGCTATACAAAATAACTGACGTACTAGGTCAACAAAATTTTAGCTAATCATTTTATCAATGAATGACGCCCATGCTTTGCATTCTCAAACAAAAAGAGACAAAATAAATTCTGTCTAGCCCGGACTATTCTCTGTTGCTTTGCGCAGTGTGATACTCCCAGGGAGTATCATAAAGAAATCAGGAAAATTCAATTACTGAGCTGAAATCAAGTCCTTGAAAATTACAGTACAATGGCTTCTGTTTATTGCAGACACTTGAGGAAATGGTTATTCGGGTCAAATAACTGACTGATTCAATTAGAAATAGACAGGAAAACGATTGGTTGAAGAAGGCTGTGTGTCTGCTGCTCACTGTTGTCGTCTAAAGCCACAATCTTGTAAGACAGCGTGTTCCATCTTTCCTCCTCCCGACCAATTTCAAGGCAGAACCCAGTTTTGACACCCTTCATCAGAAATTTTTAGTCACGGAATGGCTAATCATCAGATTTCAGGATAAGCTTATATAAACAATTAGAAGCTTTCAATATTCAGATATATCAAGAGTCTCAGTCATATAGGAATTATTACTGTAATTACATGAGAATATTATAATGTGGCCTATACTGCAAACAAACCACAAAAAAGCAGTGCTTTATTGGTTTGACTTTCCAACAAAACACAAAAGA
Organism: Microtus ochrogaster; assembly: GCF_000317375.1. NCBI lineage: Eukaryota > Metazoa > Chordata > Mammalia > Rodentia > Cricetidae > Microtus > Microtus ochrogaster. Next base: position 90,068,493 of record NC_022010.1, read on the forward strand.
AAGCTTGTTTAAATACTGATTTTATAAACAAAATACATAGACCTTGGACTGTAGTTAAAAGATCATCAGGGACCAAACAGAAAGAGACACCTAAAGGTCTGCAAAGTGTAATTTTTGTTTCATTTTATTTTCCTTAATTGGCTTCATACTGTGTTTATTACTAAGAAAGCAAATATACCAATCCAAACCTGTTAATGGGAGATTATACACATCAAAACAGTGTTAAATTATTCCAATTAATGAAAAATAAATTCTAAGCAAAAAAATCATCTTTTTTAGAATAATTCAATTTATAATTTTGAAACTTAGTAGTAATTTCAAAATATTTCCCTTTAGTGATATTATTACATCCTGACCACAGGTTCCCCTTCCTCCTTTCCTTCCAATCCCCCCTGCCTTCTGCACCCCCACATCCACCACGCCTCCATTTTTATTCAGTAAATACAGGCCTCCCATGGATATCAACCAAACATGGCTTACCATGTTGCAATAGGACGAGGCACCTTCCCTTGTATTAAGGCTTACAAGTCAGCCCAGTATAAGGAATAGGGCCTCAAAACCTGGCAAGAGTCAGAGACGGACCTGGCTCCTGGTAGGAGTCGAGACTCTTCTTTAATGAACTAAACAAGAGCTTTCCTTGAAGATTCCAGTGATTAAACGTTGTTATATTTCATTTTCTTTTTATTTTTTCTTCTATTGAAAAATATATTTTTAATCATATAATTATAGTTTCCCTTCCTGTTGGACTTTCTTTGAGGCCACCGGCTCCCCAGTAATGATTCTGAGACTTACTATTAACTATCAAACCTTGGCCTTTGTCTTAGGTTTGTTCCCAACTAGCTCTTATGACTTAAATTAACTGGTTTCTATTAATCCATGTTCTGCCACGGGCTCTTTACCTCTCTTCCATTCTGTATAACTGACTTCTGCAGTGTCCTGCTGGCATCTTCTGTTGTACCAGATTCTAACGTTCAGTTCCCCTCTTCCTGGAAGTCCTGCCTCACCTCTCCTGTTTAACTCTTGGCCCTTCAGCTTTTTATTACACCAGTCACCCTATATTTTCATACAGAGTACAAATACCCCACAATACCTTCCTTCTATTCCTCCCAGTTCCTCCCCCTCTCTTCTCTCCTCTGAATCAACTCTGTTTCTGTCTTTCATTAGGCAAGAGCAAGCTTCTAAGAGATAACAATCAAACATGACAAAAATAAAATAAAATGAGGTAAAAAACTATCATATCAAAGTTGGACACAGCAGCCCAACAGGAAGAGAAGAGTATTAAGAACAAGAAGATGAGTCAGAGATGCACTTTTTCTTCTGGTCTGGAATCCCAGAAAAATACGAAACGAATAGCTGTAATATACACAGAGGACTGCGTGCTGACCGATGAAGGCTTGCTGCCTCAGTCTCTGTGAGCTCATGTGCACCTTGCTTAGTTAATTCAGAGGAACTTGTTCTCTTGGTGTCCTCCATCCCCTCTGGCTCTCACAGTCTTCTACCTCCTCTTTCCTGGAAGAGCTCTAAGAGGAGGGATGTGATGGAAAGCTCCCATCGAACTCTCCGTGTAATGTCTGCCTGTGGGTCTCTGCATCTGATCCCATCTGCTCTTGGAGGAAGCCTCTCTAATGATAAGTGAATAAGTCACTGATCTCTAAGTACAAAAGAATATCAATAGGAGTCATTTTATTGATTTTTTTTAAACCAGTAGTGTTTGATTTTACCCTAGGTCTCTGGGATATATAGTCTCTGGTTCTTGGTCACCCAAGCAGTGTTGGGTATGGGTTCTGTCTCATGGAATGAGTCTTAAGTCAAATCAGATATTGAGTAGCCATTCTCACAAATTCTGTGCCACCATTGCCCTTGCTTATTTTGTGGGAAGGACAGAATGTAGGTCAAAGATTTTGTGGCTGGGATGGTGTCCACAATACTCTTTTAATAGCCTGTAGAGTAACTTCCTGCACCAAAGAGACCAGAACATAGGGGTAAAGACTCCATGTAGGCACCAGCTCAGCTTCCCTGTGTTCAGTGAGTTATGCAGTGTAATGTCCAGTATTAGGGCTCAGGTGTTGGTTTGCAGAGAGCTAACTTTTGTTGTTAACCACAGGCTGCGAGTTTGAGAATTTCCATGGACCCCCTTGGACACCGATTCAATGAACTGCAACCCAGTCCTGTTGCTGGGAGCCTTGCCTGGCAACAAGAGATGACCAGTTGAGATTCTGTATCCCTACACTCCTAGAAATCCTCATTAGAATCACCATCATACATTGCAGGATGTTTCTACTGCAATAGGTTTTCACATCACCCACCCAAGGCCCTCCTCCAACTAAAGCTGGATCTTACAACACTATGCCCCAGACCCCATCTTGGGATAGGTTGGTTCCCAACTTTCTGGGGAACAGTCATGTTGGTTTCCATAGTTACTGTACAAGTTTGCACTCCTACCAGCAATGGTGGAGTGTTCCCCCTGTTCCACATCTTTGCCAGTATGAACTGTTACTTGTGTTATTGAT
>NC_022010.1:90071939-90077715 GCF_000317375.1 Microtus ochrogaster
TTCCATCTTCTCATACCTTCTTTAATTTCTTTCTTCAAAGACTTGACTTTTTTTTTCTTTTTTCTTTTTTTATTTGCCAGTCTTGCACTTTATTTCCCTTCCATTAGGCCTTGACCGCATACTTGCTTAGCGGGTACAGCCTCTCCTTCCGCTACTGCTTCTTTGTCTTCAGCTTCTCCTCGTGCTTGGTGAGCCTGCGGCGCATGGCTCTAGTTTTCTTGGGTCGCAGGTCCAGAGGCTTGTACTTCTTGCCCTTGTAGAATTTCTTGAGGTTTTCCTTTTGAGTCTGGTTAATGACGGTGAGAACACGGGTGATGGATTTGCGCACAACTCGCATCTTGGAGAGCTTGGACGCAGCGCCACCTGTCACCTTGGCAACGAGAAGCTGGGATAGCTCCACCTTCAAATTTCGTCCAGTTGTTTCAACAGCTCCTCCTTCTTGCCGCTCAGGTCCCGAGCCTTAATCTTGGCCATCGCTACGCTGCTCACCGCTGAGGCCCCCTGGTCCGAGAGAAAGAAGACTTGACTTTTTTAGCTAGAAGACTTTCATTTGCTTGGTTAGAGTTACTCTAAGATATTTTATATTATGTGAGGCTATTGTGAAATATATTACTGAAAAGAAGGTATATTCTTTTGTGTTTGGGTGTAATTTTTTATAAATATCTGTTTGGTGCATTTGGTTTATCTGTTAGTTCTAGAATTTCTCTGTTTTGTTTTTGTCTGGATGATCTGTCCATTAGTAAAAGTAGGGTATTGAAGTCTCCTATTATTCGTATGTGAGCTTCAATGAGCAATTTAAGCTGTAGTTTTGTTTTGTTGGGAAGGGGGGCTCCTCGACCATCCCCAGCCAACCAGATTTGAAATAGCCACACAGAAACTGTATTAATTAAATCACTGTTTGGCCAATCACTCTAGCATATTTCTGGCTAACTCTTTTATCTTGAATGAGCCTATTTCTATTAATCTGTGTGTTGCCACATGGCTGTGGCTTACTGGCAAGGTTCCTGTGTATTTGTCTCCTGCAGGCAGCTACGTGGCTTCTCCCAGCTTCATCTACTCTTTCCTCCTCTATCTTCTTGGTACTCTCATTTTGCCCTATTCTGCTAAGCCACTGGCTGAAACAGCTTTATTTATTAACCAATAAAAGCAGCACATAGACAGAAGGACTTCCCACACCAGTATTTCTTTATGAACTTTGGTGCTTCGTGATTAGAGCATAAATGTTGAGATTTAAAGTGACATATGATGGATTTTTCCTTTAGTAAGTATGTGATCATTTCCTTTAGTGAGTATGTATATATTTAGTATGAAATCTATTTTGTTACTTAGTAAACTGGTTACACTATCTTGCTTCTTAGATCCATCTGCTTGTTATATCTTTTCCCAATCCTTTACCCTGAGGTAATGAGTCCACAGCACAGCTGTTCAGGCCTTTCTAATTTTTACGGTCTCTATTCAGAAGTCGGGTGTAATTCTAAAAAGTCTACCATTATGTATTACTTGATCATTTTCCCTTAAAGCTCTTAATATTTTCCCTTTGTTCAGTGTGTATAGTATTTTGATTATTATGTGCCAAAAGGACTTTATTTTTTGGTCCAATCACTTGATATTATGCATGCTTCCTGTACTTTTATAGGTATCTCCTTCTATAGGTCAGGAAATTTTTCTTCTACGATTTTGTCTCTGTACTTTTGACGTGGATTTCTCCTATTATTTGAGCATTTGCACTGGAGTATTCCTATTATTCTTAGGTTTGGTCTTTTCATGGAGTCCTAGATCCTGAATATTTCGTGTCAGGGATTTTTAGATTTAACACTTTCTTTTACCAATACACTTATTTATTCTATCATATCTCCAATGCCTGAGATTCTCTCTTCCATTTCCTGTATTCTTTCAGTGAAGCTTGCCTCTGTAATTAGTGCTCAAAATTCATAAATTTTTCATTCCCAGTTTGTATTTTCTTTATTGATTCTATTTCCATTTTCAGGTCTTGAAAGTTTATTCCTTTCTTTCAACTGTTTGTGGGTTTATATATTTTTTTTGCTTTCTTTAGGAGATTTATTTATTTCTTCTTTAAGAACCTCTACCATCTTCATCTAAGTCTTTTTTTTTTCCTTGTGCTTCTGCTATGTTGGAATATTCAGGGCCTGCTGTGCTAGAATACATATTGCCCTGGCTGTTATTGTCTAGGCATCTATGTTTGGGGTGGTTATAGGTGTAGGTACTGATTTCTGGATTTGTTGTTTCCTCTCCGGATTTTCTAAGAGTATGATACTGTGTGTTGCCTGGTTTCCTGGCCTACTTAGCTGAAGTGTTCATAAGGAATATCTACTAGTATTGGAGGCTGGAATACTAGGATGTATTAAGGAAAGAATGACTGGGAAAGAAGGTCTTTGTAACCCCTTGGGGTTGAAGTCATAGAGGAAAAAGGATATCGTAATGGGTTTCTGAGACTTGGAGAGGTTATATCTGATGAGCAGTAGGAAAAGTGAAGGGTTTGCCTTCAGCCTACTTGTTGTCCGAGGAGAAGCAGCTCTTGGGTTAGCAGGGGGAGCCTGCTGTGATTTGTGTCTGGCATAAAGCAAGGAGTTGGAGAAAGAAGGTTAAACAGGAAGATCTATGAGATCCATAGACGACAGGAGCAGGGTGTCAGGTGAGGCTGCCAAATATGTTATGCTACAGATCTGGGATGGTACTGGGGAATTTGTCTGGGGGAATACAAAGAGAAGACCTAGTTTACTGGCAGGAATGACCTGTGGGTTAGCAGGATGTGCTTCCTGTTGTTAGGGGCTATGATAAAGTAACAGAGTACTGGGAGGAAGGTTACAAGGGGATTGACTGTGGGATCCACAGGAGATGTGGGCACAGGGGAAGGAAGACTGCAGCTAGTGTCCTGTTGCAGACCTAGAAACAAGACTGCGGGATTGGATTTTGACAGGAGAAGGGAGTGGTGACAGTCTTCAGATTAGCTTATCTGTTTCCCTGCTCTGCTTAGCTGGTATGTTCCCAGTGAATTTTTCACTTTTAAAGTATTGACAATCAAAACATAGCTTCCTTCTCATGAATCTGGATTACTGTCATGATAGTAAGACAAAAACTCATTTGAAACATTTGTTCTTCATAAACTTTGGTTGCATTTATATAAAATACTTTATAAGAATAAAACCAATTTATCCATCAGATCTTTTAATTAAATGTCATGAGTGCTGCATATGTAAATTAAATCATATCAAAAAATAGACTATTGTTAAAATCGATGCCTATAGTTTTTTAACTTAAAAAAAAAAGACTGACTACCTCAACTTCCAAAACACATGCAGATGTAAAAACTATTGAGATGACAAAAGTAATTGAATTCTGAATATATTCTTAACTTAGAGCTACCAGAATTCTAATTGCATTGAGTATGAGAATAATTATGGTATGTTAAAAAAAAAAGTCAAAGTTTTCTGGGTGTCCTAAAAAGGATAGCTGTATGAAACTGCAGTCGGGGAAAGATGAAAATGCTTACTTGTGAATATGTTAGACATGACACGCCAACTTGAGATGTTGAGCCAAAATATTCACACACACACACACACACACACACACACACACACACACTCGTGTACACACACCTACCTGGAGTCCAAAGAAGATAATTTGTGAATTTCTGGCCTATCAGTGTCATTTAAGGATGTACGTCTACTAAGAGAATAGAGAGTATGCTGTGACATCCTGAGCTAAGAGTTGAGAAGATGAGAAATCTGAGAAGAAATGCTCAGAAATGGATAGAAGAAGCCAAGTCTGAGTGGGGTCCTTGGATCAAGGAAAGGTGATTCAAGGAGGAATAAGTTTTTCAGGGAAGACATATCAAGAATGATGATTTGATTTTGCAATAATGATGGTGATAATCATTGTCTTTGAAAGTATAAATTAAATGAAGAGATGAAGGTGATATTTGGTTTGAATGGGAAATGACAGTAGACACCTTGAAGCCAGGAAATAAGGAAACTTGAGGGTTTAACTCTAAACAAAATCAAAGAAATAAGGCAGTGGCTGAAAAGAGCAATGAAGCATATAAACGGTTTTAAAGATAAGCACATGAGTAAATTCTGTTGAGGTGAAGGAGCCTGAATTTAAAATGCAAACTCATCATCATGTTGTATGATTTTCTCATGTGTGGGTTTGCTGCACCAAAAGCACAAGGTAGAGTTTAGCCAGAGTTGGATTCTTAGAACATGGTTATAACAAGGGAAAAGCAAATCAGGTAGTTAATTTGATTGTAACAGAATTGTTAAAATGTTTGGCAATAAAATTAAGATAAGCAACAATATGAGGACATGAGAAAAAATAAAAAGATGAATGGTTTCCTACATTACTGAACATTAGTGATGTTGAAACATTACTACAGAAAGCTACCAGAGGAGGAAGAAAAAAAATTATTAGACATAGAATGTTAGAGAGTGATTGGCTTAGAACTGAGACTACAAAGATATTATGACTTTGATAATAGCTAAGTCTCAGATATGAAACAGAAGCAAGAAAGAAATTGCTTTGCTGCATTCTCTCTCACTCTCTTTCACACATACACACACACACACACACACACACACACACTTGTCAAGCACAATTTAGCTGCTCAAAATGGTAGATATCTTTAATCTTATCACTTACATTCAAAAGACAGAGCCTGGCAAGTTTGAGACCATACTGATCTACCTAACAAGTGTCAGGTGAGCTTTGTTGCATAGAAACAAAGAAAAAGAAGGAGAATGAAAAACAGCAAGAAGAGAATGAAGGAGGAAGAGGAAGGGGTTCTTTTTTTTTGTTTTCATGTATACAACGTTCTACCTCCATGTATGCCTACATGCCAGAAGAGGGCGCCAGATCTCATTACAGACGGTTGTGAGCCACCATGTGGTTGCTGGGAATCGAACTCAGGACCTCTGGAAGAGCAGCCAGTGCTCTTAACCACTGATCCATCTCTTCAGTCCAGGAAGGGGTTCTTATATAAGAACATTCACAGAAAGTTATAGCAAGGAAATTTATTGAAAGTGAGTGAATGTAGATACATGCGTGTAGACATGACTGGACTGTTCAGAGAAAAGACTGACCCATTGGGCCATATATCCTGTTATTTTGTTCTCTGTGTTTTGGAACATCATTTCCTCATCCCTTTTCTGGATTAAAGTTTTTAAATATGCTTCCCTCCTTCCAAGGACTCATTTAGAACTGGTTGGACATAGACTTTGTTTACTCTTTTTTGAAACTGTTAAAAATATCAGAATTGATCCCATGACTGCCTGGTTAGGACATTCTATTACCTTGGGGCTAAGACATCCTATTACTTTTAAATTGAGGTTTTATGCCAAAAGCTGAGGTCAGGGTGTTACAATATTTTTTCAGGCTTCACAAACAGGATAGTAATGTAGGATGCCCTTCTATATGTTGTGAATATATCGTACAGAGATTGGTTAATAAAGAAGTTAATTTGGTCAATAGCCAGTCAGAATAGAACCAAGTAGGGAATCCAAGAAGAGAGGCAGGGGAAAAGAAGGTAGAATCAGAGAGATGTCAGCATCCACCAGAAAAGCAAGTGGTGAAATAACAAGTCATGAGCCTCATGGTAAAATACAAAATAATAGAAATGGGTTAATTTAAAAGTAAGAGCTGTTATTAATAACCCTGAGTCATCAGCCAAACTTTTATAATTAATATAAGCCTCTGAATATTTATTTGGGAACTGGCAGGTAGGAGAGAAACTTCTAGTTAAAAGATAGTGTTTGCAGCCAGG
>NC_022010.1:90078029-90080688 GCF_000317375.1 Microtus ochrogaster
TGAAAGACTGGAGCTAGACAGGAAATGTACATACATGGATGGCCAAAATCAAACAAAGGTTGTTATGGAGAAAATTGTAATTCAGAAGTAAAACTCTTTAAGAAATTGATCCATAGGCAACTCAGAGGCATGAGGGGCATCAGAGAGACCAGACATACTTCTGTGACCAAGCCTAAGATGAGAAATCCAAGATCCATCACTGTGGTTGTCAACTTCATTGGATCTGGAAACAAGTAAGAAACACACCTCTAGGTTGATATTTGAGGTCATTTATTTGGACCAATTAAGAAACATAGACCCTCCATTTTGGGCATCAGCCTTCTAGCAGCAAACTAGATACAAACAGATGTAAGGAAAATCAGCTGCTTTTTGCCTGTCTACCATTGACTCTTGTTGGTAAGAGCATCAAATCTCTGTTGCTACTGTTGCCAATGTTGTTGTTGCTGTCTTCCACCGAAGTCAGAAAGAACATAGATGCAACATCCTTACAGTGTACACTGAAGGCCAGTGACTCTCACAGAATTCTCCAGGGCTTTAGCCTCAGAGTGGGTTTGCTGAAGCATACAGACCTATGGACTGTGATATTAGCTACCAGTTTCTCAGCATCCCAGTACTCAGAAACCATTGCTGGACTACCTAGATTTTACCAATTTAATAAATCTCCATTGTAATATATATTTTGAAAAGCTTGATGGGGTTGTTATAGGTGTATATATCTGAGTTCAGGGAGCACCTTCGGAGATTTCCAGTTTTTTGTGTCCTGAAACAAAGAGTTGGGTCAGGGAAACATATATAGTAATATAAATGGAGACTGTTTATTACAAAGGAGAAAGATATTCCCCAAAGTAAAATTTGACTAGTAAGCTAGACAGGGCTGAGATTAGAGACCCTTAGGTCCCCCAGTGTTGTGACCCTTTGTAAACTGTTTTCCAAGCTTCTGATTTCTGGATTCAGAGGTTGTGTGGTTTCTCTCATGCATGCTCTGTTTTATTATGAGCATATTTGTTGTAGGAGGCTGCTTGTTTGTTCTCAGCTACTCAGCCCCAAAATAACCACACAGAAACTTAAATCACTGCTTGGCCTATTAGCTCTAAATTCTTATTGGCTTGCTCTTACATCTTAATTTAGACCATTTCCATTATTTTATATTTTACCACAATGTTAATGGCCTACTGTCAGTGTTCCAGCTGGCAGCTCGCATCTTTCCCCTCTGGAAGCTACATGGCATTTCTCCCACTCCACCCTCATTTTCCCAGCATTCAGTATAGTTCTCCCTGCCTAGTTCTACTCTGCCCTATCAACAGGCCAAGGCAGTTTCTTAATTCATTAATCAATAAAAGCAACATATATACAGAAGGACTTCCTATTTCATCTCCCCTTTTTTTGTTTAAATAAAAAGAAATGTTTTAAATTTAACATAATAAAATTACATATAACAATAAAGGTATAAAGCAAGAATTATAATTACAACATTTATAAATACTTTATCTTTTATCATAACTAAGGAAAGCTATAACAATCTATTCTTCAACTCCATCAAATAATCCATAAAGATATATTACCTAAGTAAACAGAAAGTGCATTGTAAGCAACTTCAAAAACTCTAGAATTGTCAGACACATCTCACTGCCTGGACAGTCACCCAAGTTCTTCTATATCATTGGGGCATCCAATCTTCAGCCCACCGGCCCATGGTATCCAGCAGACTTTTCAATGAAGTGGGAAATTTTGAAGATCTGTTCTGCTCTGGGGTGGCAAAGTATATCAGTTGCTTTCTTCTGTGTCCTGTAGAATGTCTTTCATTTTACAGGACACAGACTCTTTCATGAAGCAGGAACACTGAAGGATCATCTTATTTGTAGACAAGTTCAGCAGTCATTTTTCTGTGAGTCTGCATGTCCAGTTCATACAATATATCATCAAGGAGTCAAGGCAAGAGCACTTTCTTGCCCAAATGACTAACAAACTTCATGAGGAGCCTCTTTGATGCTCATCATCCTCTTGAAGTAAATTGGTGCTGCAGGAGTAGATGTGTCTCATTGTCAGGAAAAGTCCTAAATTCTTTTGTTGTTGTTGTTGGTAGAAACAAACTTTATTAAAAGAATAGAGGAAGCTGCTAGGAAGCAGTGAGTAAAACACTGAGGAATACTGATACCGAAGAGAAAGATGTTTCTGAGATTTTCATATTTTTTTCTTGATAAATTTTATTGATTTTTATTGAGCTCTACATTTTTCTCTGCTCCCCTTTCTGCCACTCCCCTCCACCTTCCAACCCTCCCACAAGGTTCCCATGCTCCCAATTTACTCAGGAGATCATGTCTTTTTTCTACTTTCTACTTCCCATGTAGATTAGATCTATTTAAGTCTCTCTTAGTGTCCTCATTGTTGTCTAAATTCTCTGGGATTTTGGTTTGTAGGATGGCTTTCTTTGTTTTATGTTTAAAAACCACCTATGAGTGAGTACATGTGATAATTGTCTTTCTGTATCTGGGTTACCTCACTGAAAATAATGTTTTCTAGCTCCATCTATTTTCCTGAAAAATTCAAGCTGTCGTTATTTTTTCTGCTGTGTAGTACTCCATTGTGTAAATCTACCACATTTTCCTTATCCATTCTTTGGTCAAGGGGCATTTAGTTTGTTTCAAGGTTCTGGCTATGA
>NC_022010.1:90081363-90084777 GCF_000317375.1 Microtus ochrogaster
TGATCCATTTGGACTTGAGTTTTGTGCATGGATATAGATATGGGTCTATTTTCATTTTTCTACATGTTGATATCCAGTTATGCCAACACCACTTATTAAATATGCTTTTTTTTCCATTTGATATTTTTTTGCTTCTTTGTCAAAAATCAGGTGTTGGAAGATGTGTGGATTGATATCCAGATCTTCTATTCTGTTCCAATGGTCTCATGGGATTTTTGCTTTTCTATATGAAGCTGAGTACTGTTCTATCAAGGTCTTTGAGGAATTTTGCTGGGATTTTTCTGGGCATTGCGTTGAATCTGTAGATTGCTTTTGGTAAACTTGCAATTTTTACTATGTTAATTCTGCATACCCAAGAACATGCAAGATCTTTCCACTTTCTGGTGTCTTCTTCAATTTCTTTCTTCAAAGATTTAACGTTCTTGTCATACAAGTCTTCCACTTGTTTGGTTAGAGTTACTCTGAGATAGTTTATGCTATTTGTGGTTATTATGAAGGGTATTGATTCTCTGATTTCTTCCCCAGCCCTTTTATCATCTGTGTACAGGAGGGCTACTGATTTTTTTTAGTTAATCTTGCATCCTGCTACATTACTGAAAACGTTTATGAATTGTAGAAGTTCCTTGGTAAAAGTTTTCGGATCGCTTATGTAAACTATCATATCATCAGCAAACAGTGAGAGTTTGCCTTCTTCTTTTCAAATTTGTATCCCCTTGATCTCCTTTTGGTGTCTTATTGCTCTAGCTAGGACCTCAAGAACTATATTGTATAGATATGGAGAGAGTGGAAAACCTTGTCTTGTTCCTGATTTCAGTGGAATTCCTGGAAGTTTCTCTCCATTTAGTTTGAAATTGTCTGTTGGCTTACTGTATATTGCCTTAATTATGTTTAGGTTTGTTCCTTGTATCCCTGCTCTCTCCAAGACCTTTATCATGAAGGGATGTTGTATTTTGTCAAAAGCTTTTTCAGCATCTAATGAGATGACCATGTGGTTTTTATTTTTCAGCTTGTTTATATGGTGGATTACATTGACAGATTTTCATATGTTGAACCATCCCTGTGTCTCTGGGACGAAGCTGGAAAAGTCCTAAATTCTTAAAACATTTTATTTTGCTATTCTTTTAAAGGTTTGAAGAATTCCTTTACATCTAGAAAACCTAACACGACTACAAGGTTGACTATTATATGATGTGGAAGTGTCATATATCAATCTGTTGATTTCATTGGTTAATTAATAAAGAAACTGCTTGGCCTGATAGGTTAGAACATAGGTGGGTGGAGTAAATAGAACAGAATGCTGGGAGGAAATGAGGCAGATGCCATGCCTCTCCTCTCTGGGGCAGATGCGATGAAGCTCCAGCCCAAGATGGACGTAGGCTAAAATCTTCCCTGTAAGCTACTGCCTCGTGGTGCCACACATATTATTAGAAATGGGATAATCAAGATGTGAGAGTTAGCCAAGAAGAGGCTAGATATAATGGGCCAGGCAGTGTTTAAAAGAATATAGTTTGTGTGCTGTTATTTGGGGGCATAAGCTAACTAGGCAGCCGGGAGCCAGGAAAGCAGCCCGCAGCTCCTTCTTCAATTATAGATGACTATCTATTAACCTGTATTTCTTAATTACACATTACATTTTTAAATGTGCTACACAAACACAATACCTTAATCAAAAGCGGAAATATACATATAACAAAATTGACCTTAAATTAGTATCAACAAACCAAGATTCATACCAATGCAATCCATTTATCTCTATAGCATATCCCCCTTTAAATGTAAATAAACATGTATAAACAATCATTTAGAGAATTTAGGGAATTTTTCTCTAGTCTGCTTCCTGCTGATTGGCAGCACTGTTAATCAGATCTTTCATGGCATATCCTGTGTGGTAGGTCCTACTCAGCCAGCAGTCCTGAACCTGTGATGTTGGACCATCTGGGCCATTGCTTTAGGGAATCTTGTTTGATAAAACTATATTTGCCTGTAAGAAATCCACAGCTTTCTATCCTCTGTGGAAACAAAGGCTCTTTTCTAAAGCAATATATCCTTAAACCCAAATTTTGAAGTCAAGATACCATTATAACATATAAGTTTGGTTTTGCTTAGCAACCTGTACAATGTAATGTCTCTTTGTACTTAGCTTATTCACAGCTAAAAAATTCAAAGAAACACAAATAATATTCATAACCCAGACTCTCTCTGTATTTTCTATCTTTATGTGGATTATTTTCATTACTCCTTTAATCTATGACTGTCTGTACTCTGTCTCTTTAAAGACTTTGCTTTATACTTTTAAAGCCATTTACTTCTTTTTAATGATCTATACTCTTTTTCTTTTCTCCCAAGCCTACATACAGTTTTTAAATGCACTGTGACCCATTCAGAGGTTTATTTCTATCTGAATTTGTCTTTATTGCACATCTGAAAGCCTTTTCTGACAAGGTGCATTTTAAAATGGTAAGCAGTATGGTCACAGCAGCCCGGGATGATGGTTCTGCCCCTCTCAGCCTTTGAAAATGGCAAAGGTATCTTTATCACCAGCTATGGGACCACCAGGTAGAAGCCTTCTTTACCACCTCAACTCTAGGAAGCACTGTGTATCACATAAACCCTTTTTGTCTGAGTAAAAGCTAAATCTGCCATGCAGCATGCTGCACAACCTGGAAATATCTCCATGTATGGTGGCAGGAATCTACCATGCTTTCCTGCCTGTAAACGCCTAACAGACCTGATCCAGCTGCTTGCACAAGCAGGGGTGCTGAGTGGCAGGCATGCTTTCAGCTACTTTCCTCCTAACTCCAAGACAACATACAAGTACCCAACCTGAAGTATGTGACTGGCCACGTGGGTTAGCACCAAACATATGTGTGCCATTTTGTTTCCCAACTGCCTATACCCGAAAAATCACACAGAAACTCTATTACTTACAGCGCTGTTTGGCCAATAGCTTATGCAATATTTCTAAATAACTCTTACATCTTAAATTAACCCATTTCCATTGATCTGTGAAACACCATGAGGATGTGCCCTACTGGTTAGGTTCTGGTTGATGACTGGTGTCTTTCACCTTCAGCAGATCCTTGGCATCTTCCTGATACTGTGAGAAGGTATATAGCTAGCAACTACCTGCCTACTGGGGGATGGCCTCATAGACTATTTACCTGGATGCAGAAGTGCATCTAGTTCCTTCCTCTCTGCTTCTTCCTGGGCCCCGTTTGCTATTCGGTTTGCTTTGGATCTGATCTTCATCCATCATTCAAGCAAAGAATCCTGACTTTGTAAGTTTTACCTTTTAATAAACACCAGTCTATTTCTTAGTTCTGAGCTAGTATGGGATTCCTTTTTTAAGTGTACTATCACCCTGCCTTCACTTGGTGCCCAATGTGGATTTGAACTTCCTGCCCTCTGCCTGCT
>NC_022010.1:90084877-90086507 GCF_000317375.1 Microtus ochrogaster
TACTAAGCTGTTGGACAAAAGCATCTTCTTTACTAACCAATATCAATAAAACATATTCACGGCATCCATAGGGGAAATCCCACATCACAACACTGTGTATAGAAATAAAGAAATAGTAAGATAGATCCTAATTTCTTACAGCAGATTGTGGAGACAATTCTCTAAACTCTCAAGGTTTCTGAGTCTCTCTGCCACTTCTTCAATGGTTACTTACTTTTTCCTTTACTGAAATCTCATTTAATTGAGAGGGAAAAAAGGCTTCTCTTGATCATGGTCTTTGCCCGTTTTTTCCTCATTCTCCAAGAGTTTTCCCTTATGTATCTTGATGCTGAGTACTTGATTTACAAAATTACATGATTTGTTTTCCAGCTAGGGAACAAATGTAGTCTTTGAAAATGCTAGGAAAGTGCTCAACCACTGAATTAACACCTCAGACCTGTATTTATTCTTTTTGTCATAAAAAAAATGCAAATCCTGATTTCACATTTGCTTTCTGAATGTCTTAAAATAGTACTATACTTTCTTTGGCATTTAATCTTAGGGAATCCTTCTATTTGCATGCATTGGTATACATGAGATGTAATTTGATATTCTCTGTCTCTTGAAAATTTGTTTTAAATTATGTGTGCATACATATCTGAGCATGTGACTATGAGTATGTGATTGCCAAATGGGGCCAGAAGCATCAGATCCCTTGAAGCAGGATTTACAAGCAATTTTGAGCCAATTATGGGTACTAGGAACCAAACTCAGGACCTCTCCAAAAGCAATAAGTGCCCTTAACCACTGAATCATCTTTCAACCTCCACTCTCTATCTACTAATAGTTTAAGCTATGCTCATTTATTGTAGTAATATGTACATTGTTGCCTCTGTGATTACACTTCTTGAATTTATTATCATCTACTGAGTTTTACCTTATAAATCAAAATAACTACTTGTTTATTATTTATAAACAGTTTAGGCATTATACATAGTAATATTTTCTGCTTATAGCATATTTTGTATTCCTAGCAACCTTGAGAATAAAGTTTTTTTAGATTTTTTTTCTATATCCCCAGCATTTCCATTGAGAACATAATCTTTTTCATTTCAGTAGAAATTTGGAATCTCAAAAACTTAGTCACACAGATAATTTTCCTGAACTGGACAGAAATGAACTCTATAGTTTTAGAATATAAAGTATGTTAGCTTACCAAATTGCCTAAACCAATAAGTTAACATTTATGACATGTGGAGTTCATTCTTTGGTATGGGTGAGCATGACAAACAAGTTTCAGGAAACCATTTAAAAGTAGATTTAAGTATTTTAGGCCTGATTAAAGTACTATAATATGGCATGTACTTAATGAAGGAATCATTAACTGGAATATAATTAGAAGCTTAATTCAGTCTCTAGTCAATCATTTGTTTTTAAATACACCTAAGAGTAAATAACCCCCACAACTATGCTTTTTACTTTCATCTTGTCTGGAAATGTGAGCAGAAGGAAATTTGTAGCATGTGCATAAAGATTGATATGCAAAAATGTTTCGGTTTTGTTTCTTCTTCCTCTTTCTTTCTCTTCTTTTCTTCCTCTTCCTCCTCCTCCCCCTCCTCTTCCTCCTCCTCTTCCTCCTCCTCCTCCTGCT
>NC_022010.1:90086704-90119549 GCF_000317375.1 Microtus ochrogaster
TCCAAATTAAATCAGAGTCTAGTATTTTTCTCTTGGTGATTTGCCAAGAGATATTAATTTATTAAAGGACTCAACATCAGGACACCTGTGTAGCCCTTTGTGACCCTAGACTATTTGGCAATGCAGACTTTTGCTGCACTGTCACTGCCAACTTGTTTTCAGTTGAAAGTGTTTGGGAAGTGCTGCTGTGCAGGATTCTGCCATGAAATGACTGCTTCTGCCTTGTTTACTCTTTTGCATTTGATTACAGCTCTCCCAGTGTGCCCCTTGTGTCACTGATACCTTAGCATTTGATGAAAACTATTGCAGTTTTAACTTCCAATTCCACTTTCACCTCCCTTGCTAAGTCTGCAAACATATATGAACTTGGCAATGCGAATGGACTGAGAAATTGCAGCCACAGGCATAGATATTCAAAATCTGCCATCTCTTCTAATATTTAAGGGTCTATTGACATGTCAGCACTCTCCTTTCATTGCCTCATCTCTAGTACACCTGGCCCACAGGGATTAATAACGTGACCAATATTCTCTAGGATCTCTCCAAAGTCTATCTTTCCAATTCTCAGTTATGAGAGAGGGTCTCAAATAGTAGTTCCTCTTTTTCTCTATTATTTATATTTGAGATTAAATATTGCTGAAGGAATGAGTCATATAACAAATATGTAAAGTGAAAATAATTGGTTTCCATAGATTTCAATGATATCAGAGCACGGCATTTGGTTTAAAACTACCAACCTATGATTCCACTGTATTGTGAAGATTTTCTTGTGCACCAATACCCTATTCTCTAGGATCGAAGGAGCATTCTTCATGTCAAATTCATGATACAAATGCTTTCGAATTAATTACAAATGAATCTCGGACTTGAAAATTCTTTTTGCCATCCAAATATTTGACATGTTGAAGTATTTTAAATGAAATGATATTTTAAATGAAAGTATTTTAAATGATACACTTAAGATAATTTCCTTACAAAATGGTAAAGCAACATTTCTGAACTTTAATGAATTATATCTTTGTAATGAAAATCTGTTAATGACTTTGAAGTGATAGGAATCAAATCTAGACATTGTGTGTGCCAGCCAAGCACTCTGACAACAGAATGGCATCTCCAGCCCTATGAGGTGAATTTGTCACCACACACAAGCATACAGAAATATAGAGAGAGTTGATATCAGCATTAACAGAAGATAAATATAAGTGGGTTTAAAAAAACTGTGATAAAAATTATTAAGTATACAGGTCACTGTGGGGAGCACATCATCAAATAGAAAAATATGTAAAGTAGAATTCACAGCACAGATGATATATAAATGTCACTATAAATGAAAACTATTCAATCTTATTAGTAATCAGCAAAAATGCAAGGTGGAACAAGATTTTGTTCTCAACTATTGAAGCAGCACAAATTAAAATGATTTATAAGGTAAAGAGCCTTACAGGGATAATTAGAAATAAAAACACTTACACATTGTTTGTAGAAGCAAAAATTGATAAACCAGTTTTTCAGCACACTTGGCAATATCTCAGATTTTCAATTTTGACTGCTGTCTGCGGAAATGCTTTCATTGGAAAACAATGACTTATATACAATCATTGAAGAATTGTTTAACATAGAGAAAATGTAAAAATATATTGAATTCCTCCAATTCAGGAATTTTAAACTAATTATTTAACATTCACATCACAGGACACAATGCAGTCATTACAAATAATGCAGGTTTTGATTAGTCCACTTGAAAATATATCTATAACCTAATTCTAAATTGAAAGCATGTCTAAAGGTAAATTGTTAATACAAAATCATTTATATAAATTTATATATAATATATAGTTATTAAATAAATCAATCTGAGGTTTACAAAGACTCAAAGCTACCCTTGTATCTATTGAATGCATTTATTTTGAATGAAATATTACATTATAAATGAAGAAATGTGATGTTAACAACTCAGTATTCGATCTGCTGATAAAGTTGACAAGATAATCACCAAACTTGAAGTTAATACTTTTTGGGAATGGGATGATGTAAAGTTAATGTGTTCGATTCTACATACATAGTTTTATTTTATGTAATCTTTATCTATAAAAATATGTGTTGCATGCTATTTCAAAAAGTACATTTACATCTGTTAATAAGGTTCGTTACAAGTCCAGATTACTACTTACTTTCCAAGCAGCTAAGAGTTTACAGTAACTGACTGCAGAAATATGTCAATGTCATAGGGTTTCTATTGCTGGGGTAAAACACTGTGACCAAAAGCAGCATGGTGAAAATAGAGTTTGTTTCACTTACCCACCCAGCTAACAGTCCATCACCAAGGAATTCAAGGCAGGGATTCAAGCAGGTCAGGAACCTGGAGGCAAGAACTGAAGAAGAAGCCATGGAGGAGTGCTGCTTAGTACCTTAAACCCCATGGCTTCCTTGATCTGTCTTCTTGCGGCATCTATGACCTCCAACACAGGGATGGAATTACCTAGAGTGAGCTGAGCTCATCCACCTCAAGCATCAGTCAAGAAGATGCACCACAGAACTGCCCACAGGCCAAGTCTGATGGGGATATTGTCACAACTGAGATCTTGATAGCTGTGTCAAGCTGGAATCAAACTGGCCAGCACAGGCAACATGTCACACTTTAACGAATTAAAAGCAGCCAAATTATGATGAGAAAATGGAGAGCCTACCTAATTCATTAATTAATATCAATAATGTCTGTTCTTTCATTCTTCTCTAGAATATAGCTCTGATTTCTCAGTGGAAGGCCGATGTGATGGAAACCATCACAACCTAGACAATGGTCAAACAAGTGCACAAAGGAGGAGATACCTCTATTCTTAAGGAATTTCTTTTACAGAAGATTTACTTTTGTTTGTTTGGTTTGTTTTTTAACTTTAGAAGCTAAAATAAACCAAACTAAGGAAAAGTTTCCATTAAAAAAAAAGTGGATACATAAGGATACCTACAACTCAACTGAAACATTCTTTTAACTTTTTAGACTTTCCGCCTGTTGGCATGAAGAGCAGGCACTATCTACCCATGAGCCCTTACAAATTTAGAATTCTGAGCAAATAATAGCTCACTTTCTCCATAGACCATGACTCTCCTTGACGGGAAACTCTGTTTCAGAAGTAATGATCTCTCTATTAAAGGATGGTGAGTCCCTGGTGCTCGGTACAGAGTGCATTTAGTTCAAGGAATGCATTTTCCAGCAGCATAAACACTAACACAGATGCTCAGTGTGTACCATGCACATGTCACTTGGCTATATTTTCCAGTGAAAGACTTGAAAGACAGTCGAAGAGCTCATTTTCCCCTTGACCTGTCATCTGTATACTCTATGGACAGCTTGTCTGTCATATTCCGTTACTGAAAACAAAACATATTCTCCTGTATAGGAGTGAAGGAATTGATAAGCATTGATGAGTCACGTCGTTACGGCTAAATCATAACAGATGCCAGCAATGAGCTGAAACCTACCTATGTCTTAATCACAGATACCACCACAGAAATATTCCCTTTTCTTCTCAAAGCACTTATCAAATTTATAAGGATACTGAAATTATGCAGGGCTTTCCCACATGCACTCTTAATAAACTGCATCTGCCATTTAAACGTGAAAGAATTTACTTTACATTTTAAGAGAGAAAATAGATCCTTAGAATACTTTTCAATTATATTTTTAATTATGATAAATTTTTCTAATTTCAGATTAACTCAAATTTTATTGGCATGGTGTTTTTATGAATGTACACCATTCCTCTTACATTAAGGTTATGTTTTAGTTCCCCAGCTGTAAAAAAATATTAGGCCTTTTTTACTGTTGCCTGACTTGTGTCGATAAACATCAAACACAGATACACAGAGAGAGAGAGAGAGAGAGAGAGAGAGAGAGAGAGAGAGAGGGAGGGAGGGAGGGAGAAACCTTCGTTTAACAAAGATAGCTCCTGGTAATAACTGTTAATTGGGAAAAATTATAGAAAATAAACAGCATAATAACCTCCAATACATTAATGCAGATCTAGTAACTATAAAAAAGACAATCAAATCACCTCACAGTTGTTTTGCATATTTGGAACAGAATTAAAGTAACGGAAAACGAAACTTTACAATTTTAGAAAGGAAAGTGGCTGGCAAAAATAAATGAATAAAAAAAAAAAACTCCTGACAGTTTAATTTGAAGTTTCTAGTTTATTAAACATTTTCCTTTTGAAATCTAAATTCCCTAAAGCTAGTCAAGCCCAGATAGGGAAGCTTGGAAACCGATGAATTTCGCTGCTCACCAGTCCCACGAAAAGCCTTATGTACTCCTTTCCATTTCTTTCTACTCAGCCCCTGCGCCGAGTAGCAGTGAGAGTAAGATGCCTATTGTGGATCTATTCAGCCCTGTCTGAGTTTGCAATTTCAGTTGAGGACAAGGGAGTGTTCAGTCCCAGAAGCTCCCAGTGGAAGGCCATATGGGGCCTTCAACCAATGCTTGTTTCCAATTCTGTCACATGCAGAGAGTTGACTAGAAGTAGTCTCATAATGTGATTACTTGACCAAATCAGATTGTCCAGCAAAGTCCCCACTCTGCTTAAAATGAATGTTCTGTTAGTGAGTTGACTGGAAAGAATTAGACAGTATCTGCTACTCCCTAGCTGCATTGCTCTTTATAGACATGTCTATCTCCTCATGAACATATGCCACTGAGTGGGCATGGATCGTAATATCTGTATTTGTAAGCACTGAACAGTTATCCAGACTCTCGGGCACCAGTCTTGAAAAAATTACCTCTTGCCAGAGTAAAGGTGTGGGATTTAGAAATACAGTAAAGAATATGAAGATGCAAATGAAAATAATAAAAAGGAGAAACAAGATAGTATCAGGAGGGAGTTCCAGAGAGTACTGGAATTCGCCCATGTTTAATTTCCATTTCTTTAAATACCCCTGACCACAAAAGTTAGGAGTAAGACAAAAAAAAAAAGCATTAACATGATACAAGGAAATGAAGGTCGCAGGCTACAACCTTAGTTCAACCATAGAACAAAACAAGTCATGCTCACACCCTAGACCCGAACATTCTGTAGGCAAACCATTCCCTGGGTTTCCAAAGTTACGGGAACTGGAACTTAGTTGGATCCATAAACTTTTGTTTGTGGTAGAAACATATCTACTTCTCTATTCCTGAAATACAAGGTCTGGATATTAACCACACCTGCTGACAATAACCTTGAGAGAGCCCAACTCTCTGACTAAATCTAGGTGGGATCTTTGTTTGAGGTAGAAACACAAAAACCTTGAAGGAATAGAGGTAAGTTCCAACGCTCTGACTTTTGGTCAATGTGGAGATAGGCTCACATTTTGGGCCTCCACACCATACTTGATATGTGTTACAGAATTTGTAAACCTTTTTATTAATAAATTAATGAATGTACATAACATTAAATATTCGTGATAACACATTATTTTTTAACTTTCTTTGAAAATAGATTTCTTTTTATTCATTATATTCTGGTTTTAGTTCCTCCTCCCCCAACTCTTCCTAACCTCCTCCCCCACCACAATCTACATCCTTTCTTGCTCTCTCTCTCATTAGAAAACAAGCTGGCATCTTTACTGGGGCATTAGCACAACTTCAGTTGTGCAGGCCATTTGTACAAAAGAAGATGTTTCAAATACAAAAGTTTATATGATAACCTATTCCAAATTTCATAAAATAACAAGGCATTTAAACTACATTTGGTTAAAAACTGCTGATGTTATTCTGCCTTACTCTTAATAACATTTCTCCCAGAGTTGAAGTGACAATGAGCATTTTGAAATTTCAGCTATTAGAAAGCTAAGCTGAGAATAGAGTTGTTACAAGCACAGTGGGATTTAATATGTTTCTCAGTTACTTCTGTGCATGTCCATACTGCTGGTTTTTAGAAAATTCTCCCACCCCAACATGATAATCCCTACAACAGCTTCACAAAGATACCATCAAAGATGCTGCAGTTGAACACCACCTATAGTACCCAGCCCCCACCCCAGGGCATTAACAGTGAAGGAAAAACAAGGATTGGAAGAGAAGGAGCCAGAAACCATTCTGCACAACATTCTTTCAATTTTCAGAATCATAAAATTGTAAGTAGAAGTCAGTTCTAATCAAAGTTCAATCCAAACAGAGCAGTTCTCCTGTCAAAAATGTGCCTTTGATGACAATGTGATGTGTGTACCATTCCAAGGTTGTGGTACTTTCCTCTCTTTTAATGGGTATTACATGAAACTAGATTTTACATGAAGCTAAATTTACCACAGTTTCCATGATTATCATGCACAAATTCATGACTGTATTGAATAGAGCAAGTTTAGGCAACTGAAATGTTAAAGGAATTTCGGTATGTTAAAGATAGATGCCCCTACCTCAAATTTATTGCGCATTAAATGTGCAGGACAGCGCCGATAAAAATTAATAAAACATAAAGAAAATTTTCTGGAGTATCCTAATAAAAATAAGTACAGTGGCATTCGAGGAAAGAATTAGTTCTCTTGTATTTTGCTTCTAGAGAGTGACAACATGAAAATGCCATACCACGATGATAAAAGGAAGCAACAGCAAGCTTCCAATTAGGTCCATGCTTTCGAGGAACTATCTGCCATTACATTTTAAAGCACTTTATTGTTTTTATTTGAGCTATACTACATTTTCTCCTTCTCCCCTTCTATCCTCACTTTACACCCCATGCTCCCAATTTACTCAAGAGATCTTGTCTTTTTCTCCTTCCAAGGCAAATCCATGTTTGTCTCTCTTATGGTCTTCTTTATTGTTTAGGTCCTCTGGGGTTGAGGACTGTATGCTGTTTATTTTTGTTTTATGTCTAAAAGCCACTTATAAGTAAGCACATATTATATTTGTCTTTCTGGGTCTGGGTTACCTCACTCAGTATATTTTTTTCTAGTTCTGTCCATTTCCCTACAAATTTCAAGATGTTACTAATTTTTTACCACTGAGTGGTACTCCATTGTGTAAATATGCCACATTTTCCTTATCCATTCTTCACTTGAGGTGCATCTAGCTTGTTTTCAGGTCTTCGCTATTATGAATAATGCTGCTATGAACATGGTTGAGTAAATGTCCTTATGTATGATCAAATGTATGATTGAGCATCCTTTGGGTGTATGCCCAAGAGTGATATTACTGCATCTTGAGATAGACTGATTTCTAGTTTTCTGAGAAATCACCATATTGATTTCCAAAGCAGTTGTACAAATTTGCACTCCCACCAGCAATGGTGGAGTTTTCCCCTTACTCTACATCCCCTCCAGCATAAGTTGTCATCAGTGTCTTTTATCTTTGCCATTCTTACAAGTGTAAGATGGTAGCTCAGAGTTTTAATTTGCATTTCCCTGATAGCTAAGGATATAAAACATTTCCTTAAATGTATTTTGGCCATTTGAGATTCCTTTGTTGACAGTTTTCTGTTTAAGTCTGTACCCCATTTTTTATTGGATATTTGTTCTTTTGATGTCTAGTTTCTTGAGATCTTTCTATATTTTGGAGATCAGTCCTCTGTCTGATGTGGGGTTACTAAAGATCCTTTCCCATTCTGTAGGCTGTGGTTTTGCCTTGTTGACTGTGTCCTTTGCTTTACAGAAGGTTCTCAGTTTCAGGAGGTCACATTTATTCATTGTTTCTTTTAGTGTCTGTGCTACTGGAGTTATATATAGGAAGTAGTCTCCTGTGCCTATGCATTCAAGCTACTTCCCACTTTCTCTTCTATGAGGTTCACTGTAGTTGGTTTTATATTGAGGTCTTTGACACATTTGGACTTGAGTTTTGTGCATGGCAACAGATGTGGAACTATTTGCATTCTTCTACATGTCTATATCCAGTTATGCCAGTACCATTTGTTGAAAATGTTTCCTTTGTTCCATTGTATAATTTTAGCTTTTTTTTTTTTATCAAATATCGAGTGTTCATAGGTGTGTGGGTTGGTATCCATGTCTTCAATTCAATTGCATTGGTTCCCCTGTCTGTTTTATGCTAATACCAAGCTATTTTCATTACTGTAGCACTGTAGTAGAGTTTAAATTCAGGGATGGTGATACCTCCAGAAGTTTCTTTCTTGTACAAGATTGTTTTGGCTATCCTGGGTTTTTTGCTTTTCCATATGAAGTGAGTATTATTCTTTTGAAATCTGTGAAGAATTTTGCTAGGATTTTGATGGGTATTGTATTGAATCTATAGATTGCTTTTGGTAAGATTGCCATTTTTACTGTGTTACTCCTACCTATCCAAGAGCATGGGAGATCTTTCCTTTTTCTGATGTCTTCTTTGATTTTTTTTCTTCAAAGATTTAAAGCCCTTGCTATACAGGTCTTTCATTTCTTTGGTTAGAATTAGCCCAAGAGACTGATGGAGCATGTGATCAAACTGGACTCTCTGAACGTGGAAGACAATGAGGGCTGATGAAAAGCCAAGGACAATGGCACTGGGTTTTGATCCTACTGCATGTACTGGCTTTGTGGGAGCCTAGCCTATTTGGATGCTCACCTTCCTAGACCTGGATAGAGGGGGGAGGACCTTGGACTTCCCACAGGGCAGGGAACCCTGACTGCTTTTTGGACTGGAGAGGGAAGGGGAGGTGGAGTATAGGAGTGGGAAGAGAAATGGGAGGAGGGGAGGTGGGATATTTTAATTAAAAAATTAATTAATTAATTTAAAAAGTTACCCCAAGATATTTTATGTTATTTGTGGCTATTGTAAAGGGTGATGTTTCTCTGATTTCTTTTTCAGTTCATTTATCATCTGTATATAGGAGGGATACTGATTTTTTTTTTTTTAGTTAATCTTGTATCCTGCTATATTTCCAAAGGTGTTTATCCATTGTAGGAGTTCCCTGGTGGTATTTTGAGGTCACTTATGTATACTCTCATATCATCAGGAAATAGTGAAAGTTTGACTTCTTCTTTTCTATTTGTATTTCCTTGATCTCCTTTTATTATCTTATTTCTCTAGCTAGAACTTATGGAAGCAATCAACAGTCTTGTCTATTCCTGATTTCAGTGGGATCACTTTGAGTTTCTCTCCATTTAGTTTGATGTTGGCTGTTGATTTGCTGTATATTACCTTTATTATGTCTAAGTATGTTCCTTGTATCCCTGTTCTTTCCAAGACCCCTCTCATGGAGGGGTGCTGAATTTTGTTGATGGCATTTTCAGCATCTAATAAGATGATCATGTAGTTTTTTTTTCTTTCAGGTTGTTTATATGGTGGGTTACATTGACAAATTTTTATATGTTAAACCATCCCTGGTTAGCATGGATAAAGGTTTGTGTATTTTGGTATTTTCCCAAAGAACCAACTCTTTGTCTCATTGTTTCTTTGTATTGTTTTGGTTGTTTCTATTTTGCTGATCTTAGCTCTCAGATTGATTACTTCCTGTTATCTGGTCCTTCTGGGTGAGTTTACTTCTTTTTGTTCTAGGACTTTCTGGTGTTCTGTTAATTCACTGGTGTGGGATTTTTCCAGGTACTTTATGTAGGTGTTTAGTGCTATTGCTCTTAGCACTGCTTTCATCATATCCCATAATTTTGGATATGTTGTGCATTCATTTTCAATTGAATTTTAGGAAGTCCTCAATTTCTTTCTTTATTTCTTCCTTGACCCAGTTAATGATTCAGTTTAGCATTGTTCAGTTACTTCTTTAAAAGCATTTACACGTGCTTTATTATCCCAGTTCTACCAGATCTACCACACGCAATCTAAGTTATTAAACCTCAGTAATTTTGTACAACAGAGGGTCGCTTCTTCAGTCTGTATATCCTATATAGAAATCATACTGTATCTGGCATCTCATCGATAACAATGGGATGCCAGAGTCTCAGCTGTCAGCAATATCTTGAGTCACTGTAACCGGAGAAGGAAAGTAATGCACAGCCTGATGATTCCTCAACAGTTTCGCTATAACTGACAACAATCATGTTCATGGATGCTTTGTGACCTAAGAAAGTCACCTGAAAATGCTTAACATCATGTAAATGGGCAAAAGTATCCTCTACTTAAAGGATACTATTTGGAAAAAGTCAATAATAATTACTGAAGGTAATGATATGACAAGTTGACATGTGGAAAAATTGAAGCATGGAACAAGCTAGATAGAAATCATAAGAATGAAAAGCACAATACTAATACTGAGTCCAAATGTTTTATGCACAGTGCTTCTTTCTCTTTTCATGTTAAATGTTAATAAATCTTTAAGTCTTAAAATACCAAATGGGAACCAGCTAGAAACACCACTCAGTGGATAAAGGTGCCTGCCACTGAGCCTGACAACCTGAGTTTGAGCCCCATAACCTACATGGTGAAATGAGAGAACACAGTGCTACAAGTTGTCTTCTGACTTCCATGTATTTGCCGTGGCATACATGTGTACATATAGTGCACTAAAAAAATCATTTTAAATGACATCACATGAAGTATTGTTTTATAATCTTGAAGAGAAATTATGAAAGATAAAACAGCCAGATCCACATAGTCTCTAACAAGCAATACAGTGTAAATAAATATTATTTACTATATGCATCAAACAAATTCTAAAGTCATTCAGAAATTATAAATGCATATAACTGTTAATTTGTGATGTGTGATGACATTAGGATCCTAGAGGAATTGAGAGGAGAAATTCCCTCAACCTTGACTGTCTCAGGATATAGAAGAAAAGACTAGCTATTGGGTGTCACAAAGGTAGAACGACAGTCACCTTTCTCTCCTTCTATTTCCCTTCCAATTCGTCCTCCCACCTTTTCTCACAGAAATTACTATTCTCCTGGTAGATGATAGGCATTAAGATATGAAGAAGTAAGGAGGAATATAAGACCTCTGCTCACCCCAACACACACAAGAATGCACACTTGCAACCATAAATGGGATATTGAAATGCAAAGTAAGATTCAGTGAGACACTCTGAAAATCTTATAACATTCAAACTCTACACATGCCCAGTTTTATAGGGCAGGACTGGGCTGTAACTTGCCAGAATGTATTTATTACAGCTCTCAACCTGTGAATTTATTAGCACCCTCTCTAATGCCTGAGACCTTTTGGTTTTACACACTGATATGTTTATAGTTGACACACACTATCTTTCCTGGCTTTTGTGCCCACATTTGTTTACCCTGACACATGGTGCCATAGCTTTATGTCTAGATAAGATTCCAAGTGTTTTCACTGAAATCACTCAGAATTGTAGAAAAGAAATGCATTTATGACCGTGAGGGAACACTGGATCCTATAATCTCTGTTCTCTGGCATCTGTTAGTAAATATCTTGCTACCTCCAGTGACTTTAGGGTATACATTGTTTACCTGTGACACAGCAGAAGTATCTCCTGCATATTGTGGGGGAAATTCTGCATCTGGCTTCATGGCTCTGAGAGCTGTTTACAGCCATCTGGTGGGAAGTCTTCCTTACACTTCACCTACGATGATTTGTATCGGGCTTTTTGTCTCTTATGGTGCATGAAAAGGACAAATGAAAAGTCCTTCCCCTGCAATATCATCCCCGCTCATAAAAGTTACTTTTCCAGACTCTAATTACTGCCATGATAGCCTATCTCCATTCTCATGTCAGAGGTCTTATTTTGCTTTCTTTTCCAATTACATCGTTTTCAAGTGTTTTATGTTTTTTAGTCTGCTGTGGATCCTTCATTCTATAAAAAATACAATAAAAGTTAACATTGGTGCTAAGTTACAGCAATTGGTTACAGTATATTTTATCTCAATCTATGTCTTCATTCTCCTCTATGGGGATTCAGTTAAATGTGTATTTGTTAGAGTATTGCTGAACACTGTGACCATAACCCAATTTTAAAACGCTAGCCTTTGATAAGTGATTCAAATGGAGACAAGCTTCCATTCCATTTTAAGTAGCCAGAGACTGTAATATAATGTTGTATAAGACATTCAGTTTCAGCCTGTGAAATTGCAGCTCAGACTCTGAATCCTATGTTTTGTTTGCCATGTTTGATATCCACGATTCTACGTGGGTTCCTTTACAATAGATGTTGTATAATTTTGTTGAACCCATTGACACTTTTAGTTACATATAAAGTTGGAGAAAATAAACAAAGTGTTTTATAATAAATTGAAAAATTCGAAAAGTGGTTGAGTCATGGTACAGTTAAATGCGGTTATGTTATACAAATACAGCATAACTATGTACGTTTTTGGTGACTCATTCTCTTCAAAGAGTTGTCAAATTGTTTTCCAAAATGCATACTCTATTTTAGTCTCACACTATTAATAAACAAAGTTTCCAATGCAGCACAACCTTACCAGCATTTTCTCCGGTCATCTGTCTTACAGCCATTCCCAGCGGGTATGTAGAGGTACCTCACTACAGCTTTGATTCACATGTACTTAATTGCCAATGGTACCAGACATCTTTCTCTAGGCTTGCAATGCCTTCTTTAGAGTATTAATTATCAGCTGGTACTCTTTGTCCAGTTTTTGGATTGAACTGTTGTAAGATGACATTATACATTCTATATGCAAGTATTTTGCCTGATATGTGACTTGAGTTTATCATCCACCATACTCTTAGTCCTAATCACTCTTAGCAACCTGTAGAAGAAAGAAGCATTCATTACTATGCAGTCAGCATTACACTTTCTTTTATTGATTGTGCTTTTTGTGTTAGGTCTAAGCATTGACTGCAAAAGTCATGATGTTTTACCATTACATTGTCCTCTATCATTGCTGTCATGTGAGCTGTTATGGTAGATGTACAGTTTCCTCTGAATAAATTTTTTATATGATGGATCCAGTTTCACTCTTTTACCATTATCTTGTACATAGTATTTGTTGAAAGACTGTTTTCTTCCATTGACTTGGGTTGGCTCCTTAATTTACAACTAGTGACCACAAATACCTTTTTGTGGTGATTGGACTCTAAAGTCACTCAGTTTGCTCATATGCCTATTACACTACCAGCTCACTCTGATTGCTAAACCTTTCAAGTTATAAAATCTAATAGTGTGAGCCTGGGAACTTCATTCTTCATACGATTGCCTTGACTACTGTGGCCTCTTCATCTTAGCTTAATGTTTATGGAAAATCATTCAGAGTTCTTCATCATACATTTCTTTTTCCACTCTTGTCTCTATTACACAAAAATAGGAGAAAGTCTCAGAAAATAATAATACCTATGCTGCTGGGAGAATTATCAACTTTTAATAATATTCATATATTCACACCAAAGCATTTCCTAGACTTGAATATTATCACAAAATTCTTTCTGAAAGTACTTGAAAGTTATACTCTAATAAGCCTTTGGCCCACTTCACACTTCAACTTACTCTGGCCCCTAAGAAATCTACTGATGTAACGATCACACAGTAACACTGATGTGAAATGATTGCATTTGGAAGCACAGAAACTTCATGATGCCCTAGAAGCAAAAGGAGAAAATTCACTTATAGTTCTTCTCCTTATCATTTTTTTTGAACTTTTAGCAACAAAAACTGATTTTGTGAATGAAAGTAAACATTCCTTTAAAGCCAGAGAAGACCATGACAATATCCTCAGGCCTACAGCAATGACTGCCAAGTTCATGTTTTCCCGGCACAAATGTTCCTTCCTCACATATGAATTTATTTAGAACTACAAACATATGGGAGAGGTAGTCTTAGTACTCATGCATCTAAGAAATTAATATATGCGCCATTTCATCCCTGAGGTTTTACAGGATTAATGCTATAAAACGTGAGGTCGAACCTAGGAAGATGGTTCAGTTGATAAAATATTTACCCATCAAGCGTGAGATTGAGTTTGACTCTCTAGTACCCACATAAAAAGTCTATAATGAACAAGTTACTCTTTATAATGGATATTTGGCAAGATTTTTGAAAATATGTACATAATAGGCATTTCAAAACCAAGGCTTTGTTTCTATTTTCTCTTTCTCCAGACTTTTTACTACGGTATAGTTGCCAGGAATACCATCAATCTCCTAAAAGCCTTTCTTGTTCTAAAACAATTGACCCTCAAGCACGAAATCCTCAGCAGCTCAGGCACAGTGCTAGACCTTGCTCTGTTTTCCGAATGATTTATATGAACTGCGGTGCCTTATGAAAAGCCCTGAGATGTCTCCGCATGTGACTTGTTTGCCTGTGATTTACTGTGACATCCTCCCTTAGTACTGGGAAGTTGCTGGAAACTTCTCTGAAACATCCACTTCTTCATTCATCCTCCACAGCCTATGGCTCAATTATCAGTGACCTCAATTTTCTGCCCTGTTATTTTTCAAATTAAAAAAATGCATATGGGCAGTCTCTCTGCAAAGTCACACATTAAATAACATGACCAAATAGATCATTATCCTGTGTGCACTCTGCCATTGCCAATGGCTATGTGACCTTTACAACGAAGGAGAGCATCATGTGCTCCACTGAGACACTGAAAGCTGTACCATGACCAGCATTCTTTAGGACCTCCAGTTTGCTTACTTTGCATGACTCAGAGAGGGGGCAGGTAAACAACCACCCTCAAGACTACTGATACACCGATAACAATAATTGAGATACTAAATGAGGGTGCTGCTGTCTGGTTCAGTGAGTCAGGCATCTCTACAGAAGTCTGAGCACTTATGAAATGTTCTGACTTACACAGAATAGGAGAGGGAAAGTGCCCACCTGGATGTGGGCCTTGTCATTTAAATTAGGCAGCCAGAAAAAATGCTGAGAGCCAACTGAAAAGAGAGAGACACACCAATTAATTGTGGGAAAACCCAGGATTCTGAGTTCACCAATACCAATTTATGTTAAATAAAAATCTTTTTTTTTCTTCTCAGATGCCTAGAAAAAAAATAAACAAATTGAAAGTGTTCCTTTTTTAATGGATGGTGGTTTCTTCTGCTTAAGGGATATACTAAAGATGGCTTCCTGTATGTAGTAATCAATAAAAGTGAGTACATCAAGAACAGATGGATCGACTGTGTTTTACTGTTGAACAGCACTTTACATAGAGGAAGAAATAGTATTTTTAAGATGAGCACAGCAGCTTAAAATCATTCTTCTCTGGATTCCACGTGTCTGAGCAAATCTTTAAACAAACTGATAAGCGAAATAAAGTAATATTTGTAAAATGTCTAGTGAAATGCCCAATAAACACTCAATAGATATTAGCTAATATCATTATTATAATCATAATCAACACCAACCTTGTTTTCTTTGATTGGATAGTTAAAATTATGCTCAGTCAACTGTACACTGATTTACATGAAACTCTTTCTCCAAGATAATAAAAATAAAGAACTCCTCTCTACTCAGCATATTGCCTCCATATATTTATCTGATACTATTTAAAACACAAATGATCAGCAATTAACTTTGATTATTTCATATCAGATATGGGAATAGTAG
This sequence comes from Microtus ochrogaster, assembly GCF_000317375.1. Lineage (NCBI taxonomy): Eukaryota > Metazoa > Chordata > Mammalia > Rodentia > Cricetidae > Microtus > Microtus ochrogaster. The sequence goes on from NC_022010.1 coordinate 90,102,091, forward strand.
TCAGAAAACAGTATATAAGCCTATATATTATCCAGTGTTGCATGACCTGAGATTGTTCTTACTATCTCTGGGCTACACTTAGTAGCCCAGAAATCTCTAAGTCATTTTTACATCTAATAGACCTTGGAAGAGTTCAGAGGGAAGAAATTGCAGGAAAATCATTATAATACATTGCATTCACTTTTAATCTGTCCTTGGAAGTCACCTCACTTCTGCCCCAAGCAAGCTTCTACATCTTGCTTAAGAATGTCATTTCATTGAGCAGTACTGCAGGCTGCAGAAATGTCCATTGCATAGTATCAGTGCTGCGGATATTAAATATTTACTAGTGATAAAGCCTGTCATGACCCACTTGCAAACTGGACTTTTAAATACTATTCTGTAACAGAGAGATACCTGTTGTCTTCTAATAATCTTTTACTATTTTACCTTTGACCTTCATGCAACTGCTGTAGCAAAGCAACTCAAATTTTGTTTTCTACTGTTTATCCCTGGGCAGTACCATCTGATACAAGTAGCATTCCATCAAAATGTCTTTTTTCCTGAGGAAGTCTTGCTGTAATACATCATCAAAGTGACAGCCAGTATATTGTATATTACAATAAAATATCCCCAGAGCAAAGGTACATGTGATGATGAATTATGCTAATATGTTATTGTCATTATGTTATCAGTACTCAGAGAGTGATTTAGTGAGATACATCATCAGTGAGAGATTATCTGATTTCATATTACTCAAAAAATGACACCATAATGGAAAACTCCCAGCAGACTCAATTGATGAATAGGGTTGATAATATTCTAGTGCCAAAATTCATGTATAGTGGTATATTAAGATGTCCTTTAGAACTGAAAACAAGTTAAAGAAAGATGAGCCCATGAGATGAGGTTGGGAAAGCACTGTCAATAGAAGTATTATTACTGTAGATAAAATAGATAGTTAAATGTACACCAAAAGTCCTCCTTTGCACTTTAATCAAACTTTGACAGAGATCTAATTCTCCTTAATTATCCTTAAGAAATCCAAGTACAACTAGTGGAATATCATCTGTTATAAGACCACTGTGCTTGGGGATAATGGTCTTCTACACTGTAAAGATTTGTCACTCATATTTGTTTAATAAAACACTGACTGAACAATAGCCAGGAAGAAAGTATAGGCAGGGCAACCAAACTAGGAGAATTCTGGGAAGCAGAAAGGCAGAGAGTTAGTCATCAGCCAGACACAGAGGAGTCAAGATGAGAATGCCTCACTGAGAAAAGGTACCAAGCCACATAGCTAAACTTAGATAAAATTATGGGTTAATTTAATTTGTAAGAGCTAGTGAATAAATCTGAGATAATAGGCCAAGCAGTTTATAATTAATATAAGCCTCTCTGTGTTTCTTTGGGACCAAAATGCTGTAGGACCAGATGGGACAGAAACTTCTATCAACACCATTGGTTAGTCTATTAATCTACAGTTCACAGATGACACTTAGTAATGGTATGTGGTTTATGCCTAAAATGACTGAACCAACCAGCTATTCCTAAGCCCTGTAGTAAGGTAACAACTAATTTATTCCTAATAAGCTGATTATTTTCACTGAAACATTTTTGTAAATAGCTTATATACCTTTTGCACTCAAAAATAAATTGTTAAATTTAATTGAACCTTTTCTTGTAAGTTTCTATATTCAAATCCACAAAAATTATAACAGACTGATTAAAAGAATCAGACGCCATTGACTGTGAGTAAGAAAATTAAAATCCCAGCACCTATAATAGGTTACTTCTATTATAGTTGTTGACCATCAAGGTTTCATAGACGCCAAAACATTACATGATATTGCTATTGCTTTTGGTTACCTTCCAGAATTTGATAATAAGACCCTATTGCTGAAGATACTATACACTTGAGTTATAGAACATGGAAGCTTCATCCCTAATGACCATCTTTCACAGTGCTGGGAGGTGCTGTGTATGATACCCAGGAATAAAATCATCCTCAGTCTTACCTGGATGTGAGCCCTGTAAGCTACAATAATGACCATTCTTGTAAGATATGACCACTGGATCAACAGGGTTATAAATGTTATAGAAGTAACCAATCACTTTCTGTTTAGATTTAAGGCCTGTTCTACAAGATGAAACCTGTGCCTGGTATTATTATTTGGAGCCCAGAACCTGTAGCTAGACAGGTCATAGTTCTTAGAGAAAAACAACTATTATTAATCTGCTAAGTAGGCATAATAATAAATTGACTTACAGTGGATGTATCTCCTTATTGATGGAGGAAGGCCATTGATTAATTAAATAAAGAAGCTGCTTGCCCTGATAGGTTAGAACGTAGGTGGGAGGAGTGAAAGGAGCAGAATGCTGGGAGGAAGAGGAAGTGAGGTCAGACTCGACAGCTCTCCTCTCAGGGGCAGATGCCTCAGAGAGACACGATGCTCCACTCTTGCGGGCAGAGGCGAGAGCTCTGCTCTCTGAGGCACACGCGATGAAGCTCCGACCCAGGATGGACGTAGGCTAGAATCTCCCTGGTAAGCCACCTTGTGGGCTACAGCAGATTATTAGAGATGGGCTAGTCCAGGTGCAAGAGTTAGCCTAGAAGAGGCTAGATAGAAATGGCCAAGCAGTGATTAAATGAATACAGTGTCCATGTAATTATTTTGGGTAAAGCTAGCCGGGTGGCGGGTAGCAGCCCACCTCTCATATTACTACACTTATATCTTTAATTTAGCACATCTCTCCACCTTTACTGGAGAAGCTTCCTTTTGCCGTAGGTCACAATTAACACGGACACCCAGAAATAGTCAAGATGCAGATACGTTAACTATAGAACCCTTATCCCTAACTGAGACATCTATATCACAACCCCTTCTTCCAAGGCTCAGGAATCACTGAAAAACAGAGTAAGAGCCAAAGGCAGTTGGTGACTACAAGAAAACAGTGTTTTCAGACACAGTGGGGCAGAAGTGTATATCATTCCAAAATGGTTGTGACACCATGCTTAAGATTTATTCAAGTTCAAGTCAGACAACATCCCAGTGTAGATGGGAGAGGTGGTCATGAAGTTCTATCCCTAACTAAGAAGCTATTGATTAGTAGTAACTATTGATTTTAGTAACTTGTGGGATGGAGGGCTATTTTAAGGCTATGGTGCACGGAAGGGCAAACATGCTCCATGGGGTGGCTACACACCCAAGAGTATATAGCCAGCTGTAATGAACAGGTTGTGGCTTTGTTTGTTTGTTGTTTTGGTTTGTCTTTTGTAAATGAGGACATGACGTTTGGTGAATACAGAATTCTGGCACAGATCTTGGAAGAATTGGAAGAGGGATAAATAAGCATGTTCAAAATGCAATGTAGGAAATCCTCAAAAAAAATGTTTTTAAGAAAAGAAAACTGAGTTTCCCACACTGCCTATCACACCAAAGGCCCAGGAAGGATTAAACTAACCCAAAGAAATTCAGAGGCTTCAAACCTGTGGCCACAGCTGCATTGTGTTCTAAGCTATGCTAGAGCTTTTGGTGACAAATGTTAGATTTAAAACCAAATTTAAAATGTTAGATCTAAACTCTTGTTAGAACAGGTACCAGCAGACCAGGTTCTTACCTTTAAACTTTTCTGAGCATAAAATCAAATTAAGTGCATACTCCACCAATTTTCTTTTTTTCTTTTTATTTTTTTATTTATTTACTAAAGATTTCTGTCTCTTCCCCACCACCGCCTCCCATTTCCTTCCCCCTCCCCCAATCAAGTCCCCCTCCCTTGTCAGCCCAAAGAGCAATCAGGGTTCCCTGCCCTGTGGGAAGTCCAAGGACCGCCCACCTCCATCCAGGTTTAGTAAGTTGAGCATACAAACCGCCTAGGCTCCCACAAAGCCAGTACGTGCAGTAGGATCAAAAACCCATTGCAACAAAAGTATATGCTCAACTATGTTCATGGCAGCATTATTTGTAATAGCCAGAACCTGGAAACAACCTAGATGCCCTTCAATGGAAGAATGGATGAAGAAAGTATGGAATATATACATATTAGAGTACTACTCAGCAGTAAAAAGCAAGGACTTCTTGAATTTTGCATACAAATGGATGGAAATAGAAAACACTATCCTGAGTGAGGTAAGCCAGACCCAAAAAGAGGAACATGAGATGTACTCACTCATATTTGGTTTCTAGCCATAAATAAAGGACATTGAGCCTATAATTAGTGATCCTAGAGAAGCTAAATAAGAAGGAGAACCCAAAGAAAAACATATAGACATCCTCCTGAATATTAACTCCACCAATTTTCAATGGCTAAAAAAATATTTCCAAATGAGCCCACTGGACTTAAGGGATTTTTACAAAAATCCCATATTCTCCAAAGAGAATTCCTCCCAATCCAGTTTCTTCTTTCTTACTGATCTAGGTATGGAGCCAGAGAGTCCACAGCCAATGCATCATATTGTTTGGGTATCTCGGCAAACCTTTGGATAATGTAGATATGACTCACTAGGTGTTGCTGGTTTTCCGTTTTGTTTATTCCTCCTCGGCTTTTTGGAGTTATGGTCAAAATTAAGACAGTGTCACATTTTAACATCTACTTAGAAAAGCATAGGCTACTTTTTCAAATCCAAAAGGCAAGAATAGGAATATGTGTGGCTTCTAGGACTGGGTAGGCACATCTCTTCATCAGCAGTAAAGTCCTGAAAAGATGGATGTGTCACAGACCTCAAGAAACGTTTCAGGGTCATGAAAGGAGTTTTTCCTTCAGCTGATTTATGTGTGCAATTTCGGTGGGGTGCCTGTTCTGGAGTGCTTCCAGGGATCCACTGGTTAGATCATGATGAAGTCGGCATCAACCTGTCAGCGTTCAATTTGGCTTGGAGGTGTGTTATCAATTTCCAGAACATCTAATATACTCGACTGAACCAACAGGATGGGGGTCACTCCACGACCCAGCAATCATTTTATGTCAGTCTATCCCAAAGGTTATGGTGCTGCAAGCTCTCCTCCCAAAGTGCCCCCATCTACCACTCTCCAAAGAAGGATGCCTACAATCGGTTGACTGAGTATTCAAGCCTCTGCACGCACCTTGGCTGCCCTTGGTTTTATTGCTGTGGTGGATGAAGATGCTGATTTTTTTTAAAGATGAAAATAGAACATTAAAAGTGAACCAATGGGTCTTTGATTTAGATAACAATAAAGAAATAAGTAGCCTCTCAAGAAAAAAAAAAAGGTATTAGTGGCATTCATGATTTACAGTACTGGAGACTAAACCCGGGGTCTTTAGCATACTTGCTTAGCACTGGACCACTGAAGTATACACTTAAGACTTCCATTTTATTTTATAAATTATATTATACCATATTTGTTGTATATTGACACATTTGAGACAGGATCTTACAAAGTTATCTAGGTTGGCCTCAAACTTGAAATTCCCCAACTTCAGCCTCCCTAATACTGGGTCAGTCTGCAGCCTATGCTATAGGCTGAGTTTGCCTTTAAATGCTGGAAGAAATATTGGCAGTGCTCGAGAAAGTGTAATAGTGAATCTCAAAATAATAGCATGGGTTAATACATAAAATACTTAGCATTTGTACAGTAATTTTATTCCAGTTATTTTATTAGATTTTGACCTACCAATAGAATTTTTTAATGTATAAAAGAAAAGACGGGGCTGGAAAGTGGCTCAGCAGGTAAAGGAATTTGACCCCAAATCTGATGAGCAGAGTTTAATCCCTTGAATTCACGTGGTATAAGGACAGAACAAACTCCCTACAAAGTGTCCTCTGGCCTTCATGTACATGCTGTAGTACATGAGCCCAAGTGCACACATACACACATACACACACGCGTGCATACACACACACACACACACACAGAGAGAGAGAGAGAGAGAGAGAGAGAGAGAGAGAGAGAGAGAGAGAGAGAGATAAGCATGCATGCGAGCACACACAAATAAATGCAATTAACAATTTTTTGATTTTTAAACAAAAAGGCACAAGTTTGATGGCAAGTGCCCAAATCTAAGTATTGTCTCTGTTCTCTGCCAGCCCATTTTCTTAGTAATTTTCCTCCTTTCTCCATCCTTCTTTTTCTTCACCTCAAATGCTGAAACAGTTCCGGTTAAGCATCTCTAAGCTAAGTGAAGGACCTGTTCTCAGCTTCTCTTTGTGTCCACGGGTCCCTCGTGCAACGCTGGGCAGAGTGAGTTTGGGCTGAGTAAACACCTTTGTGAGGAATTATCATCCAGTGTTTACAAATGAACAGATCAAGGCTCAGCATATCTGCAGGGCCACTGTTACACAGCCAGAAAGCAAAGCATGATGGGAGGTATGAGAAGAGGATAAACTCTGCTCATCCTGACAAGTTTGGAGTCTGAAAAGGAGCATTAGCCATTCTAGAAGAGCACAGTACAAGTACACAGTATGCAATATATAGTAAGGGGCATGTTCCAGAAATAAACGCTAAACACTTGGTTTTACTTCAACAGTTGGTTTCACCCCTTTGCTCCATACAGACACTGCCCTTTACCAGCACGTTCTAGGATGCAGCCCCTCACTGTCAAGATAAACAATACAGAATGCATTGCTTCCAATTTTGAAATGACATTTTCCCTTACCAATCCATTCTGTATCTTATTCAGCACAGAGAACTAATATATAAAGATATGTGAAAAATTACTTTTTCAAGTGACCATCATTTGTTCCCATTTTAGACCTACCTTTTTGGAGAAAGGCCACTTGTTGGTTTCTGGCAGCTCAGCCCCCAAATAATCACACAGAAACTGTATTAATTAAATTACGGCTTGGCCCATTAGCTCTAGCTTCTTATTGGCTAACTCTTACATAATAATTTAACCCATCTCCATTAATCTGTGTATTGCCCTGTGGCAGTGGCTTACCGGGTACCATCCGGCTCCAGTGGAGCTACATGGCTTCTCCCTGACTCTACCTCCTTTCTCCCAGCATTCATCTTAGCTTTCCCTGCCTAGCTCTGTTCTGACCTGCTCTGCTATAGGCTCAAGACAGTTTCTTTATTAAGCAATGGTATTCACAGCATACAGAGGGGAATCCCACATCACCACCTTGTCCTTGAGTCCATGCAATAGCCCTGTAAAGTCATATATGAAAAAGTAAGGGATGGACAAGGAAGGAAATTATCAAATGAGGCATGCACACAAATTATACAGTCAGAGTTCCCATTTAAGCACTGTGACTCAGAAACCTGAGCTCTTACCTTTATGTTCATCGTACAGTATATGAAATAGAAAAAAAAAAACCACAAAACAGCAAACTACAGTGAAATTCCAAAGTTTATGCAAAAGTTAAAACTTAAAATTTGTCAAGACTGTGAGGCCTGGCAGAACAAATGGTGCTTCACAGAATGGTCACGAAATGTGTAGAAAACATGAAAATTAATTCCTTTTCAATGTTTTCTTTGCACATTTTTATCATACAAAAAAATATAATAAGCACTCATATAAGCATTTTCCTAAATGTGTTTTGTCAAAACTCACATGTGACTATAATTCACATCCTGAATTTTCAGAGCTAGCAAAAATAGTGATTCAGTGATGAATCTTTCAGTCCCATTCCCCTTTGAGGAGGAGCTCAAAGTTCCTGTACTGATGATGCAGTATTTGGTACAAAAACACCTCCTCATGGAAGGAGAATGTAAGTGAACACAGAGGATGTAAGGCAGGACCCTTACCTGTGACTGTGTGAGTGAGAGACCAAAGATACAACGATTAAGTCACTGTCTACACATGACCAGAAGCTTGCAAATTCAGTTGTATAAAGAAGTCAGGTTTTGTAAGAGTTCCTGGGAAGGAGCAAGAAGACAGTATGATGTCATACAATTCTTTTGTGCCTCTAGTTTATGACCTACCAGCATTCTGGAAATTACAGATTCATTTTTTTGTGCTTCCACATTGGGTGGACTGACTAATTCTGTGACCATACGTGATCCTAGAATGTATACTCTTCTCTGTGGTTTGTCTTTCAAATAAAACAGCAATAGAAGTCACACTCTAGAGTCTACAACTTATTGGACTTTTCTGTGTGGTGTGGCTCTGGAACCCCCAAGCCTAGGGTCTGGTCTGCCTCAAGGGTGACCTATGGTCCAAGAAGTAGATGAGGATGGTAGAAACTGACACACTTCCTAATATTTGTGTGAACTTTAAGAAGTAAGTCTCTTAGCTCAACTAAACAATATTTTAAGTCAGGGACACAAAGAAACAAGTATGACATTTAAGATATAATAGCATCTAAAAGGTGAAGCATGAAGGAAATAAGACATATATGCACATATGCACATAATATACATGCACAATGAATGTTTATAATATATAGAAAGAATACATGTAATTTGCTTTAAGAACATAAAACACTGTCATAAATATAACCCCATCATAGCCAGTAAATTTTCAGAAATTTTCAGAAACTCTAAAAGATCTTTTTCTTGGATTAGTGTTTCACTGATGGTAGAGTAGACTTGTTCAGCGCAACCCATACAAAAAGAGAGGAAACAGTATAAAAGAGAAGTAAACTGGAAGCAACCATATATGGGCCAGCTCACCAGCCAGGGGCTAGGCAGCAGGTGGGCTGTGATGGAGGCTGAAGCAGATAACAGTTAGTAGCCCAGGAAGGCAAACCTTTCACATAGTTTATAGAGTCAAATTGCCAATTATTCCAGTTACCAGATCATTCTGATAAGGCCTATAGACTCTACCGAGTTAGAAAAAGTATCCAAATACAATAAATAAATATAGATTGATCTAAAAAAGAAAAATACAAAAAAAAAAACGAGCAGAAACGAATGGATATGGAAGCCTCATGTGATTGGCTTTTTGTTGAGTGACAAAGCATGAGCGCTCCCTGATGCAAGGTAGTGTAGGTCCCGAATCCTAGAAAACAACCCTCGATACACCAGTGTTTGCTGAGCATCCACCTTTGGACAGTGAGAGAGACAGGGAGAGGTGTCAGATTAAAGGATCAGATGAGTCATTCCTTCCTTTATTGGAGTGCACTGACAGTTATATCCCTTCAGCAGGAGAAAAAGGGTGTGTTTATTATACCTGATTTTTAATACGTATTTTAGATGAGCAACAAATTCAAATATTCTCTTGTATACTTTGGTAGATTGTGTTAACATATTTCTCTGAACCACAGAATGCATAGAATTTCATTTTATTCTATACTGAAATCTAAGGTGATCACATTTGCCTTTTCCTGACAGTGACATTCACATTCACCTCTGGTCTCTTCCTTCCTTCCCTTCCAGCCTCCTTCAAGTATGAAGCAATCAATCCCTTAAATTATGGTGGCAGGAATAATGTATAGCTAGATGCTTAGCCACTTCCCCAGATTCCGAAATTCAGAACCTGATTGAACGTGTTGCCAGGTATCTGCATTCCTAATTTGATGTTCTTAGAAGCAGCCCTTCCTGACAACTGGCAAGACTCTCTTGCTCTGACAGTCTGACCCTTACACTCCAATTAAATATAAAAACAGATCTGAATCTTCTTCAGCCCATCGTAATGTCAAGGCTAGTATAACTTCTCTGTCATGTAAAGCTCTTTAAATCAGCCTGCCAAGGAAATATGATTGTAGTACAGATTTTTAACATTCAGAGATATTCACTCCCCTTTCACTTACAAGGATTTTGAGGGTCAAAGCTATGCATTTTTATTAGATATTTTATTATCTTTCAACCTTTGTGAAGATCAATGTATTAGAATGGAGGGGAAAAAGAAGTTTTGCTCCTGCAGTGCTAAAGTGAATTGGTGTAACGGAACTACTAATGAGGATTTTTTTTTATTACTTATTGGAAGTTCCCAGTTGACAAAGTGGAAAGCTGTTTTCTTTGAAACACAATATTTCCAAGAAGAGCTGTGGCATGTTTTGACCAAAAAAAAAAAAAATGTAATACTAAGAACTCTGACTTGTAAATCTAACCACAGAGACAACCTTTTAGAGTTGCATTTTTTTTCAAAATGCAAGGATATTTATTGCTTAGTAATAAGAAAACCAATCAAATTTCCAAAACAATTTTACAGTTCTTAAAAGAACAGTACTTGACTTCATATGAAAAAAACAAAAACCCTAGGATAGCTAAAATTATTCTATACAATAAAGAACTTCCAGAGGTTATCACCAGCCCTGATCTCAAGCTCTACTACAGAGCTATAGTAATAAAAACAGCATGGTAATGACATAAAAACAGACTGGTGGATCATTGGTATTGAATTTAAGACCCTGATGTAAATTCATACACCGATAAACACTTGATTTTCAACAAAGAAGCCAAAATTATACAATGGGAAAATAAAACATCTTCAGCAAATTGTGCTGGTCTAATTGGATGTCAGCATGTGGAAGAATACAAATAGTCCTTGTCTATCATCTTGCACAAAATTCAAGTCCAGGTGGATCAATGACCTCAACATAAAACTGGATACACTGAACCTGACAGAAGAGAAAGTGGGGAACAGCATTGAATGCATTGGCAACTTCCTGAATAGAACATCAGTAGCACAGACACTAAGATCTATAATTAATAAATGGGATCTCCTGAAACTGAAAAATCTTCCATAAGGCAAAAGACACTGTCAAGAGGACAAAACAGCAGTCTAGAGAATGGGAAAAGATCTTCACCAACCCCACATTCGACATAAGGCTGATCTTCAAGATATATAAAGAACTCAAGAAACTAGACATCCAAAAAAACCAAATAATCCAATTAAAAAATGGAATATTGACTTAAACAGAGAGTTCACAACAGAAGAATCTCAGATGGCAGAGAAACACTTAAAGAAATACTTATCAACCTTAGCCATTATCTTAACCATTCTGACAGATATAAGATGGAATCTCAGAGTTGTTTTGATTTGCATTTCCCTGATGGCTAAGAGTTGCATTTTTTTTTAATCTATCTAAAATGACTAGACTTCTTACCAAGTATCTGATGGTGAGGACTTGTAGCCTTTTTCTGTGGTGGAATAGGCCTAGCCCCAAGCTGTTCCCTTTCCTTGCTTAATGGTTATAGTTTAGAAGGTGGTAGGCAAAGGAGGGAGGAAATGTTGTAACTAAAATACAATCTTAAAACAAAACAAATAAAAAAACCACAAAGCCAATCAAGATGGGAGCTGAAGAAATGGTTCAGTGGTTAAAAACTCACTGCTCTTCTAGAAGACCCTACCTTGAGGGGCCTGTAGCCTTAACTCCAAAAGGATCCTGTGACTCTGGCCTCCATCAACATCTTCACTTGTATGCATATACACACAGAAAAATACACACTCAGACATATTATTTAGTTGATTTTAAGGTGGACAGAGCACAAGGAACAACAGTCAAGACTAATCTGTACACCTACACACACATGCACATACCTCTTCCCCTTTTCTAAAAGATACTTGGGAAAGGGTGGAACCATTTAGTCCTTATAAAGGAGAGACACTGAAGTTCTGGCTGGAGTCAGGCAGAGAGCATCATGTCCCCAAGAGGCATTTCCAACAGTCATGCTAGTAGACCAGAGCACTGCCATGAGGTTTCCTCTGGATTCCAAGAAGAAGCAGTTTGGGAAGAGCTTGTCAATGATGCAAAGCTGGACCAAAGGATCCTGATTTTCAACTGCTTGCAAATTTCAATCCAATCCTAATTGGGGGTGACATTGCTCAGAGTAATTCCAAAAAACAGAACTTTTCTGGAATGTGACTTTTAAAAGTAGCTTATCTTATATTTTTCAATGTTTTAGATTTATTTTACTATTTTTCTACAGGTATATATTTTTTCCTTTATGAATTCTCAGGGCTCTGTTTTAAGTTCAGTTCTGTTTACCAGAGAGATATGAGAGTAAGGTTAATGCTTTGAAAGATGTTTACTCAGAACAGTAAACTGACAAGCGCAGGAGCAACTGACAAGTCATCCTATGAAGCCCTCCAACCACCCAACTAGAGCATCACCAGGGGCCCAAGAGAGAAACAGGAAACACCATCAAATAAATTATCTTGCTTTGTGCTTAAATAAAGGATGAAGTCAATGGCAACACTACCTGCTGATTTTGGTCCACTGAACTGCTGCCACAATTTGACCTTGAGTCTGCTTGACTAGAGTGTGACACTAAACCCGTGTGTCATCCTCTTCCCTGGGCAAATTTGTTGTCAAGATGAAACTGACAAATTGGACTTATAGAACTTTGTAGATGAGAACACAGGAAAAACAACCATGCTGAGTGAATTTTCTTTCTTTCACCTAGTACTTGTCAATATACAAAAATGCAAAACAGATTGTTTAATACAAAAATCACCTTAATTAAGTATGAGGAGATGTTTTTTGAATCATAACAATATTAATTTTAGATACCTGTATGAAAGTTTTCTAGTCAAATTAGCAGTACCTTGGCAGTGTGGTGGCTAAGCATATGCGTGAAACTGAATGACCCTAAGCATACTCAGATAGTTGGTAAAACGTTGTTTCTGGATGTGAGTATATATTACCAAAATAAATTAGCACTCAGCCAACTAAATTAGGAAGATTCATCCTCACTGAAGTGAGCAGTCACCATCCAGTCTGTATAAGAACTGGGTAGAACAAAACAGTGAGGAAGGTTGAATTATGTCTGGCACATCTATCGTCTTCTGTCCTCCAACATCAGAGCTCCAAGCTCTTGAGGGTTTAGACCTGAACCTCAGCATTGCTTCTTCCTGAGCTTTAGCTCTTCACCCTGTCCTCAGGTTTTTAACTTTCGCTTAGAGTTATACCTTGGGCTCTCCTGGTTCTCCCTGCCTCCACTCAGCCTGAAATATGCCACTGGCTTCCCTCATTCTTCATGGTGCTGGTCACCTCAGCATGGAACTCCATGGCCCAGATCACATGAGTGAATCTCCATAACAAACCTCCTCTTACAAGTCAATACAACTTATTGTTGGTTTTCTTTGTCCTGGACACTTACTCTGAAATATAAACATGATGTATAAATAAATGATGTTTCTACTATATGTATATAACTGGATATATACGTCTGTATATAAATGGTGGTTCTTAAAGGAGAATTCTCCAAACTTAACACCAAACTTTGGACTCTTGTGTTTAGATTGTGTTCAGCAGAATAACTGTCACCACACTCTTCTCTATAAAATGGACACTATCTAATGTGAACATTAAGTAATCCTTTAATATGTATAGATTTGATGTCATGGGATGGCTATAGAATTATGAAATAACATCAGCTTCTTAAACATGTCAAAGTTTTCCTATTTCTATTCATCCCCTCCATTCCTAATCTACAGCCAAAATAATCTCAAAAATACCTAAATCCAGTAAAAACCATGATTTCATCACCCCTATGAATAAAGCTTTTTAATGGTATACTATTGACCTAAACTGTGGCTCAAGCTCTTCTTAGAATGACTTAGGAAGCCCTTGCTGACCTCCCTCCACCTGCTTTGTCATCTCCATCCACCTTTCCCACATTATTTGTCCAATTGCACTCTACTTAGTTCAGCAACTCTAGCTGCATCATGCTTTCTTCTCTCTCTCTTCCTGAACGCATCCCTTCGTTATCCACAATTCATTGATAATCTAATTTTACATACAGTCCTTATCATCTCATTCTCATCACCTCTTGGAAGCCCTCACTCATTCGGTCTCCACAATCATTGTGCCTTTTGTAGTCCATAGAATCCTCTACCATATGTCATTCATTAACCATTAGAGGAGTGCCCCATCGTTGCTTCATGCTACACATTTAGCATTCATTTAACTAATATTAATTTAGCAGCTATTATGATCAAGCTCATTTTTAAGTGAGAGAAGATGTCAAAAAAACAAGCTAACAAATTCTCTGCCTGAACATACAATTAGTAGTTGTTACACAAACAAAGTGATAAGTAACAGGAGAACAGAGAACCAGAACAAAAAGAATGAACAAGAAAAAGAATACAGAGGAGAATGGGAAGTATGGAGAGACATTCAACTCAAAGTAGGGCTTCACAGCAGAGGCAGTATGTGCAATCGGCAAGAAAAGTAGGAGTTTGATTAGAAAGATGGAGGCCAGAGAATCTCTTCAAAGAAAACAAAAAATTCACAAGAACAGCAGGATGGAGCAACACTGTGTGTCCAAGAAGTTTCATTTCTTCTGAAATTCCTCCTGCTTAGAATCCAAAGAAGAAAGTTCAGGCTTAAAACCTAAGACTTCAACATCTTGGTTAGCCTAAGAAAGGACATGAGATATCTGGACTGTTAAAAAAGAAATCTCATATCTGAATGGGCTTTCTTTTATTTGAAGCTATCCTTTGCCGTTGGCTTGCGATAACATTTAAAGACGATAAAAACTCTTTCTTGCTTCATTCTGCACACAGGCAAGTACATCCAGATCCTGTCATGTGATGCCATTCAGCAGTGTCCTCCGGAGCCATCTGCTGTCCATGAGAACAAGGCTTCAGAGCCCAAATGATACACTTAAACCAGAGCAAAACAAGCTGGAGGCTCATTTTGAGAAGCATTGCTTTCCCAAAATGTATTCGCTGGGAAAATCTGCTGTATAATGGTGAATATTTTATGCAAGTAAAATTAGGCCTTCCAACCTGCTCGGCATGACGCATGATTGCACACACGTACTGCAGGTGACTGTGCCAGAATAGGTGCAATTTCATTTTTTTTCATTAGACGTTTAGTCAAAAGGTCAAAAAGAAGATTTAGAGTTGCTGGTATCCCTTTATATTTTTAAAAAGTGGATTATTTATACCATATTTTACTACAAGATGCCTATCTCTAAGCCACAAGAAATAAAAGTAGGATGAAAACAAACAAAGAAAGAAAACCAATCGTGTATAATTTTGCACATAGAAATAACAGCAGATACAACCAAAATAGTAAAATTCAGTTTCTGGGAAGGCATTTCAAATGAAGAGAGCATCCTGCAATCCTGGTGCTTACTATTCCAAGTGATGAGTCAAGTTGCTGGTCTCTCTTTGAGCCATCTTTTCCCTCCTGGGATGCTTGGTGCTGTCTCTTTCAGCTTGCTACATCTCTGAAGAGACAGTCTGACCTTGTTCTATAATCATTTTCCTACTAGAGGAAACCTCTAGGCAGTTCTGTTGCAATACCCTTTTCTCTTTCTCCACGGCCATCCAAACTGTTCATCCCTCCTCTTTTGCTGCTCAGTGAAGTTGGCAGAGACTTTGGTGCTATTACTTCTTGCATACATCCACATCTCTCTTACCTTAACGTGATCTCACTAGAGGAATCTTAGTGCTGTTAGTACTTGCATACATCCACGTCTCTCCTATCTTAACATGATCTCACTAGAGTCTTCTTTGTAACTCTCACTTGGAATGAGAATGGGTTCAAAAGATATTTGATCAAAGAAACACTAGGAGAATGAATGAATGAATGGATGAATGAATGAATGAATGAATGCCACCAATGACCTATAGTGCTCCCATTGGTGTTGCACTTTATAAACTGAAAGTTCAGACCCGAAAATTTTCCCCTTCTCCTCTTCTTATAACCAGCCAAGTACATAGTGTTTAAAATAACATTGAAGAGTAAATGTTTTCATTTTGCACCATTTACCTTACTCATCCCATCCAGTTTCCACTTTGTGCACTCACCTGACTGGCATTGGCCCAGTGGCCTTGAACCAGTGGACTCAAAGGATCTTTGTGCCTCTACCTCCCAAGTGGTTGTGACTTCAGACACACAACCACACACAGTTTGGATAGGAACTGTTTGAGCCTCAATCAGCTATGTGCAACTGAAATAGTGAATGCAGGGGACACTGTCGAATAGCACACAGAAAACGTGTGCTTTCCAGTGTCAGTCAGGCGTCGTGTCATCTCTGAGGCCTCAGGCTATGCTATTTTATGAACTCAGAGCTATCAACTGTTTGTATGTGCTAAGATAGGCTGAATTTTTTCATGACTAAGTGCTTTTTATTTTCAAGTCAATTTAGCCCTCTAGATTGGTGGGGTAGGAGACAGAGAAGAATGGGGTAGGGAGTGGAGAGGTGAAGTTGGGGTAGAGTAAGAGAATTAGCTATATTAGTTATAAACAATTCAGACTTGAAGGATCTTGATGGGCTTTACATAACAAAAAAAGTTAAAAGGAAAACTTGGAGTAATGGAATAAACACAGCAGTGGATGTTCCCAATGCTGCACCTAATGATTATAAACTGTCCTCATTTTTTCTTTTTCTCTTTCTTTCTTTCTTTTTTTCTATATTGATTTTTGAGTCATGGTTTCTCTGTGTAACTTTGGTCCCTGTCCTGGAACTCGCTCTGTAGACCAGACTGGCCCCGAACTCACAGAGATTTCCCCTGCTTCTGCCTTCCAAGTAGTGTGATTAAAGGCATGTGCCACCGCTGCCCAGACTGTTCTCAATTTTTAAACACATTAAAAATTCTGGCATTTTTAGAAATCCTCTCAACTAATGACTATCTCTAAAATAATGTCAGCTGTTATTAAACTTTTTCATATCCAGACATTTAAGTTTTGGAATCTATGGGTTTGTGAGTTCCTAGCTGGTCCTCACAGAGTACTGCATTCTGAGCAGCTGGACCTAAACGAATAGCTTCCAAAGATTTCATCCTGCCATCTCCTCTCTCCTCAGTTCACCCTGTTTCACAATGGGTATTCTGAGGTCACAGCTTCACTCTGAACTGATGCATCAAAACACCACAGTCAAGACCTTGATTCTTCAATACACTCAAAGCATCAGGCCCTCTCAAGACACTCTGTGTAAAGTACCTGTGAACGTAAGAGGAAACAGCCCAGTTCAGCAAGAGTCTTTTCTGTCTGCATCACCTTAGACAGGAGGAAAGGCTATTCCGTGTGTTTAGCTCACTGTAGAATTACACTTATTAACAAATTATAGCATATTAGTCCTTCACAGAGTCTAAAATACCACCCAATCCAAAGCCACCAACATATAGTAGCACCTATCATCTGTCCAGAGGCAGAACAAATTAGTGACAAAAGGGAACTGCAAAGCCAGATAGCCATCTGGCTTCCCAGCTGCCTTCCCTCCACACCATCGATTTCTCCAGAGTGCACTAGGATTTACCACCCTGCACCCCTTCCCCTTAGAGACATATGTACTCTCTATAGCCTTTTTGAAATTTTGTTTCAAACAGGACTTACAAACAATACTAGAATAAATACAGCTTTGCCTCACTTTTTCCAATGTATTATCCTAATAGCAGGATCTAAACGCTTTCCAAAAGTAACATGAATATTCCAACCATGAATAGAGATGGATGAGAGTTGGGCTATCAGAGAAACAGAATAGCAAATGTGGTATATGTAAATAATTGCAACATGATTGATACCCTAAGGTATTAAATTTCTCAATCTCAATGGTAGCTAATCACCTCAAATAACTAATCTTTCACTGTATAATTTATGTGGTACATTTTGAGCCATCACTTCCGTACTGGTTTCCTCAGGTTTACCACACAGACCATAGGTTTTTAAAACTTCATTA
>NC_022010.1:90120171-90128026 GCF_000317375.1 Microtus ochrogaster
CTTGCTTTACCACCTATCCTGCTGAGATTTTGTCATGCAATATATTTGCAAAACGATAATGAGTGATGAGGTATTAAAAAAAACTATCCATATCGTGACATATCGTGAACAGTTTTGAAGTTTTCTGTGCTGAGATGCAATGGCAATGTTCATAATAACAGCTGTGTTTAATTCTCCGTATTACAGTAGCATTGTGTCCTGTATTGTCTACTTTCTACCATAGAAGAGAAAACTTAATTTAATGCTTGTCTTCCAGAACAGTGTTATCCACTGAATGATGTAGCACCTATGTTCTCATTGAAACAGAGTACTGGGAAATGGCAATGTATTACTTTCCAGAGCAACTTCGGAGGGAGCAGGCTAAAAGGATCCTGGTTCTTAGAACTTTGAATGGTGTGATAAGCACTGTTTTATTAAAAGAAACAAAAAATTTTCATTCACTAGCTGCTTACTGCATTTAGACAATGGATGAAAATGTGGTGCCACTCCAGGTCTATAGCATGAGAATGGGACGAGAAAACTCTCCATGCTTAAAAATTGTTTTAGCAAGTGGGAAGGAAAGCTCATGATTTGACTCTTTGTGTTTATCTGAAGTCATTCTAATCTGTCTCTGTTCTTCATGAGAAATGCATTTTAATGAAGTTTTCAAAGTATATAATTATTTATTTCATCATCAGAGGGAGAAGGTGGCCTAGTGTTAGAATGAAGGAGGACAGCAGGAACGGACAATATTCCTGGGTGAGAGGAAAGAATGGAACTCTAGAGCATCCATTCCAGCTCACCCCTCACTCCCCATTCCACCCCTCATTCCATACCCCACCTCTCCACTCCCCATCCCACACCTCCACTCCCTACCCCACCCCTCCATTCCTGACCCCATCCCACCACTCCCTACCCCACCCCTCCATTCCTGACCCCATCCCACCACTCCCTACCCTACCTCTCCATTCCCTACCCACCCCTCTACTCCCTACTCCACCCCTTCCTATTTCTTACTTCACCAGTCTACAGAGGGCTAAATTCACTTGAAAACAAGAACCTCTTAATCAAGAAAAAATTAATCCTGTCTTAGCACAAGGCCAAAAAGTTGATAGCTTTGAGTTCATAAAATAGCCTACCATGAGACCTCAAAGATGACCAGAACAAAGCCCCTTGACATAAATACTAGAAGTCTGACACAAAGGACAAGTATTTCCAAGACTGTTTTTGTAGCATAAAGCAATACTGTTTGCCATAGATTTCTGCAGTATTTATCTCATTAAATATTTTCACCTTTCTTGTCTCCTTTGTGTTACTATAACACTATACCAAATACTGGGTAATTATAAAAAAACAAAGATTTATTTCTTACAGTTTGAGAGCCAGGGTACTCCAAGGTTGAAGAGTCTGTGTCTGGCAATGTCATCTTGGGCCACAGGACAGGAGAAGGCATGTGTAAATTTTCCTGTACAAGATAGGGAAAGGATAGAAGTGGGAGAAGTCAAACCCATTCCAGGGATAACGAACCCACACTATGCTAATATCATTAGTCCATTCATGAAGGAAGTGTGCTCATAACGAAATCACCTTTTAAATTACCCCACCATCGCTAGATAAGAGTTTAGTTCTCAACTTAGAAATTTTGGAGAACAAACACAAGTAATGGTGGTTATTAAAAACTAATGAGTTCTGAAAACTAAGAAAGTCTATTTAATAGTAGAATAGTTGTCACTAAAACCAGGAGAGGGTGGGCAGGGAAAATGAGGTTAAATAAAGTTTAACAAAACAGAGAGAAGAAATTGGATCTGTTTTTTTATGGCACAGTAGGATAATTATTAGTTAAAACAATCTACTGTACATTTCACAAAGACTTGGAGAGTATAAATTCTCAGTCATACAAATGATTAATATTTGAAGGAGATAGAAGCATTTATTTGAGTTGGTTATTACGTAGTATACACATGGTGAATTATTATAATATGTACTTCATAAAACACACAACTATTATGTCTCAATAAAAAACAATAATATTTTTAAATACCATATCTAAAAGATTCTTTGCTTAGAGCAGTATGTCTTAGTCTGACATCTGTGAATCAAATTATTTTATGCAAAATTGTCCTTATGTGGACAGGTATATTTTGGTAACATTGTTAAAGAAAATGTTGAGGAGCTTGCCCAGGGTCCCAGAACCTCACAAAGAGAAGCATTAGGGAAGGGTAAGGAGTGTGGACATTCATTGTCAGCAGGTTAAACTACAAAGAGGAGTCTGTCCACTCAGCATTCCAACACAGATGCCATTCTTTGGTAATAAAATTTTACTTGTGACATAGTAAGATGGATAAGGAATATCCTCAGGCTTAAGGGGGCATTTTTAGGACAATGTCAAGATTTTAGGCACATGATCTAGTTATCTACATTTTCTCAAATTGACCAAAACAAGGCTAACTATGGAATTATTGAAAATGGATCAGATTTTGTCAATTACCAGAACTGTCTTGGCGCCTCGAGATCTGTGTATGCACACATGCACATGTATGTGCTCTGTGATGTGTACGTATGTGTGTGCATGCACGTGCATTTTTCTGGCGATCATATTTAGGACCTGTATATATTAAGCCAATATTCTATCACTGAACTACATTCTCAACCCTTAGATTTTTTTATTCAATTAAAATATAATTATATCATTTCTCCTCCCCTCTCCACCTCCTGCTCCTCCCAAGTCCAAACCCCCCTCAAATTCATAACCTCCTCTTCTTTAACCATTGTCATTACATACACTTATAAATGAATCATCAGATAAACATAAACTCCTGAGACTGTTCAGTGTTGCTTGTGTGTTTCTAAGGTTGACGACTCATCATTTATTGAATAATTATTCAAGGAGTTCATCCCAATCATGAATTGGTTGTAGGTCTTTATCCAGTGGTGGGAACCAAAGACATTTCCTATATCTACCATGGGACATCAACTGTTGCTAGTGTTGTTTGGCCTTGTTTAGACAGCCCTGCTATGGCAACTGCATGGGTACAGCTTCCCTGTCATAGCTCCAAGGCACACACACTCTCACAGCAACCTTCCTAGTCATCTGGCTCTTACAATATTTCTGCCCCTCTTCCATGACATCTCCTGACCTGTGGGCACAGGAGTAGTGTTGTGTGTCTATCTGTTAAGGAAGGGCATCCCACAGTTGTTATTCTGCATTTTGACTAGTTGTCTTTATCTATACTGGTCTCCATCTCTGGCAAGGAGAAGCTAATTTGATGTGGGATGTGACTTACACTTATCTATGGATATATATGAGTAAGTCTTTAGAATGAAGTTAGGACTGGTTTAGGACAGTGGTTGTAAAAGGTCATCTTTTAAGAACCATGGCCTCACCAGCCCTGTGCAGTTACCTCTTAGCTCAAACTGACCTTGAACCCACTATATCACCTAGACTGATCTCAATTAGGGAACCTCCTCCTCTTTCCCAAATGCTACTAACAGTGGTACACCCCACACCTGACTGCCTCTGGCTTTTACAAGCTTTATTGAAGGTCACACTTAGCCATGCAGTGGTGGTGCACACCTTTAATACCTCTTTAATAGCTCTTAGGAAGCAGAGGCGGGAGGATCTCTGTGAGTTTGCCCAGCCTCATCTGTAAAGTGTGTTCCAGGACGGGAGCCAAGACAGTACTGTTACACAAAGTAACCTGTCTTAAAAAACCACTCACACATGCATGTGTGCACACACACACACACACACACACACACACACACAAACACACAAAGTAAGTCAAGATTGAGCATAGATGCTGTGAAAAGTGACTTCATGTGCTCTATGATGAGTTATGGTAGTTAGTATGTATTTCTGCTCATATTTACCCCAGCTCCTCTCTCCTGTCCACTGGTTCCTTTCTTCCTAAACAATCCCTTCTACTTTTAAATGTCAAAGACAAACAGACAGATATTAGGCAGATAGATAGATAGATAGATAGATAGATAGATAGATAGATAGATAGATAGATAGATAGATAGAGTCCATAGATGGGAGAAAATGTGTAGCAGTAGGCCACTTATTTTTCCTGGCCATCCTGCTAGCTTACACGCAAAATAATCATACAGAAACTGTATTAATTAAATCACTGCTTGGCCCATTAGCTTTAGCTTCTTATTGGCTAACTCTTACATATTAATTTAACCCATTTCTATTAATCTGTATATCACCACTATGTTGTGGCCTACCAGCAAAGTTTCAGCATGTCTATCTCCAACGATGGCTCCATGGCATCTCCCTGACCCCGCCTTCCTCCTCCCATGCTATAGTACATTCATTTTATTCATTAACCAATAAAAGCAACACATAGACAGAAGGACCTTCCATACAAAAAATGTGAATTACGCTTTCTGAATCTATTTTAGTTTGCTTAACATGATGATCTCCAATTCTATCCGTTTTCTTGCAAATAACACAATTTTTCTCTTCATTATTGAATCAAGTTCCATGTTGTACTAGTGCCATATTTCATTTGTCTGCTGATGGGAACCTAGGCAGATTCTACAACTGGGCTATTATGAATAGTGTTCCAATAAGCACGGATACAAAAGAATCTCTGTGGTACAATAACTTAGATTCCTCCAGATATATAAGTACAAGTACTATAGCTAGATTACATGGTAGCTCATTTTAGTTCATTTGCTAATTTGTTTGTTTGTACTGATTTCCATAGAGACTGAATTTCTTTCCCACCAGAACTGGATAAAGGTCCCTTTTCCTATCTCTCATCTTGCCTAGCATTTGTTGCTTGGTTTCTTGATAATAGCCTTTCTGACTGTGATGAGACAGAACCTCCTTGTAATTTTGATTAGCCTTTTCCTCATAGCTAAGGATGCTAAAAATATTTCTATATATTTACTGGGTGTTTGTTTATTCCATAACTCTTATCTTTTAAAGTTTTAGGGCTTCATAAATAGGCTCTATAAGAAAAGAAAAACCTCCAAAGAGCTTATTGTCCATCCAAAACCTTTTTCTTTGGGCTAAACATCAAATCCAGAGAATGAGAAATAGAGAATTTTTCAAATGTCTTTACTTTCTCTGGATCATTTCTTTTGTTAGATTTTAGTATTAATTAAAGTAAAATCTTCTTAATTTTACTACGTATCTATTGACAGGCCTGTTCATTAGAGACAATACAGTTACATTCTAAAATTTACGTGTGAAATAGATCTGCAGTACAGCTGCATTGTGGGGTGCTGGGTATGCAGGGATATACAAGTATGCAGAGTTCCTCATTCTGTTTTCAGTCCTTTCATATCTGCAACCCACTACCTATTTGGTAGGTAACAAGCTTTGAATATAATTTGGAAAACAGAGTAAAAGCTTTGCTAAGCCCGAGTTTCAGTAGCATATACGTCTCTGACTTCCTGTTCTTCCTTTGTTCCCTAGCGATTAAGCTTGCTGCTATGTAAGAGAGGAATTACTAATGAAAGCGCTTCAGAATCCCAGTTAGTCCCTTTGATTAGGATCTTTTCTTCTAACATATGGTGAAACAACGAGCCATGATTGTGGTTTCAAATCTAAAGAATTATACTATTTGTTCATTCCTGAAACCTGAAGCAAGCATCTGGTGGTTAGAGCTTCCAGAAATAACAGAAAGAAATGGAAGGAGACAAAAAGCACCTAAGCGCTCAAGGGTGAAAGCATGTAGATGAGATTAAGCCATGGCTTAAGTTAGTCCTTTCTATTAAAGGGAGGGGAGCCAAGGAGGTGGCTCCGTGGAACTCAGAGGACCTGAGATCCAACTCCCAGCGTGCACATAAAGCTGAGTAAGGCAGCAGGGATCTGTGAGCCAAACACACCTACTATGAGATGGGAGATGGGGAGAGGAGCAACCTCAGAAGCTTGGGGCCAGTAAACTGGCTGTGCATCACCAACAATACAGAGAACCTGCCTTTAACTCCTTAGATGGCAAGAGCTGATACCTGAGGCTGTTCTCTGACCTCCACATGGATGCTCCATACATGTGCTATGGATCATGTGCACCCTGACGCGCACACACACAAGCATGCACATGCATATGCAATACTAATGAATTGTATTTCTTTTTTCTTTTATGAATTCTACTTTCTTTTATGCAGGAAATAGAAACCATGCCCTAGGCTTAAGTGTCTCTTCCTTTTTGCCTAATCTTACAACTAGAAATAATCTATATTTAGCATTCCTCATCAGGAAAAAGAAATATGTTTTGACTGTTTCCTTATCTCTATCACATGTGAGCTCAGAAGCATCCCAGTTTCCACTTTCCACCCACTATTAGATTCGTGCATTTTCTTTCTTAAAATTATATTTTCTACATTAAACGTCTGTCCCATTTTTTTTCACGTTTTATTTTAGGATTATTCTGGCTCACACGTTCCATTTCCAGAAACACTGGGCAAAGAATTTCAAATAAAGATGTGCTGTTCGTTTTGTGATGGTATTCATTTGAACAAGTATTGAATGAGGTTCATTTTTTTTAATTGGGGTAGTGTAATAGTCTTCTGGCGTTGCCATGAGAAAACACCACCAAATGGGTGTCCTAAACACCAGAAATTTTTCCTTTGTAATTCTTGAGTCCCATAACAAGGTGTCAGCAATTCTTCTGGAAGCTTCTCTGGCTCACAGACAGCTGGCTGCTTCCATAGGGTGTCCTCACATGGCCTTCCCTCTGTGCCTGCAGATTCTTTGCTATCTCTTCATCCTCCTATGGGGACACCAGTCATCCTGGGCTACGCCCTTATGACTTGATTTAACCTGAATTACCTTTACTTTAAAAGACGTTTAAGACAGTCCCCTGTGTGTTGAGGCTTCAGCTCGCGAATTTGGAGTAAATTCATTTCACAACAGATAGTAATGCAGCCTGTCAAATGTTTTTTTTTTTTTGTTTTTTTTTTAATATCTTCCCTTTGGGAAGAGAAGAAAATCTCAAGAAAGAGTGTGATCGAAGCCATATTTACACGTGAAAGTTGTTTGGAATGCAATGTATAGCTTCTGTGAATCCTTTGCGTAAGGATAGCATTTACGAGTCAATAGATTAATAAAGTCGCCACCATTAGCTACTGCTTTGCACTACCACATAGAACACTTTTGCACTTATCAAAGGCAGAGACACGTAGGTGGTACAGTCTTCCTTGGGGCATCACTTAATGTTCAATGACAGCATTTACAACATCTTATTTTTAGTGCATTTAACTATGGTTTGCCTCATGTAGCAAATCAAAATATATAATCTATATTTCAATTATAGTTAAAGAAGGGTGATTGATTTATTCATATATGATAAGTGTCAGTCTTAATAGTTGGGACATAATTTTCAAAAAAGTATGAGTATATATTTCATGGAGTATATATACTGTAAAAAATATTATTTGGTATTTACCTAGAATTCCAATTTAATTGTGGGTTCTGTGGGGTTTATTGTATGGTTGGTTGTTTTTCTGGCAAACTTACATTAAAGATTTAATCTTTTAGGGGTATGAAGTGTGTGTGTGTGTGTGTGTGTGTGTAGAGGGGTTCATCAGTTAAGAATGTTTGCTGCTCTGCCAGAGGACCAAAGTTCAATTCACAGCATCCATTTCTGGCCACTCACAACCATCTGTAACTCCAGCTATAAGGTACAGGAAAGCCTCAGATGGCCTCAACAATCACCCTCACACACATGGCACACACAGAAAACACACACACATACACACACAAAAAGAGAGAAAAGAGCCTTTGTCAGCGGATCACTGGGCTACCGGGCGGCCCTGTTTAGTTGCTGAGGAATCCTATCTGGACGGGATCACTGGGCTACCGGGCGGCCCTGTTTAGTTGCTGAGGAATCCCATCTGGACGGGTGAGTGTGTGCTATCC
>NC_022010.1:90128126-90131438 GCF_000317375.1 Microtus ochrogaster
GTGTGTAGAGGGGTTCATGAGTTAAGAATGTTTGCTGCTCTGCCAGAGGACCAAAGTTCAATTCACAGCATCCATTTCTGGCCACTCACAACCATCTGAAACTCCAGCTATAAGGTACAGGAAAGCCTCAGATGGCCTCAACAATCACCCTCACACACATGGCACACACAGAAAACACACACACATACACACAAAAAAAAAAAAGAGAAAAGAAGAATGACTCCCTCTCTCCTGCCCTCATTCCAGTTAGATTGCTTTCACTTATTTCATAAATGTGATTTCCTGCTCTTTATTCGATGACTTTTAAGAGATCTCTTCCCTAAAGCACAGAAACCCAGACCTTGGGCTCCTGTCTAAGCTACTACAATATATCACATTAAATATTAAAATTGGTTATGCACCCAACACTCCAGCTGAAGTATTTTATGCCTCTCCGGCAACATTACACCATGCTGTCTGTATGATTGCACTAGTAGACTTCAGATACTATCAGTTGTTCCTCTCTGAACACTAGGCTGCTCACTCACTTGAAAAAAACCAGAGGATTGGATTCAAAGTGTTTTTCCCAAGGGTTCCTCTCTGGGCTTCTCTGAAATGAGGGTTTCACCAATTCTCCCATTTACCTTATGAAATCTAAATTGTTTCTATTTCAAATTAATCCTTTTTCTCTTGAGGTTTATAGTGCTTCGATTGTTAAATAATTAAAGATTATAGTACTCAGAAATTTCACCTCTAAAAGATAAGTTTGCCAACCCTAAATTCATCAAGGGTGAAAGAAAGTACACAGATTGTTTTTTCCTCCGCTCCTCCCCCACAGTCCCCTTAACACAGATTTCCTGCAGATCGCGAGCTCAGATGCTGTGCGCATGAAAGTGCTGAGGATGTTGAAACAATCCCACCGTGGAGGGTTCTGACTGATGGAAATAATTTTGCTGGGAACTGAAGCCATCGCCCGGGTTTGAGCCAGACAGCTTCTGGTTCTCTACCGCCATCTAGTGGCGACATGGTCATACACAGCTGCCACAACGTGGTAGTTCTGAGCTGAGATTTTAAAATATTGCTATAAATCAAATGGATGAATTGTTTTATTCTTGTCACCACAGTAAGGGGGGATTTACAGAGTCTTTCAACAGATAATATGTGATAAATGTTAATAAAAGTGAAATAGGACACAATGACAGACGTTAGCATTTAAACGGTATAAATGTGTGCAATTTAATCCCTTTATGATGTTCAGAAGTAAACTTGAGCGATGAAGGGAAAAAATGCAATGTACTCTCACGTGTGAAAAAAATAAAAGTTTTCCTACATCCTCTGCTCTTGTATCGTGGTAAAGATTATTTATGAAATAACGTTATCAAAGCTGAGGAAAAGCAGCAAAATAATGTTCTCCTAAATGTGGAGTTGGGAAGGCTGCTCAGCGTGTTTAACCATTTGTCTTCAATTAGAGTTGAGCTTTAGACTCATTATTACTTATAAACGTAATGCAGTGCTTAATGAGTGTTGAATAATATTTAGTTTTTAATGTCCTATAATCTGGAACTTTCTCCAAATGGCATAATACTGTGTTTAATTGTGTGAATCTAAAGTAAAAATAAATTTCTCTAATGAATAAAATAAAATCTTTCCAAAGTAAGACTTTTCCCCCATTAAAGCTATTTTTCCTGAATAACAATTAAGGGGGGGCGGATTCTAATGTTTTCACATTCCCCAGTTCTCTTCTCTATTTTAATTTAAAGTACCAACATTATTATCAAGTGCTTAGGGATTGCAAACAAGAGATATTTAAATGGGATGCCTGTGTCTTAATATACTTGTGAGCCAACTGAGAAATATCCTATTTCTTTTCAGGGTGGGAAAATCCCTATACGGTGGACGGCCCCAGAAGCTATTGCCTACAGAAAATTCTCTTCAGCAAGTGATGCCTGGAGCTATGGTATTGTCATGTGGGAGGTGATGTCCTATGGAGAGAGACCATATTGGGAAATGTCCAACCAGGATGTAAGTACATGGACCGCAAGCACAATGCCTTTGGGTGGGAAAGTCCTCAACAGGGTGAGCTGGGCTTTGTTCCTTGCCTGATATACATCTTCTCTAGGACACTCTCGCTGTTCTAGGGCAGCAAGACAATGCTTACCTACAGTTAAACAAAAGAGAGGGCAATGTTGACTTTGTTGACTTCTTACTCATTTCTTCCACGCAGCAGTACAGTGCAGCGGTGCAAAATCCATATCAGCCTATGATAGATAACACTGAGAAGAGGAGAGAACGCTTTCAGGCAATGCACTATCAGTGGATGTCATCTCTCAAGGTTCTTTTGAGATGCATAATCTTTTCTCCAATCTCTCTTTTTGTTTTTTGTGGGTGCTTTTTTTTGTTCTGTTTTATCTGTAGCAATTACATTTGTGGTTGATAACATTACAGAACCGAACAGTTCATACACTCAGCCTCTATGATCTGCCCACAGTCATAGAGACAGCATTCAGAATTACAGATATCCCAACGATGCAAGTGCTGGCAAGGTCAGAGCAGACAATGTATTCTCTCACCACTGCCTCATCTCAGAAGCCAGGTTTGTCTAATTAGCTTGCCTTCTTCAATGCCCCCTGAGGGGTTCTAAAGCTATAGTGATGGGGAAGGAGCACTGATGTGATTTTGACTGTCCTCACATGCAAAGACAGCTATGCGACTGTAGTCATTCCTAAACACACACAGAGCATAGCCACGGCAACATCACATTCCTTTGTTCCTGTTTAAAGCTTACAACCTCCCGACAAACCCCCATACCTCACTACACTATACACTACAGTACACAGTACAGAGTATTCACATTTCACAAGGTTTGCTTTATTTTGTTTGTTGAGATGAGACAGGGTCTCTCTATGTAACTCTGGCTGTCCTGCAACTCACTTTGCGTAGCCTGCGCTGACCTGAATCCAACTCAAGTGATCTTCCTGCCTCTACTTCCCAAATACTGACATTTCATACTCAGGCATAAACTTGGTTAGATTTTGGGCACAGCTGATACTTCTGCTGACACGGAGTGTGGCTTTTGCAGCTGGTTCTTACTTCGTTGTGTGGGTATGTGCTGACTGATCATGGGGAATACCTATAAAGCAGCAGTGATAAGGTCACATGAACTTCACAGTCATTGTTCTCCAAGGCACAACATCAAACTCAAAGCCACATTAGCAGGGTCCCTCAGAACATCTGGAACATCTGGTCTTACACACAGAATGTGCTGCGCCAGCAACCTCTGTGACATACTCAGCATTGGAGCATTTTAGAGCTGTGTCATTTGGCTAGAATCCT
>NC_022010.1:90132028-90152243 GCF_000317375.1 Microtus ochrogaster
GCCACCACCGCCCAGCTTAGCTAATATCTTGTAAACCCTAAATTCAATCACTGTAATACCTGCTTTATTCTAAACCTAAATGTTGCTCATGTACATATTCTATTTGAACAGAAATAAGCCATGCAAGCAAATCTCTAGAATCAAGTCCTCTTCAGCACCACGTCTAGAGACACATGGTAATAACTTGAATGACTTGTTCAAAAATTTAGATTGTAGCCATAGTGAATTTTTAGAATAAATCACAGCTGGAGAAAACAAGGAATAACTGTGACTTCTATTTTTCTTTGTTTGCTATTCATGCAGCTTCCACTTTGGGGTTAGTAATCTCCTGCCCTTAAGAAGTTTATGTTTTAACAGTTAAGAGAGAGACTGGAAATAAAATAAATAAGCAAAAAATACAATATATGACTTGACACTACTGGGAGTGAAACAAAAGAGGAAGATAAGAAACTTCAAGCTTAGATTTGATTTATTTTATAAAACACTTTCATAAAAGTCAGTCACTTATGTTAATAAAGATCATAATTAATCCTTTTTATTCGACATTAGAGAGAGTCATTCTAATAAAATTAGACCAAGAGAAAGAGCAATTTCCTGCATCTCTTGATCCCTAAATTTTCTTTCTTCTTGGGACACATTGCAGTCACAGGCTTAGGAAGCATGACCATGATGATGTGGATTGTGACTCAATTATGCAGACTACTTAAGCTTTGAAAGTGCCTCAGGTTTGCGACTAAATAATATGAGAAAGAAACGTGTTGGGTTCTTGTTTGATGTGCCTTCTAATAGCAAGAGGCTGTGATTTTGTCTCTGAAGAGACACTGGTGGCACTTACTCCAGCAAAGAAAGATTCATGCTCTCTCTTTGCTAGTGTCGGACTCTCCCTCTCTGCAGAGGTACCAAAGCATGGGCAGAACTTTCATAGGGCAGATCAGGTACAAGTGAGGATGCCAGACCACAAGACAGATTGCCGAGGAGGACAGCTTCTGTGGAGAATGGCCCAAATGTGCCATTTCAGCTCAGACAACCAGGTAAATTGTTCTTAATTGTTGCCTAGAGTAGTCCAGACCCTGTTGTCAGCCTCTCCCTGCCTGGATCATACCAACAGTTCACCCAGCAGTTCTGGCCATAGATCTTGATGATCAGCCTCCAAGATGACCGTTTAGAGAGTGATTTTGCTTATTAAGCCTCATTTGGCTGCCTGGATTCTATCTGGAACAGGAGAAAATCCTACAGCCAGGAATCACCTCCTGACACGGAGCCCGCTTGCCTTTGTTCTCGGCGTCAGGATGAACTTTTCTCCCCACAAAACCAAACTGGGGTCTCAGTCACTGTGGCTTCACTGTGCTTGTGGGTGACAAAAGAATACTCAAGGAAGAATCTGAGAACAGGGAAGGGAAAAGTGGGGCTAGAGATGGGGAGACGCAACTTGAAGCCTTCAGATCAACACATTACCAGATGATAGCAGAGTGAGCTAAAATCTTTTATGTGTTTCCTGAATACCTTCTGCTGCTACAGGAATGGGAGCTGGAATTCTGTTTAGCAAAACATATTGAAAGTTATCGTATCTGTGATGGATCCCATAACCAGAATTTCCATTTAGACGAAGAATTAGCTTAGTCAAAATTTCCTGACTACTCTGTGCCACGTGCTGTCTATTCCCTTCTTGTTCTGCAGTCCTTATTCATTGGGTCAAGATATAATTTTACATTTGACCATTTCCCACCAAGCTACTTTCTAAAAAAAGTGATGAGACAGGGAATAAAAGTCCAACTATGTTGTTCTGTTTCAATATTCTATATGCTTTTACCGCATTTTGGTGAGTTTTACAGAGCTGTGGGCACAGTTCAAATTGAACGTTACAATGTTTTATGATTGTTAATGAGCTTAGGAAATTTCAGACAGTTTTTAGGAAATAGTTTTTCTATTCTGCAGACTATGGTGTATTTTATTACAATGAACAATTCTGAGTCTGCAGAATCTGTGTTAGTGAATAATATAATGAGTTTCCCAAAGGTCAGTGGAATTGTACATTAGGGAAGGGAAATGAGAAAAAAAGGCAGAATGCATAGAACTATCCCATAAAAAAATAACAAAATATAATAGCTAGTGCCAGATGCTGAGGCATTCAGCAAGCACTTATTAAACATGTGTCAATCACCAGACCAGGTGTGCATGTGGGCCAAGGATGAGGAAAAGGAAAATCAATCCTCCACTGTGTTAAATGAAATAAACAAGAAGCAGAAAGACAGATGATGAGCTCTCTCCCACACAAGAAAGTGAAAGATGATCACACAGTGCTAATGAGGGGAACGATACTTAGCTAGACTCTAGGGAGGAGAGCTAAGCGGTACATGCGAGGACATCAAGCAGCAAGTTCCGAGTACCCAAACACATGCAGGTCAGAGAAACAAGGGCTAGTGTTCCATGTACACACCTAGGAAACTGGTGATTACATACTTTGGGTTTGAGGGGTTTGTTTGGTTTGGTTTGGTTTTTTGAGACATGGTTTCTCTATGTAGCCCTGTAGCTGTTCTTGGACTAGCTCTGTCGACCACGGGGCCATCAAACTCAGAGGTCTGCATGCCTCTGCCTCCCGAGGGCTGCGCTGGAGGTGTGTGCCATCATGCCTGGCTTGACTACACATTTTGTGAAGAACTAGATGAAAGCACTTTGAGGATACCCAGAGCCAAGAAATGACAAATAGCTACAGCAACAGGGCTGTAAACTGTGCTGACTGATCACTACCCACCATGCACCTGGATGGAATTCTCACTGTATTCCATAAACACAAAAGAATGAACGGGACATATTTCTCACTTGGGGAATCCATTGTTTTGGTGTAGAGATGAAGTCCTAATACAAATCCTACACCCAGACCAGTTAGAATGACCTATGCCAAGGACATATGCTGTACTTTTTTTATGTAATAAAACATTGTATGACTACAATATAGTGATTTCAAATATACCCAGAAAGCATGCAAACTATGCTTTCTTATTATTAATGAAAGAAACCTGATACAAGCTATCTTGAACAAAAGATTTTTTTTTTAAATCACAAAACAGCAGGTCACGTAGCACATTGAATCTGTGCATGCAGGGTTTAGTGTTGGCCTGAGTTTCTAGACTTTCTCTCGAATTACTCCATTCTTTGCTGTCTTGTACTATGGAACTCAGGATTCCAGCCTAGAAGGAGTAGTATAATGAAACCTTTCTCAAATTCTGAAAGCAATCCAATGTTAGTGAAGACTCTGGCTAGCTCTGTAAGGCCTCTGTTCAACCCCAACCTAGAGCTCCCTCAGGGAAGTGAATGCAGTGGTTAACCAGGACAACCTTCTCCATTCCAAGGTGATGGAGCACTGTGATTGCAAAGTTTTCGATAGTCAGATTGGAATGAGAGGAGGATTCCAAGTTGAAAGTAGTTGTGCAGCCGGAAGATGTATGAGGTTTTTCTGTTTGCTTGTCTAGTTTCATTTCTGTTCATCTCTTTGAGATATTTGTCAAGAGCAACATTATTGTAGTCTCGCCTTTGTGAGACACCAAATGTTAATAGGGTTTTTGTGATTTTTTTTTCACATTTAACCTGCATTTATTCTCTAGGCCCATGGACAAGGCATGGCTCACAATGACGATCACAGAAAGGAAAATGCCCAATACAGCAGTGGCACAAGATTGCTGGGGTATCATGCCCTGGGGAAGATCATGGAGGCAAAATGAGTAATGGGACTCAAGAAACCTTGTCCCCCATGATTTTGTGGTGTGATGCATCAAATCTTGAACTATATAACTCTAAGTGTATGTACCTACCAATCCCCGTGCCCACGTGATCAGGAACCAAGGTACTCTAGCTCTGGTCACTGAAAAGGACCAGAAAATGGCACTATCAATCATGTCTGACCTTTTCTCATTCTCCATGATGAAGTAACAGAGATGGTACTGGCCATGTTACTCCTTTTAAATTGATACCTGCAGTCCTAGTTAACTCAATGGCACTTTTGTGTTGTAAGGAGGGCCACTTGTTGGTTTCCAGCCACCCAGCTAGCTTAGACCCAAAATAGTCACACAGAAACTGTATTAATTGAAACACTGCTTGGCCCATTAGCTCTAGCTTCTTATTGGCTAACACTTACAACTATTAATCTGTGCAACACCATGTAGCAGTGGTTTACCAGTAAAGTTTCTGCATGTCTGACTCTGGCAGCTCCTTGTCATCTCTCTGACTCTGCCTTCTTTCCCCCAGCTTTCAGCCTAGCTTTCCCTACCTACTTAAATTCTGTTTTGCTATAGGTCCAAAGCAGTTTCTTTATTCATTAATGGTAATCAAAGTACACAGAGGGGATTCCTACATCACTTTTACTTCTAGATTAGGAGAACATGGGCTCCCCTGGCAGGTCTTACTTTTCTGTGTCCAAATGTGCTCCACTGTCAACCACAGTGAGGCAGTGACTAGCCACATACCTGATGTGAGATATTATAGGTTAAAATGTTGATTTTAGATACTGAGAAAGTGACTTCTTGGCTTGAGGTAAGAGTGATCTGAGATATGTTTTAATTTGATAGATCCTCCGAAAGAGGATAGTCTCATACAGGATCTGATCACTTGCAAAGCTCCCCTGAAACTAACTACAGTAAATAAGTAAGTGAGTAAGGCAATCAATCAATCATAGTCAGCTACAATGCTTAGAGATAATTTTCTTGTAGCCAGGGTAGAAGTGATATTCCAAGGTAATAACAGGACAAATTGAAAAGACTAGTAGACCTGCAGGGTCTCCCGACATCAGCAGCATCAGTACTTGTGGTGGTGGGGGGGGTCTATTCTGAACACTGGAGTTGATGCTTACCAGCAATACAAGCCTCTACATACTAGATTCCAGTAGCAATCCCCTACTGTAATAACAACAACAGCAAAAAAAAGTCTATGGTTAGTGACTTGTCAGAGGTGGAGGACAA
The DNA here is from genome assembly GCF_000317375.1 of Microtus ochrogaster. Taxonomy (NCBI): domain Eukaryota; kingdom Metazoa; phylum Chordata; class Mammalia; order Rodentia; family Cricetidae; genus Microtus; species Microtus ochrogaster. The sequence goes on from NC_022010.1 coordinate 90,136,981, forward strand.
AATTAACTCCAGTTAAGAACTACTAATAAAATACCTAGGAAGTTCGGAGTTACAATCCAAGGCCCATGGCTGACTGAACACTTGGAAGAGCAGATTAAGCTTTCTGGTATAGCATTTCTTAGAGTTCAAAATAACCAGCTGTAGACATTGAAGAAACAAAAGATAACTCATATATACCACCTGCTACATATAAATCTATCATGAGTAATAAAAGCCTGGATTTTATGGATTTGATAGAAATCACCTATTTTTGTTAGACACAGATTTTTTTTTATGTATTTTAAGTATCGAACTTTATTGGTCCATTAAGATATCAAACCACAAATACATGAAGAATATTGTGATAACAGGATAAATATTTAAAACAAACAATAATTTAAAACATGAGAAGGGGGCTGGAAAGATGGCTCAGTGGTTAAGAGCACTGGCTGCTCTTCCAGAAATCTTGAGTTCAATTCCCAGCAACCATATGGTGGCTCACAACCATCTGTAATGAGATCTGGCGCCCTCTTCTGGCATGCAGGCATTTATGCATGCAGAATGTTGTATACATGATAAAAAAAAATGCAAAGACTGAATCTTTACCTGTCAATATGAACCTTGTGTTTAAAGCAACAAAATTTCCTACTTAGAACTAGAAATCAGGGTGCTGAAGAGAAGGCGAACAGAAAACAACAACTTTAGATGAGTAGCCCATTGAAACTTCAAGGTAATTCTCTTGGGTGTATGCCATTATTGTCCCCATTTCTAGGTAAGAGAAGTGGAGCTTAGAAAAGACCAGTGATCGACCCAGGTTATTGGGGAGCCATGAAATTGAATTTTATGTCCCTGCTTAATCCAAAGTGCCTGCTTTTGCTGCTAATCTGTAAAGCAGACATTCAGGATTCCAAGGAGTCCACATTCCACCACTAGCTCTACCTAATGAGGCCAAAGCATCGTTAATTATGCATGCTACCCCATTACACAGAAGTGTTTGCATTCCTCCCTGCTTGTGGGGGGATGCAGGCTGACCTATCACTGTTGAGAAATGGAAAGCCTCCTTGAGGCTTTTTGGACCTCGATGTTAAAATTTTATGAAATGTTCTCTCTTGTTGCTACGTTTCTTACAAACAGTTTAGTCATATTTTCATGAATGACAGAACTATCCCATCGCTTGAAACATTTCTCAGGTAGATTGAACGTGGGGGATGTCTAGCTGCTTTAAAGCATGTGAAGTTTATCTTTCATTTTCGTAAGGTAGGTCAAGGTAATGTATGTTATTTTGAGCCAAATCCAGAATCCAATGTGGATGAGCAAGCTCCAAAGATGGCACCAAGAGCACCACACTTCTTCACGCCAATGCTTGTACCAGGTAATGAGCTTCAGGGGCTGGGGGAAGGGGATCAAAATATGAACAGCAGGAAGTAACCAAACCCACAGAGTCAGTAGGTGGGGAAAAGGCCAGCTTCGTTTAAATGAGAAGCGGCTTCAGTAGCAGTAATGATCTAACTGCCAGACTGAGAAGAAAAGCCTTGAAGCAGAGCAGCAGAAGCCTCCTGGGTGAGCTATCACTTAGGCTTTGCCATGAAACTCATCTGTTTTCCTCAGAGGAAAGACATCAGGGAACAAGGAAACATCACTTGAGGCCACAAGAAGCATAATGCTACTGCAGTGGCTGGGTTTTTCCTCCTCACTTTAGAAAAGCTTTTGTGTAATAATAATGACTTTCCCTACACGTGACTTTCTGATGTACACTGCTCACTAGATGGGGGGACATGGGATGCATCTTCCAGGTCTTTATTTTTGGAAGTGGTGTGGTGGAAAACATCTTTCAGAAATTGAAGAAAGAAGTATGTTTCCTGTATTTCCTGATTGCCCTCCTAATTCTATAACCCATCTAAGCTAGGGGTCAGCACCACAGCCAAGACTGGAGGATGGCCAGAATTCACTTTCCTAGACATGCAGTGTGGTTTTATGACTCAAGCAGTCCAGTCCATTTCAATTTTTTTCTCTGATTAGATTTTCCAAACTCGACTGTGTTATGTAATGGTCTCTGTGTAATGACCTGTGTACGATACAGTAAATTGCTAAAAACCCATTCCTATTATTTCAACCTTCCATTTTACAGAGGGGATTTTTGCCTTGATTTGAATATGTATTCTACTGAAGCAATTTTCAAAATGGTCTTCATCTTCTCAGCTTTTCAGTAATTCGCACTCTTGGTGCACAGGCATTTGGTTGATAGACACCATTTTAACTAAATGAACACTAATTGTACCTGCAGGATGGATGCCGGCTTCAGAAACAAGAATAATAGGGAATACAAAAAAAAAAAAAAAAAAAAAAAAACACCTCAATGACTCATCATTGCTAAACAATTCAGTCAGTAAAGTAAGTAGAGGAAACCAGTAACTTGTTACCACAACCATGGAAGTTTTAAGAAAAAAATATAGTTTTTATTTTCTAACTACATGATCAGAAAACTAGATAACCTACAGCATCTACAGTGTTTTTACACACACGCATGCAGAATCAGCTACACCTTTGATTTCAACTCAAAAGAAATGTATTTGCCATTTTTGGTTGTCAGAATTTTTATTTTTGTTCCCTGGGGTCATTTACACAGAGTTTACTTTAAAGTTTCCTTTCTGTCTGTGCTCAGTCACTTTTTCACAGACTTTAAATGGTTTTTGTGGGCCCAGGAACTGTAATATTAAAAGTTGCCCAATATGTTTCTGAATTCAAAATAAGGTTCTGAAGAAGAAAAGTTTACTTTTCCCCACAAGGGAGATTTGGGATTTGAGAATTGGCCCTCTTTAAAAAAACAAAAAACAACAACAACAAAAAAAACAACCATTTTAAATAAATTAGTTTGGGACCTAATCTATATTTCTAAAAACAGGGTAAACCACAATAAGGAAACTGGCAAATAAAAAATTTGTGGTTTTGCCCAAATCTTCCTATTTTTTGTTAACAAGGCATATCCTCCATCCAAGTCTGCTCTCTAGTTCCCTTATGGTGACACCCAGAGCTCTCTACCAAATGCGGGGGGGAGGGGGGTGGTAAATTTAGGTAGTTAGCAAAGTTCCTTCAGCTTCAGACTATCTGCAGACGTAGCTTCTGGTGCAAAATGTCCAATTGCAGGCACACCTGGGTTCTTATTTCTTTATCAGTAGCAGAGCCTTGTTTGTGGACGTCAAGGTCTTCAATGTTTCTTTATTGTCACTGTTACAAGCTACTGTAAAGTACAGAAAAGGCGTCACTTACTTCTGGTCCCAGAGGTGACATTCCTTTTGTTTTCCTTATTAAAAAATAATTACATCATTTTCCTCTATTCCCTTTATCACTCCAGCTCTTCCCATGCCTTCCACACATACCTTACTCCCTCTCAAAGTCCTGGCTTTCTCTTCTTTAGTTGTTCTATACTTCCAAGTACATAAATACAACCGGCTGAGTCTATTCAGTACCACTTGCAGTACCTATAAAGTGGAGAGCCCCCATCTACTGCCACTGTGAGGTGGGAGCAGGGCAGGCACCATTATGATGAGCAAGTGTGTGGTAGAAAATGGGAAAGAAAGAAAAGCAGAACAGCTTGAGCATTGTGAAGAGAGGCAGCTCTGGAGATGTGAGGCTGGAGAGGAACAGGCTGACTGACAAGAGGCCTGCAAAGCCACCTGAGGCCTTGGTGATGTCTGGTACCATGCTTCCACTGAGGGCCTTTCTGTGTCTGTGGCCATGCAGCAACAGTGGTCAGGGTCAATGTCCTTGCCCCATGTTACCACCAAAGGCCATTTGGTTATCCCTGGTCTGGCCATGTGGATGTCCAAGAGCTGTGCAGAGCTGGCCTGGCCCCTCACCTGGCCAAGACAGCACAGAGTTTAAAATGGCTTTCCCTCAAGCTACCCCTAAAAGACAGTTTTCAGAAGTCACAGAGCTGAAAATTGCAGCTCCATTGCTTGACTTAACAAGGCTTCATGCGTGACAGTGCTCGGAAGAGATTAGCAGATTTTGAGGAGTTCATTTAAACCAGCTGAGAGACTACAACTGTTTCCTAATGACCAAAGCAAAGAGCTAGACTGAACAGATCAGAGGTGAAGTCTGAGATCCAAGATGAAGTGATGTACAGTAATAAATATTGATATCTAGGGAGAAAATTGCCCTAGGGCTCCAGACATGGAAGCCGTTGGAAGACAAGGCCATGACAGCTGGGATCACACAAGAAGAGCACAACAAAGAGGACTCAGGGGCTAAACTTGGCAAATAAGTTGGGGAAATGGCTCAAGTCGCAGAAGAGAATGTCTCCTCTACTTCTTTGAGTCAGAGGCTGGGGTGAGGATGACGTAAGTCTATTTTTGATGTGATACTGCCTTACCTACCAATTTGTTTATCTTCAGTTTTCTTACCTACAGCATGTACAATGTACATGTGTATCTTTAAATGAGGTAAGCTGTGTTCCCAGCTCATGACTTGGCACAGAATAAGTTCTCAAATGGTGTGTGTGTGTGTGTGTGTGTGTGTGTGTGTGTGTGTGTGTGTGTGTGTGTGTGTGTTAAATCTAAAACTCAAGAGCTGATGAAAACTGGACAAATGGGCCAGAGATGTGGCTCAGTCAGTAAAGTACTTTCCATATAAACACGAAGGTCTGAATTCAGAACACCAGCAACTAGGTAGAAAGCCACACACATCTGTAATCCAGTCCTAGGGAAGCCAAGACAGGAAGACCTCATGAAATAGCTGGTCAGCAAGTCTCACTCAATTGATGAGCACCAGGCTCAATGAGAGACTCCGTCTCACAAAATACAGTGGAGATCAATTTAGAAAGATAATGACATTGACCCGGCTCCCTAAGCATGCGCACACACACATACACATACATTCACAAGTTCATGCGCATATAACACAGATACACATATGCAAACACACCAGATTCATTGTCACTCAAGTCCCCAACAAATTACTTATCTTCCTGGGTCCTTCACCAAGCCCAAAACTTAGGAGTTACTATTATCTCTCACATCCACTGCCAATCTATCTCCTTTAGACTTTCCACAGTGAACTTTTTTAAAAGCAAAGATCTAATATCATTCACTTGCTAAAACTGTTTTCTTCTTTGTTGAAAGTCTAAATTTGTATGTATCAATATTTGTTGCATCACTATTTACAGTAGCTAAGGTGTGGAACCAAACCTAGGTATCCATCAACAGGTGAGTGTATAAAGAAAATGTGGTATATTTTTCAACCATAAAAAAAGGTGATCTCCATTTCAGAAAAAATGGATATGACTGGAGATAATTATCTTAATCAAATTAGTCAGCCTCAGAAAGACAGATATAGCATGTTGCCTCTTATTTGTGGATTCCAGATTTGCATGTGCATATATACATATGTGTGTATGTATAAATTCACATATGCATACATGACTTGAAAGTAGAAGTTAAACTGTCTAGGGAGAGTAAAAGGTGGTAATGAGAGGGTATGGGGCAGATAAGAAGGGTAGGGATCATGTGAGTAATATTCTCAAAGTACATTAGATACATTAATATGCACTTGACCTCATGAAACCCAATACCATGTACAATAAATACGTGTCAATTAAAATATCATAATCAGTGAAAAATGAAAGTTTAAGTTTATAATATACAAAAGCACTAATGATGTAAGAAATAAATATTTTATCTCTTATGCAGTTTTAGATTTTTTTAAGACTTTTCCATCCACACAAATCTACTATAAGTAGCATTTGCTATGAGTCCCCACTTGGCCCTGCAAGCTTCCACACACCCTGTATGTTCACCGCCCCCGAGCAGCCATCCTAAGGCTGGGCTAGGTTCTACTGGTGCTCCCACAGACTTCTGTTTTAGATGATACTTGCCATACTCTCAGGTATTTGTCCCCTTTGCTAGATTACACACTTCTGAATCACAGATATATATCATGCTGTGTCACCTTTTATACTAGAATTACAAAGAGGACACTTTAAGTGATTATATAAGTGATATATAATAGATAAGTGATATCTGTTTGGGTGAAAAATATCAAATATCCATTAGGAATATACTTTTGTGCATCTAGTTTCAGGCTGCTTTTGAAGTTAGAGTTTTTAGATGTGTGAGCAACTTTACGTGAGTCTCTTCTTTTCTGTGATTAGATGTCTTAGCTATAAAATGATAAGAACTGTAGCTCCTCCATAGGTCTGATTCAAAGACAAAAATAACAAGCGCACATCACTGGTACTAGAATTTTGCAAATGGGACTCAAGAGCTCTCGATAATTAGCTGGATGCTCTTCTGCCGTCACCATTGTTGTACTGTCGTTGCTGTTGTTCAACAAGACGGATTCCGTTCAGGTTAGACAACTGTCTTGTGCCAGGATTTAAAAATAAATTTCATAAGACAATGTATTAAAGAACAGAGAAAACTTAAAAGACCAAGAGGTCAGCAAGAAGGAGAATTATGGGATTCGAATCCTCCGATTGCCCCTGAGACAGCTATGTAGGAACTGACACTCTGCTGGACACATAAGGGCAAAATTTCCATAGAGCAATACCACCTTCTTTTCTCTTAGAGAAAAAGCATCAACACTGAGGGAGTTCTCTCCCTGATAGATGTCAAGTGGTCTGTCTGAGTTTTTATTGTTAACCATTTCCATGGGTTGTCTAGAAGAGTCTTGGGAAAATATAGGTCTCTTGAGGGGTAAGAGGAAGATCACAGCCAAACGATGAATATAATAAAGTTCTTTCTTAAGGAAGAGCAAGTACCCTGTCACCTGAATGGTCTAAGAAAACAATAAGATTTAGGGTAGTGTCAGCTGATGACATTTTTGTAAATTACTCTTGCATTCTTCAGGACTTCAGATGCTATCATGCTTTCCCCAGAGTCTATTTGAAATAGCTAGATATTCCAAATTTTATAAAAGTATGTTCCTCTATCAAGACAAATCAAAGGTGTTTCAATAATTTCTGTTTATATCATCAGCATTTACTAATACGCCTGACACTAAATGAAAAGAATGAAAAATCCAGAGGTGTAATTCCTGCATTTGTGTATACATAGCCTGAGAAAAAGCAATAGAAAAAGAAATAAAATAAAAGTAATAGATGCAATAGAGGTATGCATAAGACTCAGAAACATAACTGGGCAGTAGTGCTGTATGCCTTTAATCCCAGCACTTGGGAGGCAGAAGTAGGTGGATCTCTGTGAGTTTGAAGCCAGCCTATTATTCTACAAAGTTAGCTCCAGGATAGCTAGAGCTGTTACACAGAGAAACCCTATGTCAGAAAAAATCAAAACAAATAAACAAACAAGAAATTCAGAAACATTCAGAAATAATGACTCAGTTAATTAAACATTACATTTTATAGACTACAAAGTATTTTTTTAATTAACTGAGAATACTAAGTTTAGGGCCCAGATAAAAACAATGAAGTCAGATTAACATGTGTAACAACAAAGGGTAACATGGTAAGCAGTATTAATGTTTTCTTCATGGTATAAAATTTAACAGGAAAATATTCTATGATGAAAATCAAAACCAGTATTTAAGGAATAACAGAGAAGACATCTGGAAGTCACGAGGATTAAATACAGGTCCTAATTCTGCCGCATAATAACATGTGAATCTAGGCAAGTCTCCCTGCCTCTCTTTTTACGATGTTAAAAAGTAGTGATAATAGTAACCACCATACTGGGTAATTTTAGGCAGTAAACAAAAAAGTATAAGGACCAAGCACATAGAAAGTGTTCAATAAAAACAACCTTTTCCTCCCAATATGACCTCACTTGTCAATGTCTTATTTTATGCATTTATCCTCACATAACTGTGGCAAATTGGCTCTCATGCTCCCAGGGTACAACCTCAAAATTGTTCTCTAAATCATTCTGTCCTATTCTTATAATTACTTTCAGAAACCATTCACAGTAGTTTTGATTGATTTCAAGCATTTTTATCCGTTTGTATTTCACTAAAACATGCAACAAAGTGACTTTATCTCAAGACCATTTGGTACCAAAAGCAGTCGGGAAGGAAGGAAGGAAGGAAGGAAGGAAGGAAGGAAGGAAAAAAGGAAGGAAGGAAGGAAGGAAGGAAGGAAGGAAGGAAGGAAGGAAGGAAGGAAGGAGAGATGAGAAACAATAATATTCAATAATGTAACATAAAAATGATAGTAAATATTAATATCCATAAAGATTAAAGTATTCTGGGACTGGGAGAAATATCCATGAGTAAAATGCCTGCTGCTCAAGCATGTGAACCTGAGTTTGGAGCCCCAACATCATGTATGAAGTTGAGTATGACAAGAACATATCCATACCCCCAGTGCTGGGATGGAAGAGAAACACTTGGATGGCAGGGACTCAGTAGCCAGCTAATCTGGCCAAGCTCCAAAATCAGTGAGAGACCCCGCCTCAAAATCATAAGGTAAGCAATGATAGAAGAAGATAGCTGAAATCAATGCCTCGCTTCCTCATACCCGTGCACAGGACATCGGATGCACACATGCAAAGTATTACGGTCACAAAAATATCCTAAGAAATTCTTTGATACTGAAAGAGTTGAAAGTTAGCAATTAAGAGGATCCTGAAGAGATATTAATGCTTCTGTTTTACAAATTGCATCTGACATATATTTGGAATATTTTAGTCTGTCAAATGTGTCAATTTAAGAAGAAATTAAAATGAGATGTCAGTATTAAAAAAAAAAACTTCATAGAATACATGCAGATGGTCCTGCAATAGAACTCTTAACAAAGCAAGGTTAACATTGAGTTTTATATTTTGGTTCTTGTTAGGGGGTGGATTTGATTGATGTCTGTTTTAAATATGTTTGATCCTCAGCTTCCCTGCTTTAAAATTGGTTAAAAAAATATTCCCCCATAGATGATACAAGAATGAAGGTTCAAATGACTACCTTTGATCTGTTCTTCAAAAGCTAATCTGTATGAATTCAGAATTGATTTTTTTTTCCATCTCAAGGAAATTCCTCATGGTAGGAGCTGGCAGATAATACTTTCACCAAGGAAATGGCCTGTGTGACATAGCCTTAGGTAGATTCTAACCACCAGGCAGTCATCCCCTTTCATTCTTAATTCTTACGTGGATTCCTTTATCTAGTGCTGGACAGGAAGTCGGAGTTTAAAATAAATTGAGTGAACTAAAATTAATCCAGATCAAAATTTCAATCCCTCAGCACTGCTAGCTCCACAGTGGCCACACATCTAGTCACTACCATGTCCTACAGAGAGATCCACTCTCTCACCAGAGGACAACCTGTACGGCACTCAGATGAACGCTCCTGTGTTTTTAGGCCTTGATTCTCACCTCTGTTAGCATTTCATACTATGAACTAACTTAGGGCTTATGGCAAAACTACTTCACTGCCAGGTTAGTGTCAGCATAAAGGAAAATCCAAAGTCAATGAGGAGATCCAAAATAAACAACAAAGAGAGAACAATGGGCTTAAAAAACACACTGACTTTATTGTAAGTAATCATGTTACCTTACTGATGTTGGCATCAGGGTGTCAGATAGTCCAGCAAATGTACACAGAAGCTGTTTTTTCAGAGTGTGAAGATGTAGCTTAACTATGTGTACACCAGCAGCGTATACTTACAGCACATTTTCTCCCCAGAAGGGGCAGCAGATGCTATTGAGTTACGAGCACTTCCTGTTCAGAACTTATATATTTAGCTTTGCTTGGGCCCTGCGTGGCATCCTAAGTATTTTTCATGCTTACTGGTATTCTGGTTTTCACTGCTTGCATATAAAGATGCTATTGCTTAACACACCTCTTGTCACCAAAGTAAGAGAGTGATCTGTGTATGTTTGCATTTAGGTTATTTTGTCCATTGAAGAAGGTTACAGACTTCCAGCTCCGATGGGCTGCCCACCGTCTCTACATCAGCTCATGCTCCATTGCTGGCAGAAAGAAAGAAACCACAGGCCAAAATTTACTGACATCGTCGGCTTCCTTGACAAACTGATCCGCAATCCCAGTGCCCTTCACACACTGGTGGAGGACATTCTTGTGTAAGATGCATAATTTTGGTCTTTCTTCCCCTGACAATCATAATTTCTTTTGGGCCACAGGCAAGAACAAGAGGTAGAGGGAATAAGTTTGCCCTAGTAACTATCTCATCACTGACCCTGTATAAAGCTGAGCAGATAAATTACTAACATGGAAGAAAAATATGGATTGTTCACAAGAAAAAAATCCCCCTTCCTTTATCTCTGCATCTAATCTGTCTGCATTACTTTATTTACATTTCTTTTATGTGAATCTTTGATATTTATGTCTTTCTTTATTGATCCCTCTTTATTTTTATGAGTAGAATTTTTGTGCCTGAGTATGCCCACTCTAATTTTCTTTCCATTCCATGTTCCATCCCTCTATTTGAAATGGCGAACGGACAGGGTAATTTGTGAATCACCAGAAGTAAGGATTTTCCCTGCTAGCCTGATCACACCTTGCTGTTGTTATTTTCCTCTCCCCAAATCAAAACAGGGTAGGCACTCATACACCATTCTGTAACCTTCAGTACAACCAAGGAAATTACTCACTTCTCTCTGAAGAACAATAAGGCAGAGAGGAATGGAAGCAAAAATAACCCTCATCTCCATCTGAAATATTACACTTAAAATATCATCACTGTCTCCTTTTAGCCTAGATTATAAATAGCCAAGGCATACCTTCCTGAATCACAAGATGGCCACGGGATACACAGACACATCACTGTAGGTCACAGGTTCTAGTCAGTATAGAGTTTTAGTAACAATAAGACTAGGCTCTTTAAGGGCTGTTTGAAGCAGACCTCTTTTTACAGCAGATCACGTAAAAGTTCACCTCTAAACCACTAATTGGCAGCCTCAGCAAAAGGAAGCCAAGCATGAAATAGCTAGTGATTCAAGTACTGCTGCAGTCCAGCTTAGGAAGCTGTGAGCAAAACGCCCAGAAAAGAAGAACATGTTGGATTTTATTAGAAAGGCAATGGGCAGTCATTGAAGGATGTTTAAACAAGAGAAGGGCGTGCTTACAGTTGCACTTCTGGAAGACCCCTGGACTGTTGATTTAGACTATGAATGCAAAACAAGACATACGATGGGAAACAGAGTCACGTGTGGCTTCAGAAATCCGAGCTATAAAAGTTCAAGGCTAAAGTTATAAAAAGAGAATAAAGATGAGATCAGGAGCAATATAAATAAACAATATTAATGTGGCTTGGTCACTGAATAAATATGGAAGGAAGAAGAAAGAAGTAGATATTTGTCGTGTTTTTATTTTTTATTTTTTTTAATTTTTGTACAAAAAGTTGGTGGTAAACTTGCTAAGATAAGAATAGGAAAAATTTTTGTAGCATGAATGAGATGATTTGGCGGCATTCTGAGATTCCTGTGGGGTGGTCAAGTGGAAATTCTATAGGTGCATCACTTCTAGATTGAATTTGAAGTAAGAGATCTGGGTTACAGAGCTGAAGAGATGGTTCAGCAGTTAAGAGTGCATTCTATTCTTTAGTCAGTTTCCAATACCTATACAGGGTTGCTCAAAACTGCCTGTAGCTTGAGTTTCAGAATGTACGAGCCACTTCTGACTCCGTGGGTTCCAACACCCATGCATGTACACCCACATGTAGACACTCGTGCATAGCCTAATTACTTCTTCTCAGAGACCTAGGCTAGAGGTGAACATTCGAAACTGACCAGCACATAGATTATAACTGAAGGAATTAACATAGATGACCTATGAAGAAAATAAGAAATGCAAATAAACAGAAAAAAAGAAGGCTACTATCTGGAATATCAAGATTTAAGACATGATCCCAAAAAATCAATAACCAAAGGAGACTGAAAAAGAAGAGCCAGACTGGTAATGCAGGAAATAAAGGTGGATCTACAGCATAAAAAGCCAAAATAGAAAGTGTTTCAAGGAATGTGATACCCAAGCCTTCACAAAGCTTCAGTAAAAACAAAGAGGAGTGTTTAGCTGGATTTAGCAGGGAGGTACACAGGTTCAGGAGCAGCCTCAAAAGGATAATTTTTAATAACATTTATGAGGTAATAAAGAGGGACTACAAAGTCAAAATAAAGATCAATACATAACAATAACTTTGATTTCCAGATACCAGTCTCTTACAGGCAACATAAGTCGAGAAAATATTTGTTGATTTTTGTTTTAATATTTTTTTTTAAAATAAAGTGTTCATGCTTTCACTATTGAGAGAACATCCTAATGGAAACATACTACAAAATAAGTCTACCTTCATGGAAGAAGACATCACATCACACCCCTAAAGCCAACTCATTACTCATTACCTCTGGGCTTCTTGTAACCCAGGGCCAACAGACTCCCCGGTGGCTGTAGCAAAGCTTTCTACCTGTGAAGTGACTCTAGTCATCATCTGTAATAGACAGACACAGCACTTTCTTAACTGCATTTTGACACTGTGAGTAATCATCTTATTTATAAAATATTCAGGAAGACTGTCAAATCAGAAAATGACCAAAGAAATGGAAAAAGGACAGATAGGTCAAGGCAGATGCAGGGTGCTGATTGAGAGACCAAGATCCGTGATGAAGTCTCTGCCATTCTCTAAGAGTCTCACCACACACAGGTCGGAAGTTGCATCCTTCACATAATGTTGTCAGATTGGTTCAATGCCTAAACCTAATCTCTCTGAAAGAAAGGGAATTTTTAGTGAGTGATTTTTCTCTCCTTGTTCATGACAGAGGAACATGAACTTTTTGTTTTAATATATTTTTGTTTGAGAAACAAAATGAGCTGGAGTTCCCAGGGTATCATGCCTGAAACTAATCTTTATTCTTATTATCACAAGAGCCAGAATTGGATTTCCTTGTCCTTCTGTTCGCACCATATTCCCACTGTCATCCACACACTCTGTTTCTAATCTCAGAGAACTGAGACACTTTATTGTAATGAGATGGCCAGGTTGGTTTTGTGTTTATAAAACAACAACAGGCTCCACATGAGAAGCCCCTCCACCTCCCAAGTCCCAAGAACACTTGCCTGTCCCAGATAAATGTTGGATTAAGGAAACATGACCATCAGTCTTTGTGATTGAATGCCTCTAAAACATGCCAGCTGGGGAGATGGCATAAGAGTGCTTACTCTTCAAACATGAGCATTAATCTGAGTTTGAATCCCCAACACCCACATTAAAAAAAAAACTAAGCATGACTGTATGTGCCTGTATCCCCAGCATCAGAGATAGAGATAATAGAAGCTCAAGAGCTTGCTGGCCAGGCAGCTGGTCAAACCAAAACAGCAAACTTCCAATTCAGTGAGAAATCCTGTCTCAAGGCTGTATGGCAGAAAATAAAAAATTTGATGTCCTGCTCTAGCTTCTGCATGACCACATTTATGCAGCCTGCACATTTATGCAGTGCACACACACACACACACACACACACACACACACACACATGCAGAAGAGGCTAAGTAGATAATGCACAGCCATTATTAGATTCTCCTTAACTCCAGTGTCCCCAACTCCAGGTTTCTCTCCTTTCTACGCCAACACAGACATTGTTCTTTCATCAAAAATATACCCATGGTTTTTATTTCACCCTTAATTGCCTTAATTGTCTTAAGAATTTACTTGAGAAACTTTTGCTCTTTGTCTTGGCAATGGTAATAAGTGGAGGGAAAAATAAAATAACTAAGGAGAATAAGGAAAGCTATGGAACCCACAGTTAATAGTTTGATGCCAGTAAATTAGAGACTTCATAAATCTCATTGGTAGCCTTTCCTTGCAAATACCTGAGTGTTTTCTACAGAAAAGATGTTGAGCCAAGGCTTTCAGGACTGGGAAGAGCAATTCTTACTCTTGCCTTCTGCTGATATCCCTCTGCCTGATACTTCCCCATAGGCTTATTCTCATTTCTGTAGAGCTCCCAATGCACTATTGTAAAATGTATGGACATATCTGAGATCACAGTGATTAATATAAGAATGTCATTAAATCCAGCTAACTGCTAACAGATTTTCAAAATTACCTTCTTGATGGAGGCATGCAACCTTCCATAAATGCAATATTAATGTACCTTCATTAATCACTTTATAATAATTTCCTCTCAAAGAGTTATTTGTAATTGTCCCATGGTACTTGAGGTCAGGGTTATGTGCAGAAGAGCAATTGAACCAATGCCTGACTGTCCTTCTGTTTCTCCCTCTATTTTGTTCTTACTCCCACAACACTCGGGGTCAACCTTGTAGTTCCCAATTAAAGGCAGGTATAATCCTATAGAGTCTAGGGATCCGTCTGGCTATCTGAAGTTTAATAGCACAAAGTGGTCTGATTACCATATGGTGTCCTTTCACTAAGCCCTACCTACCTTCCCCAGCCTACCACATCTCCCTGCACATTTATTCTCCATCCTTTCCAGCGCTCCAGGCTCTGATGTCTGCTAAGTCTACTAGATTGAGGTCAGGTAGCTGCACTTTTTGGCAATGCTACAAAAATGCAATCAGGAAATAACACTCCTCGGGCTTAGTGTATATAGCTCAGTGGTAGAACCCTTGCTTGCTTCCTATAAGCAAGTTCCTACTTTCAATGCTTAGTATTGCAAAAAGCAAAAAAAGAGGAAGGGAAAGAGTAGGTCGTGGGGAAAGAAAACATTTCCAATTCTGTTCCAAACCTGCTGCAAATCACTGGCAAACAATTTTGTGTTTTTTAAACATCAATTCAGTGATGATATCTGGGGATATGAAGCAATTGCTCAGATAGATAAGCTGGTCTGGAATGGTCTATGAGCTCATTAGTCATGTTCTGCTCAAGCCAAAGCACATTGTAAATATTTTCACTATTCACTGGCCATAGTTAGGGGTCTTGTAAATGAGTATTTCTTAGTAACTTTAACTACTATCTTCCTTAGTACATACAATCGTATGGTTGAATTTTCAAGCACTTGCTTTCTAGTGAATGCAGAAAGTAGAAATACAGCCATGTCAACACTGTAATGCTTCTGCTTCAGAAAATGATGAGAAACCTAAGACCAAATAGCACTATTATCAATGGAATACACTCATCTTGTATTCCATTCATAATTTTCAACAATTTAATATACAATTTTCCATCTATTTTCAAAAGATTTTTCACAATGCTGACTAGGTTCTGTATTATCAACATCTACAAAATTGTTTATGTCTATAAACAAGCCATAGAAAATGTGTTTTATTTTGATTTTGTTCATGACACTTTATTGATGTTTTATCATACAGAAATAGCTGCCTGGTCAAACCTGTGCATAAATTGTAAAATAATCAGCTTTGTGAAA
>NC_022010.1:90152343-90172703 GCF_000317375.1 Microtus ochrogaster
GAATATGAAGTATTGGTCAAAAAGTGGAAGTTCCTATCCACCCATTAGAAAATCTAAACTGAATGAGCCATTCTATGAACAGCTAGATAATTCCAATACTTCCTATTAATACTGATAGATACATATCCTGTGTTAAAAACAATAGCAGCTAGGGCCACTTTTTGAGCTGTACTGTGTGCTAATCATTGTGTCTACTGGGTTCTTTCATTACTTCTTTCCTTAATTATCATGTTCCCATGGCTCAGAAAAGGAAAGGGGGATGCAAAGAGGCTGCTTGTCAACAAAACACAAGAGAACAAAGTTCATCAGCTCCAGGGTCCATATTCACTTAGACTTTGCAGTATAGAACAGCAGAAAAATCTCCAGATCTTTCTCAGCCCAGCACTATTCTGAACATATGAATATAAGAAGGTACATTTTTATTTTTCCAGTTAGATTCTCTTTGTGCCAAATAAGACTTCATAGATGAAGTTTATTAAAAGGCCTTTAAAATATTTTGTTGTAGGGCAGCCTGTCGCTTTCCTTTTTTGCTGAGTAAATACAAAGATGTTGAGCGCATACCCCCCCCTCAAAGATAAACAGCAGATAAATAGTCATATACTCCTTAAACATCCTCCTGAAATGTACAGCCACTTAAAGAACATTGGCTGTGGACAGATATAACTACTACAATATAGAGAGATGAAGGAAATACAGCAAGATCATAGTTCCAGAATTACATCCTTGGGCGTTTCTGTAGATTGAATTTTCTGGTGCTGCACATGCTTGCATTGCTTCTTTCTTCCTGCAGTAGCAGCCATTACACCACGACACTTTCTGCTCAGCTCAGATGCTGTGCTGCTGTCATTGTGGAGCACTGGGAATTGATCCCGTGATGATATAATGACAGACACTCCCAATGCATTGTGGCTGCATGTGATGTGATGTTTGTTTTTACTCTGGATTATTTCCTCACAGAAGACGCTTTCTTTGAGATCCAGTCTCTCTTTTGGGACCGCGTGCTGGGTTCTCAGAATTCAGAGAGATTATTTTAATTATAATTTCTGTATGTTTCACCAGTCATCAATCTTATTATGCATGTTAAATAATCTGAACAATTAAAAACAAGAGAATTAATAAAATCTGACAAAATTTAATGCCTACAACTTAACACAGTTAAGAATCATACTGAAAATATTATACCTTCATTACCCATAAGCATTAAGTAGAGGCAAGATACATGTTTCTAAGCATTTGTTACTTTAGGATATTTTAGTCAAATCGTGTTTTAATTTTTAGTCTCAAAATTATTTTGGTAATTTGTGATTAAGTTAAATAATAGGCTCTATTGTAAAGAATTCAATGTAAAAATCTTGAAAATCTGAAAGAATGCAAAGTAAAATTTACTTTCAATGACTTTCTGGAATATATATATATATACATATATATTCAAATGTTGACATATGAGTTAACCAAATATAGAAAAGAATAGCCATTAAAACCTGAGAACTTCGTGTGAAATTTGTAATATACCTTAGTGTTAAAAGTTAAGGTGTAAGCTGCTACATCCCGCTTACAATATATACTTTTAAAATATGAGCTTCTGGCTGTGCTATGAAGATGTTTCAGGTGAGCAACTCCACTAATCAGCAAGGACCAGAAATTTCCACAGTCTCAGCAAAAAAAAAAAAAATAGACTAAATTTATCACTGTACTGATTTGATAAGAAAGGGCATTTATTGTTTATTAGGCAATGGAGAGAATTCATGTGAGGATGATAGTGTCCAACTCTGAAAGCCAGAATAGAGCAGCATTTTTCAACTTCAGTATAAGATAAAGTGAAATCAAAATTGCCACACAGGCACTGTAAACAATGTGGGGCCTCTGACCTTACTAAATCAAGTGCCAAGGCAGCTGCAGAAAAGGCCAGGAAGTTAACTAGTTTACTAACGTGTGTGCGAGAAAGAAAATTATGACATCGCAGTATTTGGGGAGCAAATGTGAATGCTTTTCAGTGGGGAAACATTCCAGCCCTTTACCGGCTGTAAGGGGCGTTCATTCTTCGATCTGTTTTCTACAGTAATGACAAAGTTAGCAATTCACATTTCCACTCACCAGTTGCAAAAAATTGTAAAATCTCAAGAGTTGCACCAGTGTCATCTCAGTGTAGATAAAGAAACTCATCCGACTTTCCCCATGCATCCAGAAGAATATGAACTAGGTTTCAAGGTACAGGTCTATAATTCTGGAACTCCAGAGGCTGAGGCAGGAGGATCAAGAGTTTGAGGCCAGACTGAGCCACATAGTGAAATACTATTTCAAACAAATAAATAAAAACAAAATAAGAAAGGCATAATAAAATGAAGTAAATATCAATTCAACTATTTTTTAAATTTTCTTCCATTTTAACAAAACTCTCTTAACAAGTAATTCCATTTATTAAAGCCATATTGGTCTAAAATAAGACACTCACCTTTCTAACCCCTGGTTACTTATGCTAATAGTCAATAAGGGTATACTAATCTTTTGAGAATTAGTTGTGAAGTACAGCAGTATTTCTTAAAAGATATGCTATAGACCCTGACTAAATAATTCAAGAAAATTATACAGAAACTATTTTTAATTCTCTTGCATAATCAGAGGGCATGCTTGACAATTAGAGATTTTAAGGAATACTGCCATTCAAAAATCTAGATGAATCTGTTTGCCACGATAGCTCTTATTTAGTATTTCATATATGAATTTTTATTTGATGGTATTTGTTAACATATATACAGCTAAGAATCTTGGAAGAAACATTGCAACAATCCAGAATCTGTCATTAGATGGCCATGATAGCTTTTCAAATTTGGGGCATGGCTCATTTTTGTTTTGTGTAAAATTGTGAATCATTCTGATATTAACTAGAATGAAACAGCCCACAGTTAAATAGCATTATTATTATGGCTTAGATCCAAAACAGGAATTATAGAAATGTACTAGAACTGAATAGGTTTTTTTAAAAGTAAAATCACCATTAAAGGAAACCCATACCTAATATAGAGTACAGCATACACAAGCTCCTATTACATATACAAAAACCAAAAGCCTCTGAGTTTCTTCATTATCCCATTTACACCCACCTTTACTTTAAACTGGATCTCATTTAGAAAACAAGAGAAAGAAATCAACGTAGCAAACAAAATATCCAAAGAAATGAAGCCTAGGTCTTTAGCAAGGACTTGGTCCTACATGGTAAGAAACCACCTTCTAGTCTTTAAGTGGTGAAATAAGTACGACTTGTGCTCCTCAAAACTTTAAATGAATGGTTTAAAATGTTAAAATTAATTTTGGTTGTAAGTGGTCTTCACCTTAGAACTTAATGCTCATTCCCATATATATTTTATCAAAATGATTCCAGAGTTAGATAGCATGTATAAACCCAGAATTCTTCCTTCATAGGGTTCTAGCCAAGTATTTTTGAATATTAGCAGATTCTAGTCCCAATTAAAATATTGAAAGCAAAATCTTGAGAAACTATTTAAGATATTGATATTCAAATTATATTCTACAGATATTTTCATTCATTTAAAATATTTTAGAAACAAAATAATTAGAAGTTGAACTATCAGTGTCTAATAAAAGTTTTATCATTTACTTGTAGTAATAACATTTTTATTATTTAGTAAATATTGACTTGAATAAAATCACAAGCATATTTTAAAGATCATTATTAGTTTAGATAATGTAAGTTCTGTGTCTGAGAATGTTTAAATAATACTCTTATTGTAACGCATCCATTATTATACAAACACTTTTTGTACCAAACATTTTACAAGCATCAGAATATTTACATGTTCTTGTGTTGTCACTCTGTTTAGCAGCATGGACCTAGGAGAGGAAAGACTAAAAATGAGGCAAGCTAATGTCTCATGCAGTACCTAACTTTATCCAAGTTGTCAGACAATTTCTATTCCAAGGGCATTCTATGGGTTAAGCAAGGTCATGTAAGCAAAATTAACTTGAGTTCAAGTTGTACACAGTCCCAAGGGCAAGGTCACAGCAGTTTAGGCTGTACACAGTCAGGAGGAAAACTCTTGCTTGGAAATGTCATTCTGACTAAGAATAAGTAAGATGATGGGTGATCTGAAGTAACCCACTATTTACTGCACCTGGATAAGGCACAAAAGCACATTCCAAGAGCAGCCCATCTTATGGAGGAGCAGAGGTTACAAGACTCTTACTTGAAACTGTCTCATGAGCTCTCAGAAATCCCCTCACACAGCTTCCTTCATGGACCATCTTCCAATATTCCTGAAAGAAGAATTTAGTACAGTTTTTACTAGATTCATATGAGTACAAAATTCTGAGTTATTTTAGTATAATTTCTAAGATTAATCCCATTTTATTCCTCCCAACTTTTGCTAATATGTATGTGTGCTATGTCTACACATACATGTGTGCACACATTCACATATATCTTTCCTAGACTTTCCAAAATAATGCCTTTATACCATTTCTATTCTTAAACTATAAAACATTCTCAATTAGAATGCTTTTGGCATATATTTCAGAAACTAAAAGAACTGAGATAATACTATTATAATACCATCAATATTCCTTGACTTGCTAGCCCAGACTTATTTTATTTTAAGCCTTCATATCTATGTTTTGAGCTATTATAAACATATTTTCTGCTCAGATATATGTAAATCCTACTTATGAAACTAAATTCTATGATATCAGAAAATATTTTTAAATAAGACTATTATTGTTGAATGTTTAAAAATCTATTTTGAAGTTTGATCAATGAAGTCATCATTAAAAGGAGAACCATCACAAGAACAAGTGTGGGGCAGGTAAAAGGATACGAATTCCTTTATTTCCCATTTATTTATTGTTTTAAATCCCAGTTGCAGTTTCCCCTCCCCCCTCTTTTCTCAGCCCCCCCCCACCTCTCAGGCTTCCCTCTGTCCCGACCTGCAAATCCACTCCTCATCCATTTCTGTTATGGAAAGTGCTGGTCTCAACACAACATGGCATTATCAAGTTGCAGTAAGATTAAGTACCTTCCCATGTATTTAAGGCTGAGCAAGGTAACCCTGTATGAGGAGTAGAGTCCCAAAGGCCAGTTGAAGAGTTGACAACAGCCCCGGTTCCCACTGTTAGGAGTCCTCCAGACTGTAACATATGGGCAGAGAGCCTGGGCCAGTCCCTTGGAGGGGTTGTTAGTTCAGTCTCTGTGAGCCCCATGAACCCAGGTTAGTTGGTACTGTGAGTTTTCTTGTGGTGAAGGGTGTGGATTCCTAGGAGGTCAGAAGCAGTGAACTCTCCATGCAGAGAAAGTGGGTAGACTAAGCATCAAATTTGAAAGCAATTTCATGAGAGAGAAAAATAAAAAGGAACATAGGAAAAATGGGTTTTCTAAAGATCTATCAAGTATTATATCCATAGTGACAAAAAGCAGAAAATGTTAAAAAGAAATAACTGATTTGATTTAAAAAAGAAAAAAAAAAGGTTTTGCTGGCTGAATAGGACAGAAAATTAGAGTTCATTCAAATGGAGAATAAAAATATTAGCTACAAGGATATTTCAAAAAATAATCAAGTCTGGTCATTCTGGCTTTTAAATGCTATGGTTTATTTCCCTGCAGAATGCCAGAATCCCCTATCGACGGTCCTGAATATCCATTGTTCGTCACAGTTGGTGACTGGTTGGATTCTATAAAGATGGGGCAATACAAGAGTAACTTCATGGCGGCAGGCTTTACAACATTTGATCTGATCTCAAGAATGAGCATCGAGTAAGTAGTTCTAGGCTTATTACTGTAATTAGATATTTTGCTCATGAAATTTCAAATTTACACATCCAAATCAAGAATACCATTCCTAAGGCTAGTGTGTGATTTCTGTCATTATCATTCCAGTGGAAGCTGTAAGTTAAACTCTCAACTATTATTCTTTTAAAGAATATATTTAATTCAAATAGATTTTTAACATTGTTGGAAATGCTTCCCAGATACATCCTGATTTTATTAAAATCATAGACATTACATCAACATAGTGTTTGTTGCCTTGGTAAATTGTTATTCATATATATTAATATTCAGCTCCTACTGCCATCATTAGATCCATCTGCTTACTCTAATGTGTTACCATGACATTTTAGAGATCCTTCTATGTACTATCATGATTAGACATCTTCCATCCTCTCAAAGACCGTCATTTATCTACATCTAATAGAAATGTTCAAATGTGGATTAAAATATTATAATAATTAGATGGCACCATTAAATTACCATTGTTTTAAGATAGCAATGCAAGTTCATATGGTTCAAAATAATGACAGCTTTTAAAGTCAAATACTAAATGTTTTTGAACTTATGAACTATTTATCATATATGCACAAATAAGTACAGAGAATGAAGTAACAAATTCCAATGTATCCACCACCAAGTTTATGAGATAATCCATTCATAGAAATAATTGAAGCTCTGTGTGTACTCCAGTTCTATCACCTCTCCTACTCCCATTCCAAGGTCATCATTGTCCTGTATTTAATGTTTATTAGTCTGTGTATATCTAATTTAGATATTTCATATAAATTTTAAAATTCATCAAGAGGGTATGTATTGTTCTTGGCTTCCCCCCCACCCTGTTCTCACACATATGAATCTAGTTCAGCAGTTTCAGCTACTATGTGGGGTTTTCTTATATGTCTCACTGTTTTCTAAATTTCTATTAGTATAAGTGCTTTATTATATGTCTCACTGTCTTTTAAATTTGTATTAGTATAAGTGTTTTAGAATTGTATGATTTTTGTATTCATTTTTTGTGTATCTCTTAAACATAAAAGTGAAATTATTATAGGGTTGTAGAATATGTATGTGTCCTCCTTATTTATTTCCACAAAATTGCTAAATTTTGTTTAATGTTATTTTCATACCCATATTATGCCCCTACATGCTCTACATTTTCTATGACTGTTGCAAATTTATATAATTACTTTAATTATAAGTAGCTTTATGCCTAATAGAAACTCAAGCATTCTATCTGGATATGGAATTTTTCTTTATATCATTTAATTTGAGATTAAATGAATTTGTAAATATTTTATGGAACAAAGGAAAAGAAAATATAAAATTTTACTATTTATTTATATGACTACTTAACTATTAACCAACACATTTATTTCCATATATTTAACATATCTACATATTCATTTTCTCATGCTTGTATTTATTAAAACTATGAGCTCAAAATCTTTCTCTTTCTCTCCCCCATCCCTTCCTCTTTCTCTCTCCTCTCCCTTCTCTCCCTCTTCATACTCTTTCAGTGATATTAGACGAATTGGAGTCATACTCATTGGACATCAGAGACGAATAGTCAGCAGCATACAGACTTTACGTTTACATATGATGCACATACAGGAGAAGGGGTTTCATGTATGAGAAAGTACTATAAACACCTGTATTTTGTGCCTCAGCATTTCTACAAAGAAAGATATACCCTCTACAACTCATTCTTCTGATTCTCCAGACATCCCTTCACAACCCACAGTCTCCTGTTCAGACTATGGCTGCACACCTTACGTTTATGCTTCCACCCTGGATTTCAATATCCTGCTACACAGGTCCTCTCTGGATACCCTGCAAATGAAACTCTGGCCCACTGCAGATTATCACTACATAATGATAAATAACTCAGCATGAATGTGTAACTTTGTATAGAAATGTTTGGGAAGTGTTCATGGACTTAACGTAAAGGAATGTGCTCACGTGTGGCATCTTCAAAGATGTATGTAGCGTTTGATGATAGATAAGAAAGAAATAGTTGACCATTCTTCCATGTTTTGTGATCAAGTAGCTTCCAACTTGACATGCTTCTTTTTTTGATAGTTTCGCTCAACTCTGCGGGGTGTACTATTGTTTTATTCTTAATAACTTAACTGTTGGTGCCTGATGTTACAACGATTTGCAGAAATGATCAATGACTCCATGTAGTGCATTTGTGTCAGGTGTGAATACAGTATGAAGGGCATTGTTGGGGAGGGAGATGGACAAAAATACTGTGCTTTTAAATATTCTAAGGCTGGGTTTGTCTATATTTTTAAATTAACTTTATAGGGTTCTACACATTTCATAGTAGGTGGTTGTTTAGAGGATTTTCCCCCTCTAATTTTTTACTAATTATGCTGTATTTCTCTAGTATGTCACAAGAATTACCCTTGGAAAGACCAAGAGTGAGTCCATTACTCTGATAGTTTTCATAGACAGACACATGGAGTAAACCTATGGCTGTTGCCTTGAATTCATCCTCACGAGTATGACAAACAATTATCAAAGCATTGAGAAAGTATATTGTTCATAATGTGACCTTTTTCTTAAATAAAAGTTCTAACATAGTAGTCATACACTAAATGGGAAATGATTTACTGAATTTAAGATAGCTTGCAGTGCCCCAATGTAATAAACGCAACTAGTTGATTGCTAACTGGTGTTCTTCCAACTTTAACAATTCAAATATTTTGTTCACAAAAATAAGTTATATGAACACTTTGAGGTCTTCTCAAAATTTTCTAAGAAATTAGTATGGATACCATAAACATGATATAAATAGATCTCACATTTAAGCATATATATATGCACATATATAATGTGAAAATTGCAGTCTATTGTAGTATATAAAAATAACACATCTGAGATGTGTTGTCATAATCTTCTCTGAGGCTTACAGCAAAAAAAAAGCAAATGTATTTTTCCAGTGAATTTGTCAGCTTATCAAAATAGTGCTCCTTTTAAAACAAACTCAACTATAAAATTATCTGCTCCCATGAAACCACAAAAAGTACCATCGTGATGAGTGAAGAATAAGCTGGTTATTGAAGAAAGAAAAATGCAGATCAGATTGTCTAAAGATGCAGATAGTGAACTAACTTTTATTCAGTGTCAGAGACAAAGGCATTCTCTCCACATCCTTAAATTCCTGCTGAAATTCTAGGAGAGGACAAAACTGTTTCCACTTAGGGATCCTCACTTCTTTTCCTTTTAGTTTTGTTTGTAAGATTTTTGATATACAAGATCCTTCTACATTTCTTTCGCTGATTCATCTTCCTGGGTTTGCTCCTCCTGTTGCAGCTTAATTTTTCTCATTTCAACAACAAAAAAAGCATGTATAGAGATAAAAGGGTGTCTTTAGAGTATTTCTTGACTAAACAGAAAAAGAAAAGAGTGGAATTCCATCCCTTCTTAAGTAAGTGTGTCAGAAATAGCTGGTAATATTTTCTAGCCACCTTCATGCATGGCCATGCATCACTCATAGACTCTTGGCAATTCGCTTGATACATTTATGCAAATCTGGATACACTTAGGAGAAATACAAAATTTCCATATTTATCTGTCTTTAAATATCTATTAAATGATAACAGATGATTAAATTTATTAATCATATATATCTATTTTTATAAAACAGCAAAAAGGTATTTAGAAAAATAAGAAATAGAATAATTTGGTCCATCATAGGACTCTGTCTACAGCATCTGTATGCCTTGATGAAATAAATTCTATAATTCTATAGAAGTATTTAAAATTCTGTGGGATTTACATTCAGTAATGGCAACATTAAGAATCTGTTAATAGTTTTCATTTAAAAGTGTGATGATGTAATTCTATTTCTAGTTAATTTCCATTTCTACATATGTCTTTCCTGATTTATTAAAACATTCTCTTTCTATTCTCTAATCCCATGTCCTCTTCCAAGTTTTGTAAAATTATGTTTATTTACCAAGCTATGAGCATGATAATGTTAAGTGTAATATGAACTTCATTATGGACAGAACAAGGCAGAAATATGTGCAAAATTAAACATAAACATTAAAATATAAGAATATTTCTTTGCTGCCTAATGGTCATGTACCTTGTGATCCAAGAGAAATTAAGATCTCAGAATATAGCTGGGCAGTGGTGATGCATGCCTTTAATCCCAGCATTAAGGAGGCAGAGGCAGGTGGATCTCTGGGAGTTCAAGGTCAGCATGGTCTACAAGAGCTAGTTCCAGGACTGGCTCCAGAGCTACAGAGAAACCCTGTCTCAAACAAACAAACAAACAAACAAACAAAGATCTCGGGATGTTAATGGTTAAAATATCAAATGCAGATGTCAATATAACATGAAAAATTCTGAGATTTCCCATTCTGAGTTTTACTGGTGCCTGTGCTCAATAACTAAATTTATTTGATACATACAATCATAAGATAATTATCCAAAAATAAGCTAATGACTTTCATAATTATAGTTAGGAATAATCCCTTATAGCTAAAAATATACATATACATTATGTACTTGCTTTTAAGAAATCTTAATCAATTCTAATGAGTGAGTTCTTAGATTTTTGAAAATCAGACCATGTAAAAAATTTTTTTCTCTCAAAGTCAACTTCTGGTCTATAGCCAAAAATGTAAAACGAATATACAATCAAGAACAAAGATGGTGTATTGAAATCATTCCGCTAAAAAGTATGTGAAATGATGACAGTGTAACAGGAAGGAAGAATTATAGAAAATTTGCAAGATTGTTCTACAACTGCTGATAAGTGTGTTACACATGCTATAATCACGGATTTATTATTCTGCGTATCACTCCCTAAAACCTACCCAGCTTTAAACTGGATAAGGCAGCCTTCCAGTTACAATTCAAAAGCCTCTCATAGCCCACAATAGAAAAATAGCCAAATTTAATCTGTGAAAAGTAAAGTTTTATAAAGTTCTCTATGGCAGTGATAGTGAAGAGGAAATTGCATATCATCCAACCTGTGTTCTAAATGTCTCTTTTGATATCTTTCAATATTAAATGTATGCTCTAGGAGAAAAATCAGTTAACATTTATCTCAAGATTTTTACCAGTATTGTCTCTTTTTCTATTCCTTTATTAATTTTTTCAGCCCCCATCCAATCACTTTTCTTTCTCAGGTTCTATCAATGTACTCATTATATCAGTATAGCAAAACACAGCAAGTCTAAAAAAAAGCCTTGTAAATTTCCATGGAAGCAGCTGAATGGCAGGGTAGGTTGAAAAAATTATCTATTGGGGCTTTGCATACAAATGGGAGCCCTTCAAATTAGAAGGTGTGAGTTCTGACTTTGCCTAACAGAAAATTAAGCACAAGGGAAAGAAATTCAAAATAGAATATTGCTTCTGTATCTTCAGTTAGTTAAGTCTAATATTAAATAAAAAGAAATTAGTATTTTAATAGCCCAGTGTTAACTTAGGAAATCTGTGTCTTTAAACATAAAAAGGCTTAAAGCAGATGTGTCAGTTGTTACATTATGATCTCCTTAACTTTCACAACTTGAATTTCATGCAGTCAAATAAACTCATATCTATAATTAATCAAACATATTTGATACTCTATTTAAACAGAAGAGGAGTAGATTAGGTACAACTGGGGACGTTCATTTGTCTTTCATGTGTTCAAGTCATACTTTTCCTTTTTATGATCAACATTCCCAACATCCTTTCTCATTTTTATACTGTTCAGAAAAAAATATACGTTTTATTTACCATAGTTGAATAAAACAGCATGTTTCCCATACACATAATTATTTTTTCACAAAAATGAATTTGAGTACACTGTTGTTGGCCACTCTTAATCCCTGAGTTTGAAGTTTAGATTGGAGCCTGGCAGTTTGCTATAGTGACTCCTTCATGTGGGATTAGATCTTGCTCTAGAATAAATCTAAACAAGTAGGAGTTAGTCAAGTGTGAAGTGCATGTTAATTTCCCATCAGAAAAATATATTTTGAAACTTGGAATCTCTTAAAATTCTTCCCAAAGACCCATTACTTTTTTTTTTTTGGTAGTAGAAATCATGCTTTGTGGGTTCTCTAGGATCTTACCATCAGAAGTCAGGCCATATATGAACTTATTCTTCTGATAGTCTGTAAAAACATCATTTCATTTCAAACCAAACCTGAAACTAATCTCGCACCAGAACTAATTTTTCTAGTAGATGTAATAATATGCACTTCAAAGTTTACACAAAATCCTTTCCAACAGGATCTGTTAACCAGGGAAAGAAATGATTGTCCATGACTAAAATGAACAGAGTCAAAGGGAAGAAAAACTTTATATTGCATAAAAATAAATGTCCCATCTTCATCTTACTGTTTCCACTATCCAGTTTGGATGTTCACCTTCCTAGACCAGGATGGAGGGGGGAGGACTTTAGACTTTCCACAGGGCAGGGAACCCTGACTGCTCTTCAGACTCAAGAGGGAGGGGGAGAGGAGTGGGGGGAGGGCGGGAGGAGTGGGAGGCTGGGAGGAGGCGGAAATTTTTTTTCTCAATAAAAAAAAAAGTCAAGATTTAGGCATATGCTTTAAAGATTTATTAGAAAAACAGTAGGGTTTTGTTATACAGAGATGTGAAATGAAGCATATGTCTCCCAGGAATAAAGTTGGAAGGGTCTAGAAGACACAGATCATCCAGACATAATTGAACTAACCTCTTTTACTGACTAGTAGTTAGATTCAAATTATCACTAGATCAAATTATTTTGAGCGTCTTTATAATTTGGCTTGACTTATATATAACGAAGCTTGAGTGCTTTAATCCTGGATCAAGGGTTTTCTCTTTTGTTGGCAGATTTCTCTTCTGAAGTCACAGAATGGATCTAAAAGTTTATCTTTTCAAGTTACTGAATTTTAAAATAAAACAAGTTAAGAGAGCTTCATTGTCTAAGGGAGGTAAAGGACTAATAAACACTTCAATTTTTCCAAAAGAATTTGACAATTAGAATATCTGTACATCTCAGAGATGTCAAGTCACTTCCACATTATTATATTTTACACTATTCTAATGAAAGCAATTTTTATAAACAAAACAACGTCCTTTCTTAAATTGATATACTCATTAGTCACACTACCATTTTTCTTCAAAAAAGAATCTTTGATTTGTTTCATATTAAGAGAAATTTTCTCACATAGCAGAGACAGTGGGAAAAAAGAAATTTTCAAAGGATAATTCCCCTATCTTAAGAACAATCATTTTTTTGTTAAGAATAGCAAAGCCACTAAAGAATTATTACCTGTCAAAACAGGATAAAGGATAATGTAATACAGAGAGTTCTGCATATTAGGAAGGTGTACCACTGAGCCACATCCATCCCAAGGGGAAATTGTTTTCATTTTGTATTAGCAAAGAAGGTACAGGTTAACTACACATTTATCCCACAAATTGTAAATTAAATAAGTATTTATTCTGTTAATGATACTCTTTCAAGTAACACATCTGTTCTTAACCATGT
This sequence comes from Microtus ochrogaster, assembly GCF_000317375.1. NCBI lineage: Eukaryota > Metazoa > Chordata > Mammalia > Rodentia > Cricetidae > Microtus > Microtus ochrogaster. The sequence goes on from NC_022010.1 coordinate 90,165,603, forward strand.
TTGTACATCATATTTATATCTTCTATTGGCCTTTAATTTGTCGCAATAGCATTTTTTAGTTGGTATGTTATCAAATCAAAGAGGAATTTAAAATAACTAAAATGCTATTTCAGGATCCATACTCAGTTGGCTCAGGATCTTCAATTCAATAGCCCTCATTAAAGGAAGATCCAATGCTGTCTCCACATAGTCCATGATTATAAAGAAAACTCTGGGGACATAAGAATTATTGTTTTCCATATATCCTGTTCAGATTTTATATTTAGTCCTAATCATAATTGTCTACATGAGGTAAACATGAACTTGTGTATGAAGCAATATTGATATGAACTGTTATTGTTTGTGTTTTTGTGTTGGTGCTCCAACCCAAGGCAAGCATTCTACCACTGAGTTACTCCCCAAGCTGACATCAGAACATTGCAGTACAGTTTGTTCGTATCTGTAATTACTACATAAGACATGCTTCTGTTTTCTCTCTTCTAGAAAGAGCCAATAGCATTTGAAGTGTTTGAAATCATGGTACATGTGTGAAAAAAAAGCCAGTTCCTAGAAATAAACTACACATTTACAAGGTTTCATCTGTAATGCTCTGCGGCTTCTGGAATGTCCCAAATCTTTTCTACGTTGAGTTATTTGTAGACTTAGCTGCTTGTGCTTTAGACAGAGCTTGCTTTAATCTATTTTTCATTTAAGCCTATCTTCATTCAGTCTGAAAGTTTGGAATAATATAATTCTATTGCCTCAATTTAACAGGGGATAATATTCTCTCTTTATAGTTCTGAACTGTAGATATTATTATCAAATCCATGATGAAATTTCAGCTGGGCAGGCTTTATTAGTTATCATACATTTGTTTTCCGTCACTAAATCTTCTTCAAGTGAGGTCGTTAAAAACTCTAAGAAAATAAAAGCTAGTAGCCACTCACTCGCTAAAGAATTTGTAAATGAATGAGTTGTTTTCCCATCAAAGTGGTTGATGTGATCACTGTTAAAATATATTATCTAAAAAATATCATTGTCATATACGCTCAAAGTATTGTTGAGACAATGCTGAATATTAAGACAATAAATGAATAATAAGGCTTTTAAATTTTTTCTGCACTTTATGGAAAGCAAAGTTTAATGTATATGAATGTTTTTCATGGGACCTTTTAATTTAATATGTTCTCTCTTCCTGTATTATAGTTGTTCTTCAAGGGAAATTATATTAATATATTGATACTATGCAAATCTCTCATTTTCTTGTAATAACAGCATACATGAAAGGTTTCAAGCACATCAATAATTATAACTTTAATACAGAATGTTACATACAAGCAAGCCAAAAGCTAGGAAAAAGAATAGTTTATGTTAAAGTGGTTATTTCATTTAAAAAGAAAACTATCAGAAAAGAATCAGTTAACATTACGTCATTTTGTTCTCGCTTGTAATTTTGAAACAAATGCATTTTGAGGATGTGAATATTTAATGTAAATAACTCTACTCATTTTTGTGAAAATATATATTGACATTGAACTAGAAAAAATATCTTATGAAAAGACCCAAATTAAACAACTATTTTTTAAAAATATACTAGAAGGCTGTGGTCGTATTTGAATGTTCTTCTATTAATGCATTGATTTCTAAGAAATGTAAGCAAAATGTTTTTAAAATATTAATTCATTAAATGTGACTGTCAAAATATTTTATACATGTTAATGAATTACCCAATTCATGGATTTATTTTTACTTCTGTCATTAAATTTAAAAGAGTATCTAAAAGATATTGAAGAGTTGACATGAAAGGGTTTACAGTCAACATACTTTTAACTAGTTACTTATATTTTACACAATATTAAATGTTTTTGAAATGTGGTATCTTCCTATAAATTTTATGAAATACTTTTGTTTTTATGAGTCACCCTTGAACTTTAAATGCTTATATTCTTTATTTCCCCCGTTGCTTTCAGAGTCACTCCTTAAGAGCTTGGATTTAAAGAAGGCAATGGTTTTCTTTAGTCCATTTTTTGAAATCGAGTCTCCCCAAGTAGCCCAGGCTGTCTTCAGTATCCTCCACTGCTGTCCCTGGGGGCTGAAAGTACAGAATTGAGTACCAGAATTGCAGCTGTATGTTTTATATTTTCATCCAATCACATAATGTTAGGAACTTTTCAATTCTCGAAAAGTTGAAACCAAGTGTCATCATAGTAGCTACAATTTCTTTTTTTTAAAGGATTCTTCTTTTATCTTACACTAGTCAGTTATCCTATAAGGTCAGCTAGAAAAAGCAAATTGCTTTGCTTTCCACAAGAAGAAAGTGAATTTTGTATAGTAATGTTTAATTTTTCTAGTAATTTTTTTAACTTATGTTTATCTTGTGTTTAACATTTCACTGAATAGGATGTTCAAACAGAAGCAAATAAGTATTCAATTTTATATAATCTGTTTATCTCTTTCCAAGTTTCCAAAGCCCTCTGAAAAAGTTAAAATACTGCATTCTCCTATTTTACAACGTTAACCACTCTACATTAAATATAGAATTATCTATAATCTAATGTAAATGCTGAGAATAACATGATGTGCCTAATTTTTTTTATCCTATCTATATTATGTAATATTTAAAACAATAGGGAAATAAAGAAAATAATGTCAGTTTACTCACCCAAAACTGTAAAAATCACTCAACTTATTAAAATAAGTATATATACTTACATGCAGATTTATTTTAAATGTGTTTATTATAAATACAGACATCCAGCAATGCACTAAGGATTACAGATGGACAAGACAAGCAAGGGCCAATAGCATAAAATTGACATTTTAATAGTAAAGACACACAATCGCCATGTGTTGTGACCATCATGTTACATACATGTTACAGTTACAGGTGACTGTGACTTCACAGTAAGTGATAAAATAAATTGGTACAGATATGATATCAAACTTCAATCTGGAAAAACATAAAAGAAACATCCATGAGAGAAGCAAGGACAAAGTTACAGGTAGAGGGGGGAGCTAACAGCCAGGAATTGGGTGTGTGGGAGAATAAAGAAAGTACTATAGCAGTAGTAGTAAGGAAAAATACAGAATCAAAGTGCGTGAACAAGGCTGCAGTAGTTTAAAAAAAAGGGGTAGCTCATGTTAGAGTAGATATGCTGAAGACAGAGACAAGTTGAAGAGTTTGGGATGATTTAAAACCAGGTTTACTCATCAGTAATTGGAATTGGGATTGGGAATGAGGGATGAAGAGACAGAAAAGACAAAACTAAATTTGCATTTGGGGAACCAGCAATTAATTTAATGATAGTGTGTAGGAGCATTGGAGGGGAAAATCAAATTTGGTTTTGGCTACGTGGTGCCAGAAATAAACAGTAGATATTCAAGTGGAACTATTATGTAGGCGCCTGTGGTCTGGGAGATAACAGCACTTGCAAGCTCGATAACGAGTTTAAGCCCAAGGATCCCTGTTTTCCAAAACCTAACATAATCCCACAGCTGGTAGATGTAGTCAAGAAGATCCCTGAGGCTCGCTGGTCAGCCAGTTCAGCCGTAAGTTCCAGGTTAGTTGTGGATAGCAACTGAGGAAGGACACTCAAATTGTCACCTGTCCTCTGCATGCAGAGGCACACACAAGTGTACACATATACATACAGTTGTAAACCGCTGTATCTGAGAGTTCAAAAGAGCTCCTAAGACTGAAGATCAGAATTGACATTCAATAGTCTATATAGCAGCATTTATATTTTCAAACCAAGAACCCTTTACAGTAGATAACTACACCTGGGACTGAGCTTTAAAAAAAATTTCAGTGCTTAGGGCTTAGGCAGAGAACAAGAAGTGACCAAAGTAAGCCACGAAGTAAAAAGATAAGGTACAGAAAAGAGAAATACAGTTGATTGAGTGCTTTAAGTCAAGATCAGGGCTAGAGTGATGGCTTAACAGTGTATACTGCTCTGGCAGAGTACCTGAGTTTGGCTTTAGCACCGGCATTCAGGAGCTCACAACAGTTGCCTATCACTGTAGCTCCAGGGAATTTGAAGCCCTCTTCTGATCTCTGGAAGCATTCCCACACATGTGCACATACACAGATACATATACATACAAAGTTAAAAATAACAAAAATAAGTCTAAGAGAAAAGAAAAATGAGTCAAGATCACAACAAAGTCATTGGATATGGCAACTTTGTCCAGAACGTGCTCTCTAAAGTCCTTACTGAGGGCAGTCTTGACGAAACAGTGAAGTCAAAGCCTGCCTGGAAAGGACTGAGAAGAGAAATACAAATTGGAACTGGAATCTGTGAACAAGTCTTCAGAAGTATTTGTTGTGACAGAAGTCAGGAGAAATAGGACTGTTGCAAAAGAGCCTTGGGGTCAAGAGAGTTCTGGGCTTTGTTTTCTGTTTTGTTTAGATGAAGGATGTTAGAGCATATTTACATACTAATGAGAGTGATTTGGCAGACTGGAAACTGATTATGCAGGAGAGAACATAATTACAGAAAGAGGCTGAAGAGGTAGAAGGTTTGTTGGTATTCAAGCAAAGTGTAAAGGTTACTTTGAAAAGGAACAGGTCCACAGGACTCCAATACAAAGGAAGGGATTATGCACTGTGCAGCTAAATTGGTAGATCTGTGGTAAAAGACAAAGATGTGTTCTGAGTAGTTTGATTTTAGCAAGAAAAGTCATTGTAGGGTTTGGGAAGGAAGAGGAGGTTGAAAAAGAGGTATGTAATTTGTTAAAGTAGAAAGGTGAATACATATAATTTGTATACACAGATTTGATTGAATTTTATGTATAATAAACAGTGAGGAAAACATAAAATATCTCAAAGGCATCTTCATCATATATATCTTATTAGAAGTCTTGACAGTTGGTTTTTCAAGGACTCTAAAGAGTCTTCTTTGTCCAGATCATAGAGATTGAGGACTTCTCAAGGGTGTGAGTATTTCTTCTGTTTTCTTATGTATGCTTGCCTATTACAGGGTATATGACAGCAATATTTTGTATATATTCTATTTGAAAAGCTATAAAAATTAAAATTACTTTAGTCTTGAAAGAGGTATGGTATTTATTTAGGCTGTCAATATTTTCAAATTCTATTGGTGGTGTTAAACTCCCATAAAAATTTTAAAAAGAAAAAACAGTTATGCAGATATTAACCTTTTAGGATAAATTACTTGTTTTGTTTCCAATAGAAAGCACTAAAATATTTTTGTCATTTAGAAGTACAAGGGCAATATAAGGTTGTTTGTTCATTGTCCCCCCTCAACTTAATAGACAGGATTTTTTTATAAATTTATTTATTTATTAAAGATTTCTGTCTCTTCCCCGCCACCGCCTCCCATTTCCCACCCTCTCCCCCAATCAAGTTCTCAGCCCAAAGAGCAATCAGGGTTCCCTGCCCTGTGGGAAGTCCAAGGAACCCCCACCTCCATCCAGGTCCAGTAAGGTGAACATCCAAACTGTCTAGGCTAGACAGAATTTTTTTTAACAGTGCTTGGTGCTTCATTTCTGGATAAGCTGTATCTGACATGTGGGAATTGAAAGATGCATATTTCTTCTTTGGGCTTTATATGAAATTAGATTGTGACTAATGGGATAAGATTGTTATCCAGATTTTTGCAGTTCTAGCATAACCAAAATATAAAATGTAAGTATACATGTAAATGTTTATCTGCATCAACACTTTATTTAGTGGACACCTCAAAAGTTAAATGGTAGACATTTCAATGCACTCAAAATATTAAGTATGAAAGTCTTTGCAAAACAAATCCTAAAATAATACTAAATTGTATATTTCTTTCATTTTAATTTTTTGTGTTTTGAGATAGGGTTTCTCTGTGTGACAGTCTTGACTGTCCTGGTGTATTTCTATAAAATAACAAGATAACATCTGTCTAGAATGACATATTTAATCCATCACAAAGATTATATTTGACTAATTAAAAACTGAAGCCAAAATATTTTCTGTCCATATGTTAAAGATATGTAAAGACTTGTCTTTGTAAACTGACTTGAAGCCATTTATCCTCAAATGTTAGCATTATAGGCATCTTTTCTTGCAAGAGGGTATAGATCTGCTTGTGACCCTACCAGAAGGGCAGCACCACATGAGGTTTTCTCAGTTTGGAATCATATCACTATTTAGGGCATATATGTTTCCTCCCAGGGTGCTTACACAGTCTATGTTTTCTTTTTAGTTTTAATTACAATATGGTAGAGACACAAATGTAAGTAATCGAACTGCAATCCCACCTACTACCTACTTGATCACAGCAGTGGAGCAGTCCAGATTGATTGGAAAGTGGTACTATTTTTCATTTTATAAAAATCTACTATAATAGTCCATGTAAATTTTCATGTGCTGGCATGCATACAAGCTAATGGGTGTTAGAGAATGTCCAGTTTTCAATATGAGGGATTGTTTATGGTAAATTGCATTATGTATGTCATATATTTGCTGAAAGAATATGGTGTTTAGCAAAATGACCTGCTGAACAACATAGTAAGATTTTTGTACAGAGTACAAACTGCTAACTATTGTATTTATTTTCTATTATTTCCTAAAAGGCATTATCAGGGTCTTACAGATGGAGAAAGCTGTTTATTAAAATACATATTACCAAATAAAAGTTACAGTTTTGGTGGTTGAATTTGTGATGTTTTGAACTGTTATATACAAGTATATTATTGAAATTTACTTTTAAGTATATACTTCTAGGTATTGTTTAGAAGATTTATAATTCTGTATGCAAAACATACAAATTTTTTATGTTTTTAATCTTAATTTTTTACTTTTTTAAAACAATCTTTTTATTTTACATACCAATCCCAGTTCCCTCTTCCTTCCCTCTTCCCACTCCAACCACCTTCCCCTAAACCCCCTCCCCAACCATTCCTCAGGGAGGGTGAGGCTTCCCATGGTGAGTCAACAAAGTCTGTCAGATTACTTGAGGCAGGACCAAGCTCTTTGTCCCTATATCTAGGCTGAGCAAGGTATCCCTCCATAGGGAATGGGATTCAAAAAGCCCTAGGGATAAATGCACTAGGGGTAAATACTGGTTCCATGGCCAGTCACCCCCACAAACTGCCCAGTCACACAACTGTTACCCACATTCAGAGGGC
>NC_022010.1:90173061-90177709 GCF_000317375.1 Microtus ochrogaster
TGCTTAGAGTATTAGCTGTGGTCATTCTTGTGAATTCCCGGGAATTTCCCTCGTGCCAAACTTCTCATTAACCCCATAATGGCTCCCTCTATCAAGATATCTCTTTCCTTGTTCTCCCCCTCTGTCCTTCCCCCAACTCGATCTTCCCAATTCCTACTGTTCTTCTTCCCCCTTACCTTCTCCTCTCCCTCCACCCCTTGTAATTTTTCAAAATAATTAGACTTTGAGGTCTAGACATAAATTCACACATATCACTATAATGAACGGATGCATATTTTTGTAGTGATTTTTTTTTGGTTTTGTTTTTCGAGACAGGGTTTCTCTGTAGCTTTGGTGCCTGTCCTGGAACTAGCTCTTGTAGACCAGGCTGGTCTTGAACTCCCAGAGATCCGCCTGCCTCTGCCTCCTGAATGCTGGGATTAAAGGCGTGCGCCACCACCGCCCGGCTTTGTAGTGATTTTATACTGACAAATATTTTATAGGACTTCGATGAATGAAATTATGTATTACAGAGGTAATTTTTTTCACATGCACATACGGCACACACACAATATCAACTGCTCTAACAAATCTTTACATCACTACCCATTTCAAAATTTCCAACAAACTATAAATCAGGGAATTTCCAGATTCCTTAGAAGTTGCTGAAAAGAAAATACATCTGCACTATTCTGAGTTGAGTAGAAGTAACAAAACCAATGTATCTCTCTTTTATGATTGTTGAACCATACCTCCAACAAGTCACTTTGATATGAAAGGTGGTAAAAAGATGTCTGAAACTCTCTTAGACGTGTCTTAAGTAGACTTGAGAAAATTGCATACTGTTTTAAAAGCTTTCTGTGCTTACAGTAAAATCAAGAAAGTCACACAAACTTTATAAATCAAATGGAATAATTAAAAGTCATGTTTCTGGGTATACTCAAGATAAGTTACAGCTGCCAATCATCAAAACAGTAGATGTAAACATCTGAAATATTTACATTGTTTTAGGGTTCATCTTTTCAACATTTTCTAGGTTGCCAAAGAAAATTTAGTTTAGGTGTAAACTCTTTAATAAGAACAAAATAGCATATCAACTACACTTCCCTAAAATAATTGTTTGCCTTTTGCTGTGAAAATCATCTTAGTTGGGGGTGCAGAGATGGCCCAGTGATTTGAAGCACTTGTGTCTCTTGCAGAGGAACTAACACATACGTGATGGCTCACAACCATCTCTAATTCCAGTCACAGTAGATATGGTGCCCCTTTCTGTCTTCTTCGTGAAGCAAGTACTCATGTGGTATGTACACATATAAGCAGACAAAACAGACATAAAATTATGAAGTCCAATAAAATATTTGTGAAATATCATCTAAGCTTACTGTAAAGTTCGTTGTTCAGTCTGTCTCTTATATTTCTAGTTTCTTTCAAATGTTTTTTATTAAGAAAAACTGAACTCAGCTTAAAAAGGGCAAAAAAAAATCTAGCTATGTCTAAGGGAAAAACATTGCATAAGCAAATAGGCATCCATATTCTGTCAAATCACAACATTCAGGATCAAAGAGAAGTGTTTAATGCACTTTGAGTCTGAAGTTAAAGAACAACCGCTTCAGGACAAAGGAAAGTATTTATTAAACACTTGCTATTGGTCAGACATAAATACTTTTCTTTCTTTATTCCTCAAAACCACTAGACAAAGTAACTTTTTGAAGATGAACTATATAGATTTTAATTTTCCTAGACCACAAAGTAAATATAACATATTTCCATTATCTATTTTAACAAGGGCATTTATGCAATTGCTATATATACATGTATATATATAAAACAAACCGGTATACACACATATGTATTATCATATATATATATTACCATATACATAGGAGTGTAGAAGTTTTGTTCATTCGGTTTGTTTTTTGCCTTGCAAGAGCCAGGAGGCCAGAATTATGCCTCATTCCATGTTATGAACACCTGGGAATTTGGAAAGGCAAAAGAAAAAGCACTCCATGATAATGCACGTACAGGTGTCTTTACCATCATCTCTTTGACAGAATTCCTTTCAGTCTCTTTTTTTCATCTCCATAGTCAAATTATTAGGCCAAATTAAATCACTAAGTATGGTAGTTAAACATACCTCTAGCCAGGGAAAAGGTAAAATAACATCTCACAATTATGCTAACAAGTGAAATGAATAGATGAACTTCAATAAAAAAAATGTAGAGATGAAATTTTTTAAATACAAGTTTGTCATGAAAGTCATCCCTTGAGAAATAGGACGGTGGAAACAGACAGCTTGAAAGACTGACAAAAATTCTGTAGAATTTAAAATTGCTGTATTGGTAGCCTGACCATTGGGGAGCAATATAAATATGAGAGAACGTGTCTATACAATATCTTTCAATTAGTACAATTTACTTCCATAGCTATAAATTCCAAGTGAATTTAAAAAGGTCACTTCAAGTATTGATTAGCAAATGCCTCTGGCTCTCTGATCCTGAGGACAGTAATCAGAAATTCATGCCGGCGGGGTTAATCTCTCCAGAACAACAGAAAGTCAGGGCCAGGATCACACTTTTTTTTTTTTTTTTGGTTTTTCGAGACAGGGTTTCTCTGTGGCTTTGGAGCCTGTCCTGGAACTAGCTCTGTAAGACCAGGCTGGTCTCGAACTCACAGAGATCCGCCTGCCTCTGCCTCCCAAGTGCTGGGATTAAAGGCGTGCGCCACCATCTTTGCCAAAAAGTTGAGTATGGTTTTACACGTTTTTCTCCTCTCCTGCCCATGCTAAGTACTATACTTCTGCCGGACTCGCTCTCAGGCCTAGCTGAGCCCGGGGAAAGGTCTGGGCGATGGGAAGCAGAACCACATCTGTGCAGATTCTCGCTCCACACCACGCCGCCCTCTGCGGTTGAGTGGCAGTCACCCCAAATCTGTGCCAAACCACGGGGGCCAGGAGGTCGTCCCTCCGCCAGAGATGCGCGCGCAGCTAAGCCCCCAGCGCACTACCCGGCAAGCTGTGCGCCGGCCTACAACTCCCATCAGGTTCCTGCAGCGAAGGCGCTACCCCTCGGCTCCCAGCGTATTGCCGGTTCCCCGTGTCTTCTGTGCTCACTCTCTCTCCATTAGAACTCCCCTGCGGGAATCGGACCATTTTTTACCCAGTGTTCTTCACTGCAGAAATCAGAACGCAGCAGCGGAGGCGCTACAACGCCCGAGGGGGCGTGGCTTTGGGAACCGGAAGGAGCTCCTGTTGCCATGGGAACGCGGCGCGCCTTGGGTTCCTGCTCAGCCCCTGATGCTCCCATCCGGGCCAAAGCCGCCGGTTCCCCCAACTTGTAGGAGGGGCTGTGCTCGAGACAAGCGATCCTTCCTACGGGGGCATAGAGAGGAAGGCTGAGGCTTCTGCCCGCGGAAAGAGTGCGTCCATTCCTGCCTTTGCCAGCCCCTTGGCCTTTGGATTGCCTTCAAAGATCAGGTATCTCCGCTCCCACCCGGCTTTTTGCCTGTCTTCAACTCATTCGCTGTGTTATCTCTCAGATCTGTTGGGTATAATTTTCCACACTTTCACTTCCACCCTCGTTAAGTACACACTACCTTGCTGCTGTGGTTGTAGTGCGGTGGAACCGTCGCCAGGATCCATTACTTCAGAAAGTTCCCGCTACCTGATTGTAGCCATATCCACCCCGGTAGCCAAAGGCCACCCTCCCCGTGTCCCATTTAGAATAAGTTATTGCCCATGTTTTTCAATCCGAACGAGTTACTGTCTTTAATTTGTGGGATGGAAAAGGAGAAAAGTTTATATAATGAATACTAAGGAGCCTCGAAAATGTATTGAACTTCCTTTGGAGAATGCTGTTTGTTTGCTTGCTTGCTTGCTTGCTTGCTTGCTTGCTTGCTTGCTTGCTTGCTCGGTTGACTTTAAAGCTGCCCACGACGGACTTTTTATACGATGTGTGAATTATTTAGTTGAAATTTCATCATCAAAAATTTTAAACTGAATAAGATTGTTTAATTGCGGTAGTAAGAATGTGCAGCAGCCCACTCTCCCAACGTGCTTAAAAGTTTACAGAGTAGCATTTCTGGAGTTTTCTCTGCCTGATCTCATCTCTCTCTGCAGCTTCCTTCCAAGCCTCTATGTGTGGATAAAATGCTAATTCCTCTGTGCTTTTCTGGCGACCAGTAATCCTTTGGAAAGTTAATTCTCAGAAAGCAGCTAGGAGAATTTGACTGATGTATATATAAAGGGCAGGAGTGAGATGAGGAACTAAGAAATATCAGCTAGACTGTGAACAACCTTGAAACGTGTGCACAACCCACTGCCTTAAACACTGAAGGACAGAAAGGTTTGACGATCTGAAAAGTCACACAGGAGTAGTGCAGTGCCAGTGGTCAAACCTACGCGTTCTTGATTCCAGTACAAGAGTTGTTTCATTTAAAAAGTTTACTTTAGATATCAATTCTGCCAATGTTATACAGTACATACAGTGAGACTTTTAAAGCGGAAGGTATATTGTTTTCCTAATAAAAGCCAATATGCTGTGCTTCCTATCCGTTAAGGCAGTCTTGTCTCAACTCACTATCAGCTTTCTACCTAGTTCTTAAAATAAATCTTTAGAGATTTTAGTTTTAGCGCTCTCTCTCTCTCTCTCTCTCTCTCTCTCTCTCTCTCTCT
>NC_022010.1:90177833-90180757 GCF_000317375.1 Microtus ochrogaster
GCAAGCCCTCTTAATGACGGTGTGGTCTCTCCAGTAAAATTTTTCATTTTTTTCTTTCTCTATTTACAATGCTTAAGATCAAACCTAGGCCTTTTGCATATCGCAGGCAAGCACTTTATCATTTGGCTACATACTTATTTCCCAAGATAATATACTTTTCTTTAGAAAATTTAAATAGACATGAGTTGCGAAAAAGAGTGTAAAACTAATTTTTTTACACTAAGAATCTATGCTAAAATGGTTAGCACAGTACAGTGCTTAGTAGCAAATTGGAATTAATATGATAAATATGAGTTGTTTCATCACAAGATAAAATAGATTCATTAAAATGTCAACTCTTAAGCTAGGACTCAAAGAAATGTGTTGAAATGAGCTTTTAAAATCTAATATGAAAAGGTTTTGAGCTAGCATAAAGGAGTTACCTAAGATTGAACCCATCCTTTGGATAATAAATAAGCTTTTTTTGTAGGCCCCATCCTTGAGGGAGGTACTGCACCTTGTAGGCACTAAGCAAAATGTCAACTATACAATCATCTTTCTCATGCCTTTGAGTTAAAAGCTTCCTATTGATTACCTTGCTATAGCTTTACTTCTCAGCATCCCTTGCTTGGAGTGCTATAGAACAAAAACATTTGAAAGGAGCTGTAACATGACAGATTTGTGTGACCTTAAATGAATCTGAGAATCAATGAAGTGAATTACTGCCTCAGGAACTTTGGAAATTTATGTTGAGAGAGTAAGGGGAACTCTTCAGTACACAGGTATATTGTGGCAGTACTGGAAGGGTCAGGTGGTTAGCAAGAGGAGTATTTTTCTTCTCCTGTCATAGTAATATTTAGGGTTCGATGAAACCAAAGGAAAGTTCCTTTAAAAGCTTTGTTTTGAGATGTGGAGTGTAAATTTAACAGTACTTTCATTGAGGGAAAGGAACAGACAGAAAACTGCTGAAAGCAAGTAATATATTAGCTGCAGTTTTATTTGGCTTCAAGGTACTTCTGTCTTAGATTGCTAATGGAATTTGTTTTCTGAGGGCTCATTTTGGGGAGTTCTTTAAAGTTTGCTTTAGATGGTTATATAATTTGGATTTTTAAAGTATAATATTTTAAATTTATTCTTTAAGAATTTTATACTTGTAGGTTGGTGGTGGTGGTGCACACATTTAATCCCAGCACGTGGGAGGCAGAAGCAGGTGGATCTCTGTGAGACTGCGACCAGCCTGGTCTACAAAGCAAGTTCCAGGGCAACCAAAACTTACACAGAGAAAAGCTGTCTCGGGGGTGGGGGGAGAAAGAAAAAGAATTTTATACTTGTGTACAATGCACAATGGATTTTGATTATCTTCAGTACTGTTCCCCAACTCCAGCTCTACCTAGACACTTCCCCCATGTTGCCCTCCCAACTTTATTTCCTCTTCTTTCTGTTCTTTTGAAGTAACCCAGTGAGCACAATTAGTATGCTATTACGCTCATGGGTGTAGAGCCATCTGCATGGGCAACCAGCCAATGGCTGCATCCCTGGAGGAAACTCTTTCCCTAACAGCCATCAACTGCCAATAGCTTCTGTGGTAAGCCTTTCCCTAATTCATGCTGGAATGTTGACTGGCTTGGGGAGTTCTTGGGTAGGCAATCACAGCTGCTAACAGTTCATGAGTACATTGGCCCTATCATACCCAGAAGATTCTGCTTGGCACCCCACTCTCCAACTTCAGGCTTGTATAGCCTTTCTGTCTCCTCTTCCAGAATGTTCCCTAAGCCTAGGGAGGTGGGGTATGGTATAGACAGATGTTCCATTTAGAGCTGAGCATTTATAGTTGCTTATTCTCTGTGCTTGGACTGTTTGTGAATCTCTGAATCAAGAGCTATCCACTGCAGAAAGAATCATCCCTGATAAGAGTTGAGAACTGCTTTAATCTATGACTGTAGTGACAAAAGTAGAGGGAGCAGTTTACTACTGCGTCCATGTAGCAAGTAATAGTATTTGGGTCCTCCCTATGACCTCCCCACTCATGGGTTCTTGATTAGGTTTGCCATACCAGGCATAAGTTTCTCCCTGAAAAGTAGGTCTTAAGTTCAGTCAGAAAGCAGTTGGCTAACCCCATAACCTTCAATGTCATTCTTTCTTCCATGGGCATAGCCTGTAAGGTTGGTCGTTGTAATATCTCTCAGCGTTTACAGATGAGGAAGACTTTTAATGACTTTTTGCCCACAAGGTCTGTGTAGCAGTTTCCTGTACTATAAAAGCTAGCTATCGGGGAAGAAGCTTTTGATCAGTGCCAACTGGATTTCTCCATATATCTTGTGACTAAAATGTGTGGTGTCTTCTGCAATATTGTCTCAACATCAAGTTTCCGTGGGCAACCAAGAGCAATGGCAATAGCTTGTGTAATTGTCTCTGAGATTACCCTCCTATGCCAACAACTGGAAGGGAGCTATCCCACACCCGACAGTAATAATAAATACCCCTCGGAGACCTATGTCTTAAGAGCTTAGTGTCCAGCATTGAGGACTGTATCATGGACTGTAGCTCCTAAAATTGTGAATTGGTTTATCACATTTGTTATGGGAACAGAAAGCTAACTAAGATGGATATTTCCCTTAAAATTGATTCAGTTGAACACACCTAAGGGGCAAGTTAAAAATGTATGTAGCTAATGTGTGTGTGTGTGTGTGTTTGTGTGTGTGTGTGTGTGTGTGTGCGCGCGCGCGCGCGCGCAACAGAAAAAATTATCTATCAGGAAATGTTAGCCAGCCAGGCAGTGGTGGCACATGCCTTTAATTCCAGCACTCAGGAAGCAGAGGCAGGGAGATCTTGAGGCCAGCCTAATCTACAAGAGCTAGTTCCAGGACAGCTTGGACTGTTACACAGAGAAACTCTGTCTTGAAAAACAAAAAAAACAACAACAAAAAAAAACCCAAAAAACAAAA
>NC_022010.1:90180962-90183119 GCF_000317375.1 Microtus ochrogaster
TAACACCTTTGCAATTACTGGTCATGCAGAAGCCAAAGCAATCACAGAAATGCTGACTGGCATATTAAGTCAGCTTAGTGCTGACAGCTTAACGAGTGATAGAAAATTAGCTGAACAGTTCCCACGACAAGTATTGGGTAGTAGAGGACCAAAGCCAGACAACACTGGTGAAGAAGATGATGATGCCTCAGATCTTGTAGCAAAAATTAACGAAGCATCGAAAAACGAATCTAACTAAAATCCTCTGGATTTGGGAAGCTGACATAGACCAGATTTAACAACTAGCCTTGTTGTTCCAAAGTTTTTTAGACATAAAGAGAGTACAATGCCTGTTACTCGTTCAGTAATATATTTTGTGTATTAATAATGCTGTTTGTGTAGTATTTCTTGGTCATTTAACTTTGCATTTTGCACTTTCTCCCAGAATCTATTCTTTTGGTCAAAATAAGAATATTGGTGCAGTTTGGGAGTGCTTTTGGTTTGGGGGGAACTTTTAGTGTGTATGTATATGTATGTGGTTATTTGTATGTGTGTGCACAGTAAAGCAAATTCAATAAAAGTTATAGCTATTCTCTTTCTTTCCCCAGTAGAAATAAAACAGATCTTACCAAAAGAAAGGAAGAAAAAGAAGACATGGAATTTATTAAGATTGACTAAAATTGTAAAGGAGTGTATTCATTATTCCCAAAGAATTAATGTGAATTATAGATATATGTATAAGAGACAGGTGAAATCAGGATGACTATTCCATCTCTATTAATGGAAAACCTTTCCCAAACTGGAAATAACCCTGTAGAAAACAAATATATAAGCAACATTTTTATAATTGCATATTATTTCAAAATATAACTGTAGCCAAGTCTCATAGACTCTGTAGTGCTCCGTTACTAGACTCTTATTCATGAATAACTTTGAAAACTACAATTGGCAGACTCCACATGCTGCTGACGCTAACAAGAGCTTCTTCTTGAAAGTTGTAAATGTGATTGTCTCAGGGATGTTGTTCCTTGCTGTCAAGGTTTACAAGCTGCCAGTCTACATCTCAGTTAAGGCTCCTTTCTGCTAATCGGCTTATACTGTTTACTAGGAGTAAAGCCACACCGATGTGTTTGGACACTGCCATTATCCTTACATTTTTTATGTATATACTAGCATTATTACATATGTAAGATACCTTTGAAATAATCATTTCTTTTTCTTTGCAGTTGCTTTGTAAATATTTAAATCACATTATGGGATTACTGGACAGACTTTCAGGTTTACTCGGCCTGAAGAAGAAGGAGGTTCATGTTTTATGCCTTGGGCTGGATAATAGTGGCAAAACTACAATCATTAACAAACTTAAACCTTCAAATGTAAGTATTTCTGTAATGGTTGACATTTTCTGGTTCTAGCGAGAGTTATATGCAGCATTACTTGGAAGTTATAACTTTCTGTAACCTTGTTAACTGCTAATCTTACGGCTGGTTAAGGGGTTACTTGCTGCATATGCCGCGTATTTATACAATATGCAGGTAAATCTTGATTATTAAGCAGGAATATTCTTTTTCTTCCTTCATACTTCTCTAAAAAGCTTCACAAACTAAATTTATTTATAGATTGCACTGACTTTGTTTAAATTTCTTCTTCATGGGAAGAATAAAGCAAAGGGAAAGATGCCTCATTTTTCTAGGTTCTGCAGATAATTAGACAGTGCTGTGCATTTTGGTGACAGGTAGTTATTTCGAGCAACATGTGAATGAAATATTATTTTATCCCTGAGAATATATAAAGCCAGCACATATAACATATGATTCATAAGTCAGAAGTCAGCTTTATTGCACATAATTCCTGATATAATTTGTTGAACTTTAAGCTGTAGCTGTCCTGGTTCAGAAGAATTGAAGGTCTTAAGAGCAGTTTGTTTTGCTTCCCCCCACCCGCCTTTAAACTGTAGAAATAATAGCTGAAAGGTGTTATTGAAATGAAAGGTTTAGAAGCTCCATACTTATGTTACTCGGTTGTATATTTCACATTTTCTTCCATCTTATTTTAGATTCATCACTTGTGAGTTTTCATCTACATTTGGGTGCTATTGTTAGTTAACTAACTGTATTAACCATCTGATCTATAGTGTTCTGTTAGGAAAAGCCTTATAAGACTTTTCCATGTCGTCTC
>NC_022010.1:90183219-90192972 GCF_000317375.1 Microtus ochrogaster
CTCAAACTTATTTTTAAGAATAAATTATCCTAGTGTTGTATTTGAAATGATAAATATCCTCAGTTGAGAGGGTATTTTTCACCCTTTGTAAGAAAGGATGTATTTTTGACCAAGTCAAGGCGGTATTTATATGCTTTTAATCTTAGCACTCAGGAGGCAGAGGCAGACCAATCTCTATGAGTTCCAGGCCAATCTGATCTACATCAAGTGCTTCAGGTCAGCTAGGACTGCATGGTGAGATCCCCCTTGTCGTTGGGAGGAGGAAAAAACATCTAGCTTTTTCTTGAAAAATTCCTAAGCAATTTGAATATTCATTTGATAATGTGTTGCATATTAAGTTGATACCTTGCTTATTTTATTTCTCCTCAACATCAAAAGAGCCCTTGGTGCTAGGTGGTGATAGCACACACCTTTAATCCCAGCACTTGGGAGGCAGAGACAAGTGGATCTCAGTGAGTTTGAGGCCAGCCTGGTCTACCAAGTGAGTTTCAGGACAGCCAAGATTGTTACACAGAGAAGCCCTGTCTCAGGAAAACAAAACCAAAAAGAGCCCTTGATTTATTAAGTATTGAATAACAAATACCTAGAACGAGGATTAACACTGAAATATATTTTAGATGGTAGATGAATAGATTGATGTCCATTATTATCGTCATCATCATCATCAAATTTGATCATGGGATTTTGTTGATTACATGGAAATATAGTTTTTAACAGAGTTGATGAAACTAAGACTTGCCTTAGAAATTCTGTTCTGATCCTGTTGATACTGGTCTAATCACTGCTTGCCTCAAAAAACCCAGGCTACACTCCTTCCTTTCTTGTTGCCATTCCAGTTTAGTGACTGGATGTGTTTATTCCTGGGTAAAACAGAGGGAAATTAATACTAGAGATGACTCTTTGTTGGGGAGATAGCGGCGAGTGTGCCTGTTGTGCGAAAGTCAGAAGTTGACTACAGTTTTCGGCTTCAGTTTCTCTCCACCTTACTTTTTCAGACGTGATCCCTCACTGAATCTGAACTTCACAGATTCTGCTAGAGAAGTTGGCCTATGGACTCCAGGATGTCCATTGTATCCATTTTCTGAGTGTGTGCTGTGCCCGGCCTTTACTTTGAATTACTGTAGGGGAAAATGAGTTCCATATGAATCTACTCTATCCTGGCTAACTTCTGGACTTCCTTTTGTGGATTATTTCCATTAGAACTTTGGAGAAGAAATAGTTGAGGGATTTTATCCCTTCAGGCTAAATTTTAAAAGGAGTGTGAAGAACCTAGGTAATTATATAGAGGTAACTTAAGTATTCTAGTTATAATTCAGTGAAGACACTTGTTATTATTTGGTGTATTTTTCTGTAATTTCATTAAATTCTTAACCTTTATCATGTGATTGATGAAAAAAACCTTTTAAATAAAAAGGGTAGGGTCATAGGAAAAACAACAAAATTAAAAAACATTTTATTCCAAAGCTTATTGTTCAAGGAACCTCTGAGAAATGAGGCAAGACCCCAGATGCCACAAAATAGTTTATTTTTCTAGCAAATGAAAACAATACGTTGGGGGAACTATTTATGCAGCTCGAAGGCTGGGTAGACGGAAAAGCTGAGGAACCAGACCTGGGGGAGGTCTGGTCGCAGCGCATTGCTGCTGATGTGCCCATGCTCCAGTTCTTTCCAGCTTTCCTTCCAGTTGGCTTTACATTTTACAAGAGTAGAGCACCCAAGTGAACATGCTAATGTGAGCCAAGTTTTCCCTTCTTCTACTCTTATTTTCACATAAAAGGAACAAGATTTTTTATTTAGCTATTATTAAGGCAGTATGAGAAAACCTAGGAATAAGACTAACCAAAATGAGAATATAATTATAATAATAGCAAACATTTGTGGAATTTTATAGAAACCATGCTGAGTATTTAGTACCTATTAGCTCATTTAATTCTCATAATAACTTTATGAGCACAATAATATAGTTGACATTTAAGCAAACCTAGGTTTAAATAACTCGTGCCAGGTGGCAGAGCACATTAGGAGTAATTAGGAGGCTGTTGTAATTCAGAGCACCAAACAGAAAGGTCTAGTCTAAGGTAATGGCACAGAGCCGGTAAAACTTAGAGAGCGAATGGCTTCATACTTAGCATGTAACAAAGGAGAAGTCAAGAATAACTTCTAAGCATCTGGATCATAAAGTGGATACATTTTTGTTTAAATGAATGAAGTTTTGATGATGGAAATTCTAGGAGGCATTTAATGTGTCAATTATCAGTATATTTTTAAATGTCTGTGAAACCTGTCAGAGTGTGTCCTGCTGTCCTCTTGGCCCTGTTCTACAGGGTTCTATAGGCTTCTTCCTGTGGAACTCCTCACCAGAGCCATCATGACCCCGCCTATCTTAATTCAGCCTGTATCACTCTTTTACTTAGCAATGCACATTAGACATACACACCTTCTGTCTTTCCTGAGTAGCACGTTCCTTCTCTACCTAATCAGTGTACTGACTAATTCCATTTACTGGAATATTCTTGGCCAGGAACTTGTCCTGGGGTTTCCCGTACCTATCTCTCCCGAGTTCTCTTCATCCATGTTGTCATTGTTGATGGTGGCTTACATTCTCTATCTGATGAGCTCCTTGAGAGCAGGGACCAGACATGAAGATAGACAATAACAAACATACGTAAGTTCAATGTACATAAGTTTAATAAAAATAATGTATACAGTGATTAAGAACTTCAACATAGGAGCCCAGAGCGACTTTTTTTAACCACGTATGAAAACTTACTTACCTTGTTTAATAAAACAAAATGTGAATTTGCACATAAATGTTACACCAATTCATAATGGCAAGTAAACCTTATATTTTTATGTGTCCCTATTACAGAAATTGTAATATTTAATTTTGTCATCACCTTGGTAGCATATTTTAAAAATGAAAAAAATCTGGTACTTGAGGAAAACCCATCTTTGTAATTGCAAGTATCTAAATTTATGTCTTTTCTTGCAGGCCCAGTGTCAGGATATAGTTCCAACCATAGGATTCAGCATAGAGAAATTCAAGTCCTCCAGGTAACCACATTCTCTTTGTGACTCTGAAGCTGGGTTTTCATACTTACCTGGAAATCAGTTGTTATTTCCAGTCCCTATGGGTTTAGACCTTTTTGTACCACTATCTTTAGTTTATTCTCGGCCCTTAAAGCTTAGAACAACTCTTGAAAACTTCATTAGCAAAGGAAACATTTTTAGGTTATTCACTGCAAAATAATATTTAGATTAATAAATTTATTTTTCATTTTTTTAAATATTGACCACATTTATTATCCTACAACCATGTTGATTGATCTGATAGAACTTAAGATATTAAAAGATAGCCATTTAGCTTAGTTGCTTAAAATATAGTAATGTCTTGCTTTTGTTTATAGTTTGTCTTTTACAGTGTTTGACATGTCAGGGCAAGGAAGGTACAGGAATCTTTGGGAACACTATTATAAGTAAGTATTTTCATGAGTATTGCTTACTACATGGCTACATTTTAATGTCAAATACTGATTAAAAATCCAAGCGAAATCTGCTATAATAATATAACTTCATACAATTCATAGCACTGTACCTTTGTTCTCTTCTCTGGTTTTGGTGTCCATTTCTCTATGTGGTTAATATAGCTACACTTTAAGAACCAGCGATCGGGCTACAGGGCACATGCCTGCAATCCTAGTACTTGTAATACTAAGAAAGAAGGATCACAATTTAAGGCCAGCCTGGGTTAGAAGCCTGGGTTATCAGTGCTTACACAATACTTTGTCCACTCACATCTGTGTAATTATGTACCACAGCTGCTTTCACGAAGAAACTCTTCTATTCAAATTATTCCTTCAAGGGCCAGCTCAGAGATAAGAATTATTACTGGCTATATTTAGTGAAGAAAAAAAAAAAAAACAAGATTGTTTCACAGCTGATGACTTGTTTTACAAATGTTTCCAAACAAGATAATTTTCAGAGTATACAGACATAATATTTAGTAAATATTTCAGATATAACACTGCCAACTTACTAGGACAAGATGTTTTATACACACTTGGTATTGCATGTGGTAGTAAAATATGTCATTATTCTATTTCTTTATATTATACAGAGATGGACAAGCCATTATTTTTGTCATTGATAGTAGTGATAAATTAAGGATGGTTGTGGCCAAAGAAGAACTTGATACTCTTCTAAATCACCCAGGTATCCGTGGAATTTCTGCCATGATGTCTGTGTGTTGGGTTCCATCTATATGTGTTGCTTTGTTTTTTAGTTTAAGAAAAAGTTGTTTATGAAATAGAATTATTTTCAAA
Organism: Microtus ochrogaster; assembly: GCF_000317375.1. NCBI lineage: Eukaryota > Metazoa > Chordata > Mammalia > Rodentia > Cricetidae > Microtus > Microtus ochrogaster. The sequence goes on from NC_022010.1 coordinate 90,187,542, forward strand.
TTAAATTATAAATTTTAAAGCTTGTCAATTGTACAGAATTTATAAAAACTTTGCATATTTTTTTTAATTTCAAAGCTTTATACAGTGATTTTTTTGTTTTATTTTGGGAGGGAATACTGGCATTTATTTCTTTAACATTAAAAATTCTCTGCTTTACTACATATATAAATAATCTATAGTAATAAGAGAGTAATATTCAGACAGAAAAGATGAGGGGAAATGGCATTCTGAGTAATAGGATATCGGGTACAGTTGCTTTGGTTACCTTATTTTCATAGTACGTTGAAACAGGAGCAGCTAGCAAGGTGGCCATGTTTCTGCCTTGTTTTGCTGTCAATGTTAGGAAAACTTCAAGTAGGAAGAACAATTAGATTGTGGTTTTATTTATTTTTTATTTAAGTATGTGTGTGCCTGAGTGTATTTACGTGTACCATGGGCATGCAGGAGCCCACAAAGGCCACAAGAGTGCATCAGATCCCCTGGAATTGGATATACAGGCAGTCGTGAACCCCTGGGCTTTTTGTTTTTGTGTTGCCTAGGTAACAAGGGTAAGTTAGGGAATTAAGTGAAAAGATAAACATGTAGAATATTGGTAAGTGTGTTGTTACAAGGAATTAGCTGGAATAATTATGGCTGGAAATACACAGTGTTTCTACAAGCTGTGAAGTTGCTGGTGTGCATTGTCCTTACTGTGGAAGGCGATTGCGCACAAAGGTGGGAAAGAGATTCTCCTGGATTCTAATTCTTTAATGTGTTTGGACTTGGCTTCACTTAGCAGCTAGGAGCACTTGCTGCCAAACCTGGGATCCATCCCGAGTTTGATTCTGCAGCTCCACATGGTAGACAGGGAGAGAGTTGAATCCTTCCTGTCACCATATGCCTCCCATGGCACACCTATATCCATGTGTGCTCAACACTCACACACACGTGCACACACCGTTAAATGTAAAACAATACACAAAACCTTTGGAAAATGCTTTCAGAATTGTAAATGAGAAAAATAACGTTGTTAAAAAATCTCATTTGTTCATGATGCAAGTCCATTTCCTCTTCATCTTCCTATTTAGGTCTGTCTCCCTTGTGTTGACAACTGCAAACAAGAGAAATATTTGTCCTTTTGCATAACTGCTTCTCTAACGGCTAGATTCTCCTTCTCTGACTTTATTCTTTGGTTTAAAGTCCCTAGCACACGGTCTTACCAAGCAGTTTTGATTTCTTTGTTTAGATGAATGTCTAACTGTGCATCTGTGTTTGTGTATGGGTCATATTAAAAGAAGCAATGGGAAACAGTTTATCTTATTTCGGTTTTAAGGTTTTAGGGCAAAGAGATCCAAATCACTAGAAGTGTTGTGAAGGCATCTTTCTCTTTCAGATATTAAGCACCGCCGGATTCCAATCTTGTTCTTTGCGAATAAAATGGATCTCAGAGACGCAGTGACATCTGTGAAGGTGTCTCAGTTGCTGTGCTTAGAGAACATCAAAGACAAGCCGTGGCATATTTGGTAAAACATTTTTATTTCTCATTTTGTCTTTCTGAAAGGTCTGTGAAATGTAGGGTTCTGCTTAGGTTTTTCTTACATCATTTATAAATGGCAAACATGGTAAAATGCAAAGTATTTCACAGAATTGTGACATTTCAGTTATTCATGAATATGTTACTGTTAACTTTTCAAATCCTTTAGCACTATAAAAAGTATGTTTTTTAAAAAAATCTTATGGTAAAAAACATAAATAAAATAATCCATTTGCTGTCCTACCTTCAAGCACAGTGACTTGCTTTTTCACTTGAAATCAGCCAAACCCAATCCTTTCTTGGGAAAGTCGCCCTCTGGTGTCGCCTTGTCTGAGTCATCCTCCGAGATTGCTATTGTGTTTCACCATTACCATGTGGCCCCTTTTTTGCTTTTTATTTTGGCGGTAGTCTGTCTTCCTAACACTAGCCTCAGCTCTCTAGGAGTTGGGATTTCTGCCCTGTTTTAATTGCTGCCTTATTTTTCTTTTCCCAATTTTGTGACTAGTACATGGTACATATATTTTACATTTATTCAAATGAGGAAGTAGAGGTAATGGTTGTATATGGACATACTAGCAAACAGTGTCTGAAACTGCTGTGCGTGCATTATATATTTAGGAAAGAGTTTCTTAATTAATTCTTATGTGCTACCTTCCTAAGATCCTCTTTTGCTACTTACCCACTTACCTTCCCATGCCCCAGAATGTCGTTCTGTAGTTTTTTCCACTTTCCATAAGAGTTAAAATAATAACTTGGGGGAAGTTGGACACAAAGTAGAGAAGTTTACTGTCTCTAGAAGTGACCTAGCCTGTAAAGCAAAAGAAAGTGGAGCCTAGAAATCCCAATATGGAGTGGGTGATGGGAGTTCCGCTCCTAGCAGCATTTTGAAAGTTAGTATCTCTTTAAGGGTGTGACCCCTGATAGATCAACCACACACCAGGGGAGACCCCACACCTAAAACTTTTCAGGGGTAACATAAACTAGACTCCCTGGGTTTTTAAAAGAGAGACCATGAAGTTGAATGGGTAGGGAGGGGGGAGTGAATGTGCTCTGAACAGATTGTATGAAATTCCAGAGAATTAATATCATGCTTTTAAGAAGCGTCCTTAAGAGCTAGCCTTGGTGCTGAACAGAGCAGTGTAAGTAAACCCCAGAGACCACCTCAAGATTCTGTGGGGCCCGGCATCCCTCTACCAAGAACAGAAACAGTGAAGTCTTTCTTGGTCTTGAGTGGGGGTGGCACGGGGTTGATGGTACTCTATGGTTGTTCAATTTGAATCTGAGATCCAGTCATATTTAATAGTTAAAGGAGAGTGTGATTTTAGACAGAAAAAAATTTTGAGATAGAACTTTTGCTATCACAAACCACTGAACTCCAAATTGTTGGACTCTAAAGACAACATAAATTCAAATAAATACTAATGTTTGCATTGTGCAGAGTTCTGTGTTGCCTTGACAGGATGCACAAGAAGTGTGCATGAAGTGTTAATTTCATGAGTTAATCGCCCCTTTCTACCTAAGATAACTAACAGATGAATTTATCCAGATTTATTTATTCAGTTATGACATCTCAAAATGTCTGTGTGAAAAGTGAGGTCATGATGCTTAAAAATATTATATTCCCAGGTCTGTGTTCTCCATACAGCAGAGAAAAATGATGAGATGTTTTTTAACTTGCCTGTAACTTTACTTCTCCTTAATTCAAACTGGACATCATTTTGCTAAACTCAAATTAGCATTTCATTTTTAAGATTTGTTCTGCATTTTGTGATATCTTTTAAAGCATGCACAAGATTGAAAATATGCTTATCCTTCTTTGCCAGCTTCAGCTCTATGGGTGTTTGTCCTCAGGGATAGAGGAGATTAAACATTACCTGCCTCTTACCTTAGATTGGATACAAGAATATTGGTATAGTCTGAGAAACTAAAGAAGAATCGGGACCTTCCTTTTTACCATTTTTACTAATCATAGAGTCTAGGGTCTCAATTTGAGTTAGCATGTTTTTGACTTAGTTCCTTCATGATATATTTGGATTTGTATATTTAATTGTGAAATAGCTAATAGACATCAGATGACTGGATGGAGAAATGTTAACAGCGGAAGAGAAAGCACGGCCTGACTTCTCTTTGTGGCCTGACATCAGTCAGGGAGCATTTCCTGTGAAGGCCTGGTTGGAGAAGCAGCTACCCAGCCAGAGGCCAGGAAAAAAAAGCTCTTCATGGCTAAGAGTGTACCTGTTCTATTCTGGGAACGGCTAGGTCTCTGGCTGCCACTGAGCAGTGGAAGGGGAAGCTATGGGAGCTGTGGCCACTGAGAGATAACTCAGGGCCATAAAGTCCAAAGCACCGGAGCATGTGGCGAAGAGCTTGATTTTTGCTCTAGTTCTGAGTTTTACAGTTCATCTCAAAGGAAAGGTGGAACTTGTTCAGAGAAATATATAGGGTTTTTAGTCACTTGGTTTCACTTGTCCCATGGACAAGGAGTTCTTTCCTGTATTCTTGTCTAGAATTTTATGTGCCAAAATCAATAGTTTGGATTTTTGATAAAAGTATTTTAGCTACTAATGCCTTCCTTGCTATTATGATATGTAATCAAAAATGTGCTTTTAGTAATTTACCTCGTACCATTTGCTTCTGACTTCTTATTTGAAGAATTCTTCCCTAACCTGTAGTCTCAATTTAACAAGTAATTCCTTGGCAGTAATTTTATTAGTTAGAACCAGATTAATTTAATTCTCTAGGTTTTCTACTGTGCTTTAGATGTTGTTTCCCCACTAAGTGAATGCTATAAAATAATCTCTAATTATTCAGAAATTTTAATTATGTATTAATATCATCATAGGTTTTAAATAAGTTGCTAGATCTGTAACACATATTGGTCTATAGCTCCCAACACGATTATTTGAACTTTGTTATTTTAGTTTTATATACCTTAAACAATTATAGACGAAATATCACATTAGAGGTTTAAGGATGGAAGACAATGGAAGCACTTTTTCTTGTACATGCATGTTTCAAATAGGTAATTCTTCAATAACCATGTTAGGTCATGGTAATATTCTCTCAGTTGCAGATGCCAAAGGTTACTGAAGTAGTAAATATAAAAGTACAATTGAAATTGACCGGAGTTTTGTTTTCTTCTAATAGCTTATAAAAGTTTATGAGCAGCCCAGGGGTGGTGCTGTATTCCTTTAGTCTCAGAACTTGGGAAACAGAGATAGGCAAATAGAAGTTTGAGGCCAACCTGGTCTATACAGTGAGTTTCAGGGTAGTCCAGGCTACACAGAGGAAGAAGTCAGTTGATTCTGTGAGTATACCGTGACCTAAGTCAAACATTTGTAACAAGTAAATGCTGTTGGAGCCCTGGGTAGAGCAGGGTAGGGCAGTGAACTCTGGATTTTTCTACAGTGAGAAAATAACTTGATGTTTATGTGTTCTTAACATTACTACAGATTCTCAAAATTTGTCTCATGTGTATTTTCCTAAGTCCTCAGATTCTAAGCTCCTATTTATATTCTATTTTGATACTTAATAGTTTTGCATAATGTATATTAGTATTTATTTCTTTGCAATACGGCAAAATTATTTTATCCTAGAGTTGTATGATGCCATAAACTGAACATTTCGTTTAACTTTTATTTCAGTGCGAGTGATGCCATCAAAGGAGAAGGACTACAGGAAGGTGTGGACTGGCTTCAAGGTACACCGCACGCTGCTGTGCCTCTGTAGCCTCTTTCTTTGTCATTCATTTCATTTTTATATTTTAATTTTATTACATCAATGCCTCCTTCTTGTTTTTTATTTCTGCTGTCAGAAAAAACAATACAGTAAGTACCTGATACCTTGCTGCATTTACTTTATTTTTCTGGCAGATTTAATTAATTGTTTCTCTGTGTATATTCAATATATATATATTCA
>NC_022010.1:90202049-90206196 GCF_000317375.1 Microtus ochrogaster
GAAGAAGAAGAAGAAGAAGAAGAAGAAGAAGAAGAAGAAGAAGAAGAAGAAGAAGAAGAAGAAGAAGAAGGAAGAAGAAGAAGAAGAAGAAGAAGAAGAAGAAGAAGAAGAAGAAGGAAGAAGAAGAAGAAGAAGAAGAAGAAGAAAGGAAGGAAGAGGAAAGATACGGGCTTAGTTGAGATTATAACCTTAGAGGAAAGCGCACACACCCACCTTTCTGAGTGCTGTGTGACATTGTCATAGTCATACAAATAATGATGGCAAGCCGAGTTAGAAGTGTTAGGGCCATAAAGCTTGCAAAGGAAGAATTGAATGGGAGTGTGAGAGCTGAAGTCTAATAAGGCTACTGATATTTCAGGTATTGCTGTGTGTGCTTAGTGAGTTGTAAGTAATTACCTAGAAGGGGATTAATTAAGTAACAGCGACCAAAAAAGGACCAAAGACCAAATGAACTGTTAGGGGTCTTTCTAGTAAGCCTGTAGAATTAGCTAATTCCTTACCTACTGACAGCTTATATAAAAATTAACACAGCACTATTAATTGTATCTTAAGAAGAAAACGTATATGCAGGTAGGATCTCCCTGTGTTGTATAGATTGGGCTTGAGTTAACTTAGAGGATAGGGTTGCTGGTCTTTCCCTTGTGAGACTGATAATAGTTTTTTGTCTGTTTGTTATCAGATCAGATCCAAGCTGTGAAGACATGAAAAGATAGTCTCTGGAGAACTCACCAGTTTTCAGTTAAAGGTGTCTATGTAAGGCATAGTGAATAATCTCAAATTTATTTGAAAAGATTTGTGCAACCAAGAATATTTTACAATATTCTGCTTGGTTTTATGGACTCTGAAAGATTTTTTTTTTAAGAATTTAGGACTTATGACATTGTTAATCTGGCCATTAACTATATGGAAATTAACATTACCTCTGAACGCCTTAGTTACCAGCTTCTTGTAAAGGTCTACATATTGTTGTAATTAGAATGTGTAAATACCAGCTATAAGCCATCTCAATATCCTATCATGATTTATGATATCTTTAATGTATTTTTAGTTTTAATTGTCTTCTAAAAGTTCACTTTATTGTATGACTTTAAAGCTCAAATTGTGTTAGTGAAACAGCTTTAAAGAGTTATAAAAGATCACAGGTAATTGGTATATATGTAATTTTTATTGTGTCACTATCAAAAGAAATAAAATATACCAACTAGAGTGCTTTGTTCATGACAAAAAGAATAATGTGTTGGTGTGGTGTTTGGTGTTTTACTGCCAATCATTATATGAGACCAACTAAACTAAGTTTATTTTCTCACTGCTTACTGAATAGTTCCATACTTTCTGATCAGGCATTGCTCTTTAAACCAGCATGTGTGTTTTTCCCTTCACAGTTGTGGAGGTTTGGGTATGTGCTCAGCTCATTCTTTTAGGTCACTCATATGTGTAAAGTATCCATCGCCTTCACTGAAATCACTTTAATAAGGGAGAATCTGATAACATTTTACATATGATTAATAAATTTTATTTCATTAGCTGAAAGACAATATTGCATTTTCTGATTAATAAATTAAAATTTAGTAAGTATTTAACATTAATATTTTTAAAACTGCCTTGTTTTTTCTCTCAACATGCCTCTGTGTTTCTGTTAAAAGAGAATATAGGAGATAATTTATAAAAAGAGAGAGAAAGGAAGGAAAAGGGTTATTCTTGTTCAAACTTTGAAGACTTCTATTTATGCTCAGCTCCTTGTTCTTAGTCCCATGCCGAGGCAGTTTCATGGCTGTAATACCTGACAGAGAAGTTCCTCACTTCCAAGCTAGGAAGCAAAGAAGAGAAAGGGCTGGGGTAACAAACCCCTTCATGGGTCCATGCTCACTTCACTGTTTAAGGAGCCTACAGAGTATAGTCAGAATCCAGTACCTCAACAAACTATTTATAAACTGCTCTGTTAATGTTCTTTAAAATTCTAGATATATGTCATATTTACAACATGCAACTTTTCACAGCCTAAAGACCATTTATAATTGTAAACTCTAAATTCAAGTTCCCATTTGAAATTAGACACTGAGATTACTCACATAACAGTGGTGTCAATCCTGAAAAAATGCATTTGAAAGAAAAGCTATGGATTGTATAACATCTTAAACATGCTTAGCCATGAAAATAATAGAAGGAAAAGGTGAGTAATACAGATTTATTCCCAGTGGTGGTAAATGTCTTTACAGATTTCTAAAATTAGCAGTCAAAGCTATATAATCCAGTCTCTCAAAATCCAGAAATACCAATGAATGGGCATTTGGAAAACTGAAACTTGTCAAATTATAGTGGTTTAGTAACTCATCTATGTTGATAGCCTGTCATAAGTTGCTTTCATTAGGATGCACTCAGAATGTCATCTATCAAGAGTTGTCTCAAATATAGATAGAAAAGATGTTATGTATTTTTTACATGTTTTATTTTGTTTATTTATTTTGTGGAGGAAGTGCAATATGGAGGGGGTAAGAGAACAACTTTTAGGAGTTGGTTCTCTCTTTCCGTCATATGGGTTCCTGGGATTGAACTCAGGTAATTAGGTTTGGCATCCAGTACCTTTACCTAATATTGTGTGCCAACCTCACAGCCTATGATACCAGAAACAAACAACAAAAACAGATATATTTTAACAGATTTAGGAGGCCACAGAAAGAAGTCAAATCTTCACCTATCACATATAATTGTAAACTCAGTACTTTACATCATACAGTCTTCACAACCCTATGTACTAGGTCCTATTGACTGTTTTGTGCATTAAGACTTTTGAACCTGTTGTGTAAGACTTTCACTGGGTAAAAATAATGAAGAATCTACTCAGCCCAGATAAAGCAGTGAATCAAACAAAGCCCAATTTGGTGAACAAGTGGGTTTATTACAGCTACTTACTCCAGAGGATGAGCAAAGGGTTCTTACAGAATCATGGACAGCTCAGAGTCAGCTGCACCACCAGAAGTGCATTCCTCCCAGCATGGGGAATGACTCAGAAAACCTGTATCCATGGAGGTCAGCACATGGGCGGACAGTTCAATGGGAAGTCCTGCTTACTTCTTAGCCTTGTGTTTCAGGTAAGTTTCAAAGACTTCCTGAAACTTGGTAGTTGTTTACTTCCTGTTTCTGACTGAACTTCCCTTTAGAAGTTTCTGATCCTAAAAGAACTTTTCACCAGGCTAGTAAGTTTCATTTCAGAGGAAATTGCTTAATGGAGAGGACATTTTTTTTATAGGTTCTGGGATTTGATGAAGACCTCAGAGCTGGGAAATGCTGGTGTTGGACTTCAAAACCAAGCACTCTGTTCAGAACAGATGGTTCAAAATAGATAAGAGAAATACAGATATTATTTAGTAATATTACTAAAAGCAGAACTGATTGGATAAATCATAAACTAGAATATACTAGAGGTGTTCTTTTGTTGGGTGTTGTTTGTTTTGTTTGTTAGCTTTTCGTTTTAAGTCTGTCAGCACTTAAAGTTTTACTCTTTAAGTCTAGATGAGGTGCTTTAGACTTTGATAGGTTAGATGAAAGTAACTCTTAAAACAACCTAAAGCAGCCAGCCAGGTGGTGGTGGTGTACACCTCTAATCCCAGCACTCTGGAAGCAGAGGCAGGCAGATCTCTGTGAGTTTTAGGCTAGCCTGGTCTACAAGAACTAGTTAACCATCATTTATCACTACACTTCATTTTCAAGGAAAGATTCTCTAGAAGAAAATTGGATAATACAGGACATATGTATATAAGCTGAAATTGTTGCATTTGTGTTTAGCATATTATATGATTACACTATATCTTAAAACTGAAACAACTGTTTTTCCATGTTGATGCATTACCAGCACTGAATAGTTTAAGTTCTGTATTTTAACAGAGCATTTTGTAAAATGTTCAGCTCTTAAGGTGTTGCCCTACAGACTGTTTTTTTAAATATTTATTTATTTATTTATTTATTTATTTATTTATTTATTATGTAGACAATGTTCTGCGTCTATGCCTGCAGGCCAGAAGAGGGCACCAGACCTCATTACAAATGGTTGTAAGCCACCATGTGGTTGCTGGGAATTGAACTCAGGACCTTTGGAAGAGCAGGCAATGCTCCTAACTGCTGAGCCATCTCTCCAGCCCCCCAGACTGTT
>NC_022010.1:90206296-90231056 GCF_000317375.1 Microtus ochrogaster
CACCATGTGGTTGCTGGGAATTGAACTCAGGACCTTTAGAAGAGCAGGCAATGCTCCTAACCGCTGAGCCGTCTCTCCAGCCCCACAGACTGTTTTTTAAATCATAAAAGAACTAAATTTTATGTTTTTAATTTATATGTTCTGCTACAAATTAATTATTATACCATAATCACTTAAATTTTTTTCTTTCAGAATTTTGGCACATCAATATTATGATTTCCATAATTACATGCATTTACTTGTGAAAATACTTGCTTAATTCAGGTTGATATATCAAAATAATCATAGCCTTGACAGTTCACATACAACAGAGGTTGTAGAGGATGGAGATCTGCCATCAGGCTGCCAGTGCTTTAAGATTCTGCTGAGAGCCTTCTTCCCCTCCACAGAGTTCCATCTTCCCATTGTATTCCAACAGAAAAGAAGCGAGAGAACACTCTGGGTATCTTTTATAAGAAAATGGAGACCATTATAGCCTAAGAGAGCTCCACCATGATGAACTAATTACTTCCCGAAGACTGTTGCTCTTGTATCACACTCATGTTTAGGAATTCAGCCTGTAAAATTTTTGTAAACATAGGGCAAATTCAACTTGCTTATTACTCTAATATATTAAATAAAATATACCAATTTACCTACCTTTATGTACAGCTTATACTTTCTTATTAGTCTTCTAAGACTGTTCCTCCTATAACAACACTGATGTTTAACATTTCAATCTATGCATTTTTTGTAAAAATAACACAAATTCAACTAGCTTATCACTCTAGTAAGTTAAATAAAATAAGCCAATTTACCTAACTTTGTGTATACTGTCTACTATCTTACTGTCTTTCTGTTTCTTAGTTTAAAAACATATTGGCCACTCACTGTGCTGTAACACAGCACAAAGAAGGATGATTTATTTTGGCGTACCGTTCCTGGAGATACAGTTCATCATGGCAGAGAAAGTATAGTACCAGCAACGGTAAGCACCTGGACTCTTTGTATCCACAGTCAGGAAGCAGAGAGTGATGAATGCTTGTACTCAGGTTGTATTCTTTTTATTCTATTTAGAACCTCAGCCTGTGGAATGATACCACCCACATTTATGACGAATCTCCCTGTATCAATTTAGATCCTTCAGACATGCCTAGTGATTTGTTTTCGTGATGATTCCAAATTCCATCAGGTTCTCAGTGAGTATTTACCATTACAACTCTTATCCTTGACAACATAACCCACACACGTCACTTTTAAACTTCCATCCCTTGTTCCAATAAGCTTATAGCCGTCTCATAATGTAGAATGCATTTGGTCCAACACCATACATAGTGCCCATAGCCTTTAATAATTACTACACTGTTTATAAGTCCAAAGCCCAAGTGGCATCAGAGACTCAAGGCAATTTTAAATTTTAATTGTGTCTATGAAAAAAAAAATCAAAAACAAGTTGCATCCTATATAGAACAATAGAAAGACTGAAATCTAGGAAAAAAACCAGCGTCAACCCTGAGGCTCAGTGCCTGCTATCTATTACAAGTGGAATCCTATGGAGTCCAAAGGGCCTGTCTGGACAGCTCTGCCCTCCAGCTCTGCCCTCCTGCAGCACCATATCCTCTTCCTTGAGCCAGCTTCACTCCATCCTACAGCTTTCACGGTAGACATTTCATGGTCCTTGCATCTCTAAATTTGAGGGAGGGAGCGGTTTCACAATTACAACTCGGGTTTGACCTTCATGTAATAGTGGTACCTCGGATTCTCTGCAGAGACTTTGACACTGCCACATGTTGCCTGGCCTCACTGGCTGCCTGGAACCAAGGCACAAGAGTCATTAAGCCCCTCAGTGTGACACTTTTCACGTGACACAACAGAACTGAAAATACCACCCAGTGTGTTTGCTCTTTCCCTTCCTTACATGCTCCTAACTGAGCCACCTCTGCAGCCCCATTTCTGGATTGCTTAGCAGCGACGCCAGCAAGCTGACAGTGCTCAGTTCAGCAGGAGTTCCAGTAGCAGCTGTGAGAAAGGAACTTCACAGAAGAGGCAAACAGCTGTCAAAATAATCCTTTACTCATCTGATTTTACTCCTAAATTAGATACTTGGTCAATAATACAACTTCCGACTTGAATGAGATGTACTGGTCTAACCTGTCCAAGGCAGTAATAGGTAGTTGTAAACTCAAATTATATAGGTCGCTTGGGGTTGAGGCAGCAGTTTCTCCACCTGCATATTTCTCATACCTATCATTTTCATTTACTTTTCAATTACATAATTTTTAAAAGGTCAAGAGAATGCAATAAAGAGTTCACTTGAAGGTAGTTTCATATTAACACACCAAATCCATGGATACCATGTATTACACATGGTGTCTGATGATTCATGATCTAGAGGCGTCCATTTGTTTATTTCCTGACCAAAACAGCTAGAAGCCAAAGCAGATGTTAATTATATGTCTGTCATTGGCCTAGTATTATGCATTATGTATTGTGCTGGTTTTTGGCCACTGTCATATTTTTTAGTGCAGATTGGTGCAAGTGTTTTAATTATGTGCTGGTTGGAGAACACGGTGTGTCACTTTATCCTCTCATGCCCATGTGCCTGCTGCCCACAGGTCACATTTATCATGTGGTTTTGCCAGTTTGCCACTCTGAGTTGTGTGCTTCCTTCTCAGACTGGACTGCTGGGGCCTGGACCACTCCTGTGTACTCCAATCACTAAGCATTTGGCCTGAAATCAATGCACAAATGTTTGCTGAACACCGAGCTATGGCATCTTTGCAGACAGAATATTTGGGGATTTGTCAGTTTGTGGTTTTGGGGTGTGTGTGTGTGTGTGTGGTGTGTGTGCGCGTGCACATGCACTGGCACATGTGTAGTTTTTGTTTTTTTGGGGGGTTGGGGTTGTATATATTACTCTCACCAACTTTTGTAGTTAAATTTGAAGCTGCCAGCACTGGGAGGAGTGAATTTGAGGTCAGTCATTGAAGTTTTTATTTAAACCTTTATTTTAGTACTTTCTCTTTAGTTTTGTTTTTCTGAAGTATAGGGTACTTGATGGGTTTCTAAGTAAATATGTAATTGCTAGGATTGTTTTTTACTTGTTTGAGTTAATTCTTCAGTTTTCTGACCACCTTATTGAGTTGCTAAGGAAGTTTGCCTGCTGTAACTTGTCAGATTTTATCCAAAGATACATTGTGTTCTAAAACTGGCTGTGCTTTATTCAACTATCAAAAACCAAATGCACTTACTGGATACCCTTCAGGAGGTGATGGGAAGAGCAAGAATGAAAATTGTGGTTTAAATACATCCATTCTGATCCCTTTCAACATGGAGGTGGCCTATATTTTTTTTTATAGGGACTGGATGGCTATTTCTTAGATAAAGTACAGTCACCATACCCAGGTTAATTTTTTTAGTTTTTACCTTTTTTGTTTGTTTGTTTGTTTGTTTGTTTTGCAATGTTGTGGATTGAAACCCAAGGCCTTACATATATGGGGCAAGTACTCTATTACCAAGCTTCATTCCCAGCTTACATTTTGTAATATTTTTAATTAAATTTAAATTTCTGAAAGTTTATTAATGATAGTAGTTCAGAATGGAGTAAGATTTTCATAGATAAGTCTGTCAGGTTTGTCTCTAGTTCTAAACTCATTACTCCATCACTCCAAACTAAAATAAACCGCTTTCTATTTTATTCAATAAATTTTATTTTATTCGATAAATTTGTGTATAGGAAATGTTAACCTTAATTTTAAATTAGGTAAATCGCCCATAGGAAAACTGTGGTTCATTTTATATGACAACATGTAGCAATTCCAGCTGCTTTCTCTGCCTAATCAAAACCTGTGGTCACAACAGCAGCTGCCTCTATAGCTTGTTTTAAAGCCATTTACAGCAAATCAACCTGTTAACCAAGTTCCCTAATAAGAAAGATTAGGCTTCCAGAATACATATGCTACAACATCCAAAACAAATGAAAATAATTAAGTAAGCCAATTTTTAAACTCTAAAACTTTGGTATGATACTGAATAAGCAAGATACAGTCAAAACTTAGGTAGTACAGTTCCAGAAATTTATAAATAATGGTTCTTTGCAGAATAGATGCATTAAACTTGTGTTTTAGAAAAAAAAAATTGTGCATAGCTCATGCACTCCATCAGATGAAGTGTTTCAAAGAAACAGATTATGGGGTCTGAGTTTCTTATCTAATAGTTATTTTCCAAAGCATTACTGTGTTACAGTTCTGAAGGGAAAGGTATTCTGTCAGTCAGGACCCTAGGAATGCCACAAGGTAATGGCTCACAACAAACCTCACACAAGAGGGACTGAAAAAACCCAGGAGGATGGCTGCCTCGGCTTGGGTGGGAAGCCCAGAGAACTGAGCAAAAGACAAGATTTATATAGCATTGGGGGCGGGGGCGGCAGAGCCTTCCAGGGTGGTGATTCGTCTATTTTCAAGTCCTTGGCCTTTTTACTTTGTAGAGTGGACACTGGGTCCAGCCTTTTAGGGCACTTAGAGTGTTCTGTGGGTGGGCAGAGTTGGAGGTCCTCAGGAGAGGCCTGGCCACTTGTGCTCTTCAAGGGGCTTACAATTATACCTGCCATTGTAAAGCTAATTAATATTAAATAGAATATTAAAATTGATATTCTAGTGTTCCTTCATTTTTATAGCATTTGAGACTAACAGTGGCACAAGTTGACTTGATGTGAACTTTGGAATATACTTTATAATCTGCTTTTCCAAAGATATTCTCCTACTTAAATACTTGAAAGAAAATAATATTTCAATTATCAGCAAACTTTATACTGTTGAAAAGAACATACTAATTCTTAATGGTCACAAAATATTTAAGGATTTCTTTTCTTCTGTATATAATATTATCTCAGGAATAAAAGAATACGTGCAACTTAGGTCAAACTAACACATCTATTTAATCATTAAATCCTATATTTGAATGGGTTCACTCTTCACATGTTCTGCAAATAAAAACCATGAACAGTACAATAAAACATCATGTATTCCACAGAAGTCCGGATAACCAATTACTTTAAAATTTCACCATCTGCTCTCATTGAAGCGGTAAGACAAGGCATTTCCCCATGCCACAAACCATGATAATCAGAATGTAACAGAATGAGAAATGTGAGCTTTGCCTCTCCTTTCTTATTTGCTGTGGTTTTTTTTTTTTTTTTAATTTTTTTTTTATTGAGAAAAGGAAAAAAAAAACAAGTTTCCACCTCCTCCCAGCCTCCCATTTCCCTCCCCCTCCTTTCTTTGCCTCTCCTTTCTTATTTGCTGTGGTGGTTTTTAATGAAAACTTGAGTATACAGACAAAGGCAAGGGAGGCTATACCTCCGCCTCTCTCCTAATTGAGTGCTTCTATCCAGTAATAGCTTTTTGCTGCCCTGGGCAGCTTGACTTTGCCTCATTTGGCCAAGCACAGCTATTATTCTAAGAGGCAGCCAGTGAAGTGCCCCAATCCATCTGTTTGCTTTTTTCATGGGCTGGTGCTTTCCTTGATGTTGACAGCTGTCTTAATATTCCTGGACCACCTGCCACACAGTAAATACTGTGCTCGAAGAGAGATTCAGTAGTTTTTCCCTCTGGTAGAGTTTCTACAGCAACAGAAAAGCTCAGCATTTCTAACCTCCCCGTTCATCGTCGTTTAAATGCTTCAGGATCAGCAGCACTTCCTGTCAACCCTCATGCATTTGAGCACTACAGAACTTATGCTTTGGGAATAGCAATTTACCCACAGGAGAAAGCTTGAGTCTTTCTCCTGTATCATGTGGGCTACTGGACCAGCCTCTTTTGGAAGTGATGTAGTCAGAGGAGGTAAAGAACAGAGCACGCAGCCAGTTGCTTCTTTCTGTGAGCTCTCTGGGAGACCCCTCCCCCACATACTCCTCCAGACTAATTCCCCTTCTTTAACCTTCTACATGGCTGTTTCCCCATCCCATTTCTTCTTTGAAGGAAAGCATATTGTCTTACTCAGCATGTGCATGGGGCTGACACCTTCTGGCCACGTAAAATATATTAAATTTTGTGGTATCTGCAGTGTTTAAAGCTTTGTGGGAATCTCTTTTCATATTGATTAGGGATTTCATACATACAATGTGCTTTGATCAAGTTCTCATTCTTTCTCTTCCAGCTCTTTCCCTATTCCATCATAACTATTGCCTTTTGAAGGTTCTCTTGAAAGCAAAATCATTTAAACTGAAAATGAAATTTATATAAAATGATTTGGGATATAATTGAATGCAAATTGATAATTTTAAATATTGACTATCCTACCAACTTAGAAAACTCCGTAAAAGCAATGTATTTTTTTCTATTTGCTACCTGGCATTTATCTCTATATTAAAAATTGATAGTATATTCTTTGAAACCCGTTCATATAAAAGTATTTTAATATCACTGTATGTACAAAACAGTGGAATTAAACAGAGCAGTCCTTCCATTGGTTCCTTTGGTATTATTTATAGAAAGACCATGAAACAAGCACCATACACACTGACAAGCACATATAAGCTCAAAGGACAGGTATAGGCTTAAGACCTTACAAATAAGAAGTCTGAGAAATTCTTTTTGGCATAGTTTACATCGTACAGAAACAAATGTTTGGAGTGATTGCAGCTATAAAATTATAGAGCACATTACGGAGCATATTACTATCATGACAGAAATTATGCCATTTAGAAACAATTCTATCTCTTGCAATGTTCTCTGCTGACATGTGCAATATATTATATATGTCATATTTTAGCTGCACTTTTCCAATCTTTTTCCACCTTCACGATACATAGCAAACCACAGTTGTATTCATGTCTCGACAGAACGTGTGGTCTTGCATTTTGGGTGTAAATCTTGATGAGTTACACAATGAACAAAGTGGAATTTAAGTAACAGCTGAACTAGCCTTTGGAGAGGAGCAACTTGAAACTATATAAATATTTCCCCACAAGTTCAAAGCCAATGTATTCTTCACTCATCAGTATGTGCCCAAGAATTCTAGGACCTATTAATTCTAGAAATAGGATGGAGGAAAAGTCCTGTGGTCTCAATCAACTTAAGTAAAAACAACAACAAAAAATTAAACTCATTTTTTAAAAACCAATCTTTTCTCATTTTACATAGCTATCCCAATTCCCACTCTCTTCCCTCCTCCTGCTCTTCCAAATTTCCCCCCACTCCAAACCCTCATCCACTCCTCAGAGAAGATAAGTTTTCATAAGCTGAGTCAACAAAGTCTAACACATCACTTTAAGGCATGATGGAGGCCCTCCTCCCATATTTGGCTGAGCAAAGTACCCCCCCCCCCAAAAAAAGGGTTCCAAAAAGCCAGTTCAAGAACTAGGAATAAATCTGGTCCAACTGCCAATGACCCAACAGACTGCCCAAGCCACACAGCTGTCACCCACATTCAGTGGGCCTAGTTTGGTCCTATGCAGGTTCCCCTGCTCTCAGTCCAGAGTCAGTGAGCTCTCACTTGCTCAAGTCAGCTGTTTCTGTGGGTTTCCCCATTATGCTCTTAACCCCTTTGCTCATATTACCGTTCCTTCCTCTCTTGGACTGGTCTCTTCTTTTTATTGTATTTTTTTTATTTTTCACAGTCATCTAAGAACATATGACCATCCAATTACATTGCTCACACTGGAGAAGGCTATGAGGTGCCTTCAAACTTAATCAGCGTCACAGTAACAATGCTCTTGTCTCAAACACTAAATGTTGAGATGAAAGCAGAATGAGTGAAAATGACTGGGCAAAATTGCAACTCTAAGATCCTTATAACTCTAAAATTGGAATTTTCCCCACAGATTTCATAATGAAATCCTAGAATTTAGAATTCAAGTGTCTATTATTAAAACTTTAGACTTAAGGCTATAGAACATCTAAAAATCTGGTAAATATTGCGAAAGCAAATAAATGAAAATTCAATACTAAGGACTTTCCATATTGTGATTCTAATGCATGTTCCCAGGAGACCGGCTATAAAGAAATATTAATGTGTAGACCACTGTAGCATTTTTCTGTTGCAGCTAATTCTGAGAGAAATTGCATTATATAAAACCAGAATTACTTCTTAATCTTATTGGCTCCCTGTCGCTTTTATCCACAGACAGACTCCCTGTTTGCATCTTCCAGGCCGGCACTGAGTTGGAAGGACCACTTTCCTCACCGGACAAGTGGGAGAGGCAGCTGATATTCAGCTAACATTGTTTTGGGGAGACATATTATGTTCCAGGCCTGGTAGCCAGAATTTTGCTCCAGGTATTTGCTTTTGGATCCCCTCTGGGCTTTCTGAGGAGTGGATCTTTTATACGCATTCTCTTCCAAGATAATGTTAGCTTGGGAACTTTTCTTATGCTCTCTTATTTTATCTGATTCCAATCTTTTCTCGTTCTCACACTAATCTCCAATCCAGTTGAGTTGATGGACTAAAACCTTCAAAGGAGCAGCTGTGGGGCAGCTGGGAGGTTCCTTAACTAATGCTACAATTCCCTGGAGCTTACCATTAGCTGTGTAACCTGCTCACTTCTCCCACCAGCCACAGAGAGATTACTTTCATGGGTTTTGTCTGTATAACATTTTTAGTTAGTAAATGCCCCTCCACTTTCTTGGATTTCTGGAATTTGGCTTTAGACAAAACACCTGGGGAAAATGTGGTCCTGTGCTTTCTGCACTAGCAGCTACACTATATAAAGTCATGTTATTATAACCAGATAATTCATTTTAAACTTTGCTTAACCTTGCAACCTTTGGGGTTGCAGACTACAGTAACACCTGCGCAACAGCAAACTATTTGTTTCAACATTTTGTAGTTGAGTCATACTTGAATCATATTTGCCTGTGATCAGTGTCATTTTGAGAAAGGATTCTGGGAGTAGTCCATAGGTGAACTAAAGCACACCTGGATAGGGAGTTACTTCACATCTAAGCCAGCTGAAGCAGAAACAAATTGCCGACAGCTGGACAGATGGGACCCTGGTGTCTTCTGCCCAGCTGGCTAAAGCTGTTTTTAGAATGATTGTATATTGGTCCCAGGGCAGCAGGGCACGCGGGTGCTGCCTCTTGCCAGGTGTTCCACAGGCCTTCATTGATGACCCTCTTTTAAAACTGCACTAGCATGGGAGAGGAGACAACGCATTTACAGTAACTTCTCAAAACTAAGTGGACTACGGGCTGGGGTGGCTTGGGCGGGAAGCAGGAGCCCAGCATCCACAGGCTGCTCCTCCCGGACCTGCTGGCTGCGGGCAGTGGGGCGGTGGCGGTCGCTGGCTCCTCCCAGGGGGGCGGGCTGCTCCGGTCGCGGGCGGGAGGAGGAGCCGCACGGGGAGCGCTCGTGCCGGCTGGGCTGGAGAAGCCGCGCTGGCCGCCCGTGCCGACTCCGGCTGCACACCGCAGGCCAGGGCTACGGCCACCCGCGCTCCGGCCACCGCCACGTCGGGGCCCGCGGACGGCGCGGCCGCTCGGGGGACATGTCCGGCGGCCGCAGGAGGGGCAGCGCCCCCTGGCACAGCTTCTCCCGGTTCTTCGCTCCGCGGAACCCTTCCCGGGACAAGGAAGAGGAAGAGGAGGAGAAGCCGGGGACCAGCCAGCCGACCAGCGCGAGTCGGGGCGCCGCCAGGTGGGAGCCGCTGGGGCGCTGTTCGCTCCTTCTTGCTTTGCTCGGTTTCCTCTGGTCCCGCCCTGGGTGGCTTAGATCTGGCGAAGTTCTTGTCCCTGGCCGGTTCTCTGCGCGCGCTTCCTTTCCCGCCGCCATCGGGGCTTACCAATCTGTCCTCTCCACTCGGCCGAGGGAGCCTCTCCCCCTCCACGGGTGCTTTGCCGTCTTTAGTTTTCCTCGAAGTTATTCGTAAAAGAGTTGCGAAGATAGCTTCCCAAGACTTCATCCAGAATCCGAAGTCGTCCCAGATTTGTTTACAGTTTAAATGATGCCGCCCTTCCTCGTTCCTATCTCACTTGGGCCATCTGTCTGTGGCGCTCAGATTCTGGAACCAGGGCTGGAGCTGGCTTAATCATTAGTGCGTGCCCTCTTTCCCTAATCTTTTTTCCTCTACCCCATGCTACTTTAAAGCTTGACATTTTAAAAGATTCGTCTCATTAAAATGCCCGTTTTTTAATCTCATCCTCCCTGAAGGAGGTAACTCGCTCTTTTAAACTTTTTTTTTTTTGGTTGAGAAGTGAGGCCAACTTCGGTTGCACCAGAAGAACCTGTAACCCATGTCCTTGGAAGGTTGCCCTCTAGAGAGCTATATTTACCTCACACTAAAGACTTGGTGATAGGCTTCAAAGAAAATGGATCGGAAACAACTGACGGTTCTAGTTCCATTACTATTTAGGGGTTGTGATTTGCTGTTAGTCCTTTGTGCTCCCTGGTTTTCCTAATTGTGAAACATTTCCATTATGATCACCTGTTAGCAAAATACATCTTTCCAAGAAATGGCCATTTATAATTGACTGGTTATTCTCCTTGGAAGTTCAGACGCTATTGTCCTGGTTGTGAAGATTGGAAGTTTCACAGCCCTTGGTGATGGTTTTGAAGTCTGACAAGTCTCACCAGAGCTGTGGTTCCTGCCATGGCTGTAACAGCACTAACAATCTTCAGTGCTGTAGAAGCTGTAGGCTCAGCGCCAGGCGGACACAGGAGAGTGGTGGAGAGCAGTCTGCAGGCCAGTTCCTATCAGCCTCCTCCTGAAACCCTGCCTGCTCCCCTGGCCTATTTGCCCTTTTAAGGCAGGCACTCCTCCATTCTGAACTCTTTATGCTTGGGGCTGACTAATCTAGCTCCTGGATCCATCCTTTTCACCTATAGCTTCTCTGACTGTCCTCACCACCCCATAGCAGGGACGGTGGCTTTTCAGGAGGCAGTTTTGATTGCGCATGTGCTAGCACTCCTCATCTGTTTTAGAACAGGCCAGATGTTAAGGGATTGCAGATAATCCCTGGTGTGGGTGTTTAGCTCTTTTATATGGGCTTAAATCTTTCTTTTCACTGATATAAACAAACACAAAGCCGTTATTGAAAGCGTAATGAGACAAATGGAACCACTCAGTAGTATCATTTTTTCCCAGTAATAGAACAACCCTGGTGTTAACAAGATTGGAAACGGAGTCGTGATTTGTCACTGTGATCTGTTTCAGAAAGAAAGGGACATTTTGGTTGTCTCTCTTTATGGCAGTAAAACCTTTTAGTGTTAGAGCAGGGTTCACCTTTGTAGTAGTTGCTTTAGGGTAGTAGAGTTAGTCCAGTAGATGTGATGTGATTAGTATAGTAGGTAGCCATGTAATGTTATCCAAGAAAAGAGCTCCCACATAAAAAACAGTAAAGACTACCTGTAAACCTGTAACATGCCTAACAGTTTAAGATTTGGGAAGTGATATTTGGCACAACTTTTGACAAACTTGAATGATCACAGTCTGTTTTCTATAAGAAAAAAAAAGTCTTAAAGAGAGCTGTCTCAGCACTGCGCTGAGCTCCCAAAGTCCAGTTGAAGAGTGGGAGGAGTGAGAATATTAGCAAAGAGGTCAAAACCATAATGGAGACACCCACTAAAACAGCTTACCTGAGCTAATGGGAGCTCCCCAACTCTGGCTGGACAGGGAAGGAGTCAGCATACGGCCAAACTAGTCCCTCTGAATGTGGGTGACAGTTGCATGGCTGGGGCAGACTGAGGGGCTATTGGCAGTGGCACCAAGATTTATCCCTACCGCTCATACTGGCGTTTTGGGAACCCGTTCTCTTTGGAAGGATACCTTGCTCAGCCTAGATATAGTAGGGAGAGCCTTGGTCCTTTCTCAAAGCAATGTGCCTTACCCTCTCTGAGGGGTGGATGGAGGGTGGGGTTGGGGGGATGAGGGGAAGGGAGAGGTGGAAGGGTTGGGAGGAGGGGAAGAGAGTGGGAACTGGGATTGGTATGTAAAATAAAAAAGTTTGTTTTCTTTTTTAAAAAATAAAAAAAAGAAACAAAAAAGAGCTGCTTAAACTTAAATAGCTATTTTTCACCTGTGCCCACAACACTGAGGCCCCTTTATGTACATGGCCTATTAACATCTGCTTTTTTGTGCGTATCTTGGGATGAAATGGTTTTCCCTGGCTTTCCTCGCTTAGTTAGGCTCCTCTCTTGCCTGAACTCATTTTGTTGGCCATTGTGTGTTTTATTACTCAGCTTACTCATGCCCAAATACAAAACAGGATATACACTTCTTCAGAACAGAACCCCGTAGCAGCTTCTTAAGAGCAGAATTAAAAATGAAACATTAATATTAACGAGTCTAATGAAAGGCAAGTTTATGACATCATCTCCATCCCCAGATGTTTGTTCACTACCAATGAAAACAAAGGCCAGTGGGATACATTGGGATAAACACAGGGTCTTTGGAGGCTGCCAGGTCTCTACGATAATAACCCACGTGTTTTCGTAGTTCTTTATCTTTCCCTGTTTGGAGTGTAAGACAACCTTTGTTTTCACTGTGTGCTCTGTGCTGCTTGGGCTTCACCTGGTGTGAACACATCTTTTATTTATTGAGTTTGCTGCTACTGTGTTTCTCATTAAACCTTCAGCAATCAAAGAAGGTTAAGGATCACCTTTTGTTGTATTTAAACTAATGTGTTAGTTAACCAGATCTTGAAGTGCTTATGCCAGCTCAGATTATATGGAAATGAAAATATCAATTAAAAGTTTTCACAGGGAACTTTCAAGAACTTGTGGAATTGTCCAAGCAGTGGTGGCACACACTTTTAATCCTAACACTTGTGAAGCAGAGGCAGGCAAGTCTTTTGAGTTCAAGGCCAGCCTGGTCTAGGGAACAAGTTTCAGGACAGCTAGAGCTATGCAGAGAAACCTGTTTCGAAAAACCAAACAAAAACCTCCCAGATTTCAATGTTTCTTTTTGACAGTTGTCATTGTATTGCTCAGCTCAGTTGACTGGCACATAAGACTGGACCCCTTAGAAGATACAGAAGAGCCCAGTGGGGGCCTTATTACTTAGGTGACTTTAAATGACCTATGAACTGTGGATGCTTCTGTTGGTAGAGAACTTGGGAGGAGGGGAGAAATAGGAACAGGTATGGCAGATGGTACAAGGGACCTGCAGGAATTTAAGGTGTGTTAGGAGAGGTATGTTGATAGGATACCGAGAGAGAGGCATCCAGAAAATTAGGTCTCTAGAGAGAATGGTTGGCTCTTCACTGGGAATTTTTTGTTTTGTTTTGTTTTGTTTGTTATAGCTCCGTTAAATGGATATGGTGGAATGTGAAACTTTGCAGGTGAACCCCTGCCTTCTAATTTTATCTACTTTGTGAAAATGATTGCACAAGCTTCTTGCTGTACCACACGGTGAACCTGTTTACGGGTTCCGTGCAATACCTGTAAGTAAAAAGGGAGCGCACACGTGATAAGACATTTCTCAAGGACTGATTGTGTGCTTGCCCTGGGCAGAAAACTTTTGCTTGAGTTTCTCATTTACAGGACAGGCTAACAGAGTGCTACACTTTGACGCCTTTTACAGTTTTGAAGACACTGAGGATAGGGCAGTTCTTAATGGCAGATTCTATTTGTATTTGGGGTGTAACGGTTCTTTAAACTGACTCTCCAGACCATTGCAGGACATCTGATGCCCATGATTTCCACCTACCAATTGCCAGTAGCATCTCTGGTCATTTGGCTAACTCAGAACACCTTTGGGCAGGTGGATGGAGGGGGAGTGGCAACACTCCCAGTGGAGAGTGATTTACCTGTGATCACAGGGGAGTAAGACTTTACCCCAAGGGTAAGGACTGGGTTTAGATTTCTGACTTCATTGCTTTGGTTCATTAGATGCCATTTTCTCTTCCACCCTTCAAAATGATAGTTTTTCAACATTATGCTAAAAGCTGGGTATGGCCGGGTCATTGTTGCACATACCTTTAATCCCAGCATTCATGGAGGCGGAAGCAGGAGGATGCTCTGAGTTTGAGACCAGCCTGGTTTACAGAGTGAGTTCCAGGACAGCTACAGCTACATAGAGAAACCTGTCTTGAATAAAAAAAAAATAGCCAGAAAATCTGGGTATATTGGATCATTCTTGTAGTCCTGGAATTCCAAAGGCTGAGGCAGGAGGATTGCTTCAAATTCAAGTGTAAGTTATGTAATGAATTCTAGATTATTCTAAACTATAGTGAGACAGATACTGACTCAAAAACAAACAAAACACACATTTGAATGAAGAAGTTCTTCCTTATAGAGTGGGCACTGTGACTTTGACTTTCAGTGAACTGTTAAGAGTATCAGTGACAGAAAGAGGGTAAGACAGGCTCCCTAAACTGAAGGTCAGGAGTTGTGTCTTACCTTGGTATCTATCGTCTTTCCCAAACACAGCTAAGAGTGAGCTAAGAGTGAATCTGTGCTTGTTGTTTAGAGTATTAAAGAGGTCATCTAGTGACTTTTCAGACAAAGGTAGCACTTTACTAATCAAGTGGGTTTATGAAATGTATTTGGAAGGTGTTTGTGCCTGTCTTCACAGCTGAAGGTGTTGAATGACAGAGGTCAGGCAGCTAATGGGTTGTAGAGCAGGAGATAGGACTGCAAAAGAAAAAAAAACTCTTCTAATGACCAGGCTGAGAGCTATTGACCTTCATTTAAGCTGAGGTAAATAAGGACCTGCCAGCAATTCAAACTTGAAGTCGTACAAAATGCCTAGTAAATTCTAGAAGCCCTCGGAGGTGTGTATCTCATTCTGCCAGGCTATCTTGGAGCATGGAACTTACCCTTGGCAGGAGAGAAGAAGTGGTAAACTGTCTGAGTTTCAAGACTCTACCTTTTATAAGTGAGATTCTTCCACCTCCCCCCAGTTTTCATAGGATGCCTGTGGGATCGCTCATTTGTGAATTCTTGCTGTAGGGGTCTTTGGGAAAGGATTTAGTTATGCAATCTAACTCTACTGGCATTGTAATCAGAGCTCCTGTCTTTATGGAGCCAGAGATGTTTTTTAGCATTTTTATTCATCAGTGGAAAATATATAGAAAGAATAATGACAGTTTGTAAAACAGAAAATAATCCCTCAACAAAGTATTGCATTTCTCACTCAAGGTTCTAATGAAATAGTGGAAGCTTAGCTGTGTAAGAAATGCTAAATAAAACAGAGGTGGCAGGAATGTGTAGAGAGATATAAACTCTACCCGGGCTCCGGTGAAAAGAGAGCTGCCATGAGATAAAAGGTAAAGAGACTGTAGCTAATTCAGGTCTCTGACCTCTGCAAGCTGATGTGCTTTCTTTGTGCAGATGTCCCCAGTATGATGCTGCATAGTGAACATATAAAGATGACTGAGTAAAACCGACCTCAGTATAAACTTAATATGTTGTTAGCATGGGTGACTTGTTTGGTTCAGATCATTTTTTCTTTTTAGAAAAATATGTTGCATTTGTTTTGCGTATTTGTATTTGTATGTGTGCATATATACACGGATGCATGTGTGTGGATGTTCAAGGGCAACTTGCATGGTTCTGTTTTTGTCTTCCACCCCGAAGTCCCTAGGATTGAACTCAGTTGTCGGGCTTGAAAGCAATTGTCTTTACCGGCTGAGCCGTATTTCTTCATTAATGTCATATATTGGATAAAAATTTTAATTGGGCCTCAAGTCTCATAGCAGCTTTTCCCCGAGTATATTTTGTTTAGTATTGGTTAGCTCAGAATAGTGTGGGAGCTAATATGTGATCATAGCTCCAGCCAGAGGCAGACAGTGATGTTTTCTCCCTCTCCTCCTTGACTCTGCAGCCTCAACAAGAATTTATTCATAGGTGGAGCCAGAAAGTGCATTCCTTGAGGACTCAGCGTTCCAAGGGGGTAGTGATCTGTGCACTGAGTAGTTTGCCACTGCTGGAGGACCTGTTGGAGGTTTGCAGCTAGAAATAATTCACCTCCAGTGTTCAGCGGTTAGGTGTTACTAGCTAAGTGGTGGAACACCTCCATCAGGACTCTCCTTCAGTGTTTAACTTCTGGAATAATTTCAGGGAAGTGTCCCAAAACACAGAAATAGCAGTCAGCTTAGCCACCTAAGTATTTTTTTTTCCTTTTTGTTCCTGGCAGATTAGCGATGACAAAATGAAACTAACACTTTATGAGTTTCCTGTGCTTGGGGATGTGAACAGATATAATATTTTTTTATTGTGCAGTGTTGGGAGAAGTTTCTTCATCTCTCACACACATAGGATTGAAGGATTGGGTACCAAATGTCTCACGGTATCAGCAGTAGAATCAGAAGGCTGGTGGTTCTTTCTAAATCCAAAGCCTACATGATGTGACAGTATTCCCTGCTTTAGTTGGAAAAAGCCGTAAGAGAAGACTGGCCTTGGGAAATGTGTCCGAATGGAAACAGACAATTGCATGCAGCTAGACATCTGGCCAGGTGGAATAGGTCAGTGTCTGTACAGTAAAGAATTTATAGTCCTGTGAGCTAGGAGAGGAAAACAAATGTATATATTGTTTGAATTATGACTCTGTATTTAAATATACAAGTCAGTCTCTTTCAAATAGATAAAAGTTAAAATTATAGGAAGATAGCGTTTTCTGTTTATTCAATAAGCAAAACTCCATTTTGAAATGGATAAACAGGATCCTGCTCCTAAAGGAGGGTTGTGGTCTGAATGAGAATAGCATCCGTATGCTCATATATTTGAATATTTGGTCCCCAGTTGGTCAGAACTGTTTAGGAGCATTAGGAGATGTGGCCTTGTAGGAATTACGTTACTGTGGGTTTTAAAAGCCCACACCAGTCCCTGTTAGCTTTCCCTGCCTCTTGCTTGCCTGTTCGTTTGTAAGCTCTCAGTTTTTCCAGCCATCCTATCCTGCCTTTGCTCTGCTCTTATGGACTTTGGTTGTTCGAGACAGGGTTTCTCTGTGGCTTTGGAGCCTGTCCTGGAACTAGCTCTGTAGACCAGGCTGGTCTCGAACTCACAGAGATCCGCCTGCCTCTGCCTCCCGAGTGCTGGGATTAAAGGCGTGCGCCACCATCGCCCGGCTTGCTCTTATGGACTTTAACCCTCTGAAACTGTAGGCCCAGTTAAATGGATTCTTTTGTAAGTTGCCTTGGTCATGGTGTTTTGCCACTGAAATGTAAATGCAACTGGTGAGAGTAAATTGATAGCACCACTTTGGAGGGAAACGGGCATTTCTAGTGATGTCAGAGACCCATTGCACAGATAAAGTTGGTGACAGGTTAAACTGTTTGAGAGTTTAGTGACTGCAGCACTATTTTAATAGCAAAAATGAAAATGAAAATTAGGTTCCTGTGAATAAATTGTACCTCTATCTAATATTTATATATTAATGCCATGTTCCTGTTGGGAAAGAATGGCAAAACTTGCTTTATGCCTTATGGAGATGTCTCCAAGGCACATTCAGAGGGTACAAAGCAGAAGAAAGGAGGGGCTGAAGGGGCTGTGCTAGAGGTGTGCCACCTCTTCTCATTGGCTGGAGGCCGAGTTAAGGGCCAGGAAGCAGGGAGACTTCCTTTTTTACAGTTCTTGACACTTAAAACTTGTGTGAATTACTTATTATAGAAAGAAAAGAGATTGGTCTGAGACCTGCTGAACATTTGTCTGTAAAAGAAGAAAATCTAAAAATTACTGATCCAAGAAGAACAGACTACAATAACTTTTTTCAAGTAAGAAAAATTCTGGTTAAGGATGTATGTAGTTGTATTGTATACACTGTAGGACTATTTGTTTTTCTGTTTGTTTGTTTTGGGTTTTGTGACACTCTCTAAAGGTATAATTGAGATGTATGCATTATCAATCTATAATGTAAAACTGGGTGGAATGGGGCTGGACACGTGCCTCAATGGTTAAGAGCACTGGCTACTCTTCCAAAGGACCTGGGTCGAATTCCCAGCACCCACACTGCAGATCACAACTGTCTGTAACTACAGTTGCAGGGGATCCAACACCATCACACAGACATGAATGCAGATAAAACACTAATGCACATAGAAGAAAATTAAAATCTTTAAAAAAAAATGCTGGGCTGAATGAACAGATGAAATCACAGAACTCTTAACTCAGTTAGAGGGCATCTGAACTGTGACCAGGTTCAGTACAGCATAATTGCCTCATAACTCCTAGGCCTAGCTTTTGCATGCCACCCAAGTCTCTTCAGGCTGATAGATATGTAAAGTGAATGTGCTTTGTATATTAGGAAAACTAATATTTCATTGGGAAAGTCATATGCAAAAATGTATCAGTTCCTCCACCTGTGTCTCCCCATTTGGGTCCCATGACTTAAAAGCATCCATCTATAAGTCTACAAGATTCGAATATCCTTTGTGTCAGGCAGTCTCCTAGGTTCTGGGAATCCACCAGTGAGCAAGGTGTAACCTAGGTTTCTCTCTCCCTTTACCTACCACTGCGCTCCATTTTTCTTCCTTTCCTGAGACTGGGTATCACTCTTTAGATAACCTCACACTCACTGCATAGCTCAAGCTGGCCTTGAACTTATGACTTTCCCGCCTTAGCATCCTTGGTCCCAGGATTACAGGCATACACCACCACAATGGCACACTTCTATACTCCTTTCTAAGAAAAATAATTACCATGGTGGAAGGCAGCGGGATGTAGAAACAATCAAGAAGTGAAAACCCATTCTTGAGATTTTTTTTTAAACATGAAATTGCTTTAATTACACATAATCTGTTTCTTTCAGTTTTGTGTCAGTCTAAATAATGCTTTATTATTTACTCATTTTAGGTTGTATCTGTTAACTTCCGATTATGATAGATGAATCTTTACTTATTTAAACAATTACTATCATTTGAGGGATTAAATAAAAATTGAGTCTTCAGATTTTTATTTCTGTGCAAATTTATTTTGTTTAGCTGAGCCCTGTATTATGATTCCTTTTCCTTATGTGACCTTTGTTTTTTCCTGGAGCAAACTGCTCCGTTTTTTGTTTTCTTCACTGTTACTACTACTAGGATGCCCAAACACGTTTACAAAACGTTTTCTGTCCATATTTCGAAATGGCATTGCCCGGTTCACCTCTATGCCCCCAAGATCTTCTTTTTCTCATCTCATTCCTCCCCCTCTCCAAAGCTGTACCAGCTCCTCCATTTTCTGATTTCATGTTTGCCTTAGTTAAGCCCTGGGTATGCAAGATTATGTCCAACAAGAAATAGTGGATGTTAGATACATTTTTTAGTTTTTACATTTCTGAACTTTTTTCTGTATGGATTCTGAATCTATTTCTCCATTTCCTTTAATTCTCTTGCTTTTGAGACTTTTTCTAGTAATCTCATGTGGAGGCCTTTATATGTGACTAATTTTTTCCCTTTGTAAATTTTGAGAAAATCTAATCTCCTTTCAATACAGTACAAAGGTGAATAATAGATTTCCTGTAGGCTCCTTTTCATGTTGGCTGTCAATCACTGTTCTTTTCCTTTTTCTCTTAACCGTCTAGGTTGAAGGGTTTTTCCAAAACTTCCCTTTCTTTGGTTCCTTGTACTGGGCTTGGATTCCAGACCTTGAAGACATTAATTTTTTTTCCTAATTTCATACCAAATGACCATAGTTTCTGGATGTTATTTGGGATGCCTGTTAACAGTTTCTGCCTTGTGTTTCTTCCCTTACTTTTGTTCTAAGTCACTAGAATTTTTCTGGAATTCTTAGGCTATGCCAAAGTGACATCTGCTTTTGCAGCCATTTACACCGCGCTAACCAGTTTCTGTCTGACTGCTCTTCCAAACTCTCGGATGTGGTACTCCTGGCTCATTTTATCTAGTAAAATTTTATCTGATTTCCTGTTGTTTACTTATTCGCTGTTATTTTAGTGTTTTACAAAAGGACAAAAATGAAATGTTTTCTCAAACCTTTACAGAAAACTCTTGAGTATCACTGTTTTTGAGCTTTTTATTGAGTATGCACTGAACTCCATAACCTTCCCTTGCTCCTTGGGCCGTGGTTGCTGAAAGATTGCACAGTCAAGGTCAAAGATTGCACACTTATTGCCTTTAATTCCAGTACCGGAAACAGAGGCAAGTGGATCTCTGTGAGCTCAAGGCCAGCCTGGTGTACAGGGCTATAGTGATATTTTATTTATGTTTCAATAAATAAGACTTGCCTAAATATCGGAAGGGCAAAGCTAAGCCACTAGTGGTGGCACACACCTTTAATCCCAGGATTTGGGAAGACAGAGGCAGGTGGATCTCTCTGAGTTCAAGGCCACCCTGGGCTACAAAGGATCATTGCAGAAACACATCCTGGTGGTAGTGCCTCTCACACTTTTAATTCCAGTACTAAGAGTCACATGCCTTTAATTACAACACTAGAGGGAATATAAAATGGGAGGAGAGAGAGGCTCAGTCTGCTTAGTCTGCAGTCACCAGTCTTGGTAGATGTAAGACTTCTTTAGTGACTTGTCTGCTTTGTCTGGTTTTCAGGTTGAACCCCAATTTCTGACTCTGGGTTTTTATTATTAGTGCTACACAGAGCTAGTTCTGGGACAGCCAGGACCCTGTCTCAAAAATCAAAACAAAATAAATTAAAAAAAAAAAACCATTAGGTGTTCAGTCTAATTTCTCTGAACTGTCAGAACAAAGAGAAGACCCATAGTGATGGCTAGAACTCCAAGGTGGCTCCCAAAATATTGGTGATTTCATTGGTTGCAGTGGTTTCAAAAGAAAAAGAAAGGGGAGTGGTACTATTAGGAAGTGTGTCTTCTTGGAGGAATTATGTCACCGAAGAGCTGGGCTTTGAGGTTGTCTATGTGCTCAAACCATGTCCAAGAGACAGACCACTCCTTGTTGTCCATAAGTCAAGATATTAGAACTCTCAGATCCTTCTCTAGCTCCATGTCTGCCTGCATGGTTCCTTGCTTCCCACCATGCCGATAACAGACAAAACCTCTGAACTGTTAAGTGAGGCACCACAATTAAATGTTTACCTTTATAAGAGTTGCCTTGCTCATGGTGTCTCTTCACAGCAATAGAAACCCCAAGACAGTGGCACAGCATTGACATAGTGACCAATCAGAATTTTCTCTCTTGTAGTTGCCAGCCTTCCTCCCACTGCTGGATATTTTGCATTTTACATCTCAATACTGGCAACTGGTTAGGTGAGGTGTGAACTTTGCCTTTTGCTTTCCGGTGAAGCACCAGGGGTCCTGCTCTAGCTGGAGGTAGCCTCTTGCTGGTTAGTCAAAGTGAAGCTGTGAACTACAGTGACTTTGGTTGTTGCACTGTTCTAAGTAGTTCGGTAAGGATATGCTTTGATAGTATGGCATATATTATGAAACAAGGAATTCGTCATTGTGCAATATTTATAGTTTGTGTCTAGTTATATCTTCTTAGTTGTATTTTTTATCGATTTCTTTTTTTATGACTCGGCTACCGTACTATATCATTTAAAATCTCTTCTAATAGTAGTTTATGATTTTGTAAAACAGACATTCAATCCCATGAAAATGTGGCACATTCAGAACTCTGTCCTCTCAAAGACATGTCCCATCCATATATATATACACATACATACACATATGCAGATATTTTTACAAATAATATGTTCTCTTTGGGATTGAAATTTATGTATATCTCCTCAACAACAGTGCTTTAATACTTTCTACAATAGTACTCATGTTTACGTAATAAAACCTTAAAATTTAATCCTTATAAAAATGTTAGTTGTACCTGCTATTGTTTATCAAGATCTTGTCTAAGTATCTAAGCATCTTTACTTGCATAGATTTTGTATTCACCTGGATGAGAGAAGAATATAAATGGTATAACTTGATACATAGCATGCTTTAAAGTTTAGCAAAAGCAGGATGAAGGAACAAGGCAGGATGGAAGTGATGGGTCAAGAGTAAGGATTAGAAAGTGTGATCATCAAAGCCTTCTACAGGGTACCACTTGAGCAGAGATCTGGACTGTACCTGGGAGTGATGCATCAACACATCCAAACAGGAGCTTTCCAGAGTAAGAGGATACATACCATTCTGAAGGTCTTGAGGATTCACAGTGTTGTGCGACGGACGGTACAGGCAGACCCAACAGAATGGAGGGGAGAGTGTCCATGCTATGGGAAGGGGGCCGAAACCAGATGAATTAGCAGTGGGGAGACCCTAGCAAGAAGCTGAAATATAATTTAGCTTTTGAATATTTTTCGTGGTCATGTGCTTATATATTTATCTTGGAATTTACAGAAAAGGAAGGATGTGAGTTGGAGGGGGAGGTCAGCCATGGCCAGGCTCTGTAGAAATCCGGGAAGATACCATTTGGCTTATCTTTTGGTCTCCAGTCCTCCTTCAGGACTGTTTTTTGAATGGTATGTGGATGACTAACCTGTGCTAGTAATTTTTTTTAACTTTTTGTAATACTGGTGAGCTAACTTCTAGCCAGCTTTGCACTTAGACAAGCCCTCTCTCACTGATTTGTGCTCCACCCCCAAATGCCCTATTTTTAAAAACAACTATAGTACCAGTTTGAGAATTCCTCTCACAGGCGACGGTTCCTGCTGTTGCTTCACTTCTCATGAGGTGGGTCACAGATGTTCAGAGTCTGAAGGGCGTGAGTGGGAAGGAAAGAGCAGTTGTACAAGATCAGTGAGTGGAAGCCAGTACAGCTCAGGCTTCTGGGAGTTTCACTCTGCAGACTGGGTCTGAACTGTAATTATGGGCTTGTGTTGTGAGACGGAGAGGGAGGACCAAAAATAAAGCATCACAGAGATGAGCATCCCAGAAGGCCAGCATATGGAGTAGAGCAGCGCCAGATATGCTAAGGTTGCAGAGCAACCAGATCTCGTCGTACCCATTACATTTTCTTCTTCCCTGGGTTTTTTTTTTCCTCCAAAGATTTCTGAAATCATTCGAATGCCAGATGTTTGAGCTGAAATGCATGCTGTTTGACTGCCTTTAAAATTGCAGCCTCTAGTTACCTTTGCATTTGGAGCCCAGAAATAGTGTCATAACCACCTGTTTTATGTCCTGTTAATGGTCATTAAAAAAGTACAAGTACTGCTCTACTGCTGGCAGTCGTCATTTACAAAAGAACAGTTTTCCAGGTGGCTGTCTCTGAATCACTGATGTGGCGATCTCTTTTCATAGAGGCAGAATAGGGCTTACTAGATGGGATTGCAGGATAGTACATAAACATCAGTTTAATTCATAAAGACATCAGTAGAACACTGAGCAGAGAGGATTTTAGGGCTTGAAGTAGAAAGCTGTATTTCTATGAAAAAGATTTCAGGCTCATGTACATGGCCTCTGTGACATAGACAGCCTCTGAGGAGAGTGTGGGAATAATATTTATTTAAGAACCACATTGAGGGCGAAGCTGGTGACTAAGGGAATAGAGAACAGGCCTGGAGGTAGTCCCAAGTAACTTTGAGATAAGGGGCAGTGGACATGTCTCTTTGTTATAATGCACTGACATTAGTTTTGATTTGTGGCTGGCTTCCTGGACATAGTCTTTTTCTTCCTTTCCCTCAGACTAGATTGGTTTGTTTTCTTTTATCACTGACCCTGTAGTTTTAGACTCATAGCATCCTGAGGTCAAGGTACGGAAACCATCTCATATTAGCTGGCAGTCCTGAAATTTACATATTTGTGAAATCATATCCAGGAAGATGATGTTGCTGGAAAGCCTTTTATCCCTGAGGTGCTGACACTGAACTAGATATATATCTGTTTTGAGTTTTAAAGATTTTTATTTCATTTAAACATTTTTGTAATTTCATTCATTTTGGTCATTCATTCTTTTTCCCTTCCACTGCAACCACACTGCTTATCCCAACAGTCCCCTTCCTGCTATCATGTCATCTTCTTTTGTTTTTTTTTTTTTTTTTTTTTTTTGGTGGAGGGGGTTGGTTTTTCGAGAAAGAGTTTCTCTGTGGCTTTGGAGCCTGTCCTGGAACTAGCTCTTGTAGACCAGGCTGGCCTCAGACTCACAGAGATCCGCCTGCCTCTGCCTCCCTAGTGCTGGGATTAAAGGCCACCACCACCACCCAGCTTCTTCTGTTTTATGACCCACTGATCTTAACAAGAGCCACCAGGATAGGCAGCGATGTGATGCTGTCCAATAAAGCATGAACAAGTCACTAGCACCTATACCACTGAAGACAATGACTCTGCCTCCCCCAGGAGCCTATCCGCTGTTGAAAGGTCCCAAGGGATACCTCACTACTGATGACCACAGCTAGACAGTGGGTCTGGGAAAGAGCGTTCATTACATATCTTTTCTTTAGTCCAGGGAAGACTGGAGCATGATTTGGTCACAGTATAATGAATGCCAGAATCTGGCTGCTACTAGTTTCATCACAGGAGTTCGGTCAGGTAATTTGTGTGGTGAGAAGCAACATGTCAGGAAGGACAGGCCTAATGAGGCTTCAATGGGAGACATGACTTAGTGGTCAGGGTCTAAATCCAGCTGATATTAGCGAGGAGGGAGCAAACCATATAGACCTGCCCTGGTTCCTTTCCCTTTCCTTATTCTGTTGCCCATCCTGTAGACCCGTGAGACAGTTTCCCTTGTGCCATGGAAATGAACATGCAGAGAGGGGACACAATTTCAGGCATCACCAGCTGAGAGGAATAAAAGACACAGAGAATATCAGTTCTAAACAGAAAAGGTTAGGTGTGGCCAACTTCCCCAAGGACAGCCATTTGGCAGGTGATGCTTAAGTGTGAGGACTTTCCCAAGTGAGGTTAAGTGCCCTTGTGTTTAGCAGTGTTCAGAGTGACTGCCAACGATATCTTTCCATCAGAGGTTGCCTCATCTCTAGAAATGTCAAAGCATCATCTATCCCAGCATCT
>NC_022010.1:90231578-90236582 GCF_000317375.1 Microtus ochrogaster
AAAAAAAAAAAAAAAAAAAGCCTCAGAAGGACAAGAGGTATAGGAGTCAGGTAGTGGAGTTCTTTCCTTTCCAAGAGTGTCTTCCCTCCCTACTGACCACACCCACTGGCAGGCTTATTTTACAAAGAAGCCAAGCTGTTTGGAAGGCTTAAACCTAAATATTTGCTGCCCTCACCCCCCAGAAACTTTGCTCAATAAAAGGCCGCTTTGTCAGGCCTGTCCTCCCTCTGTCCAGGAAGTAGCTCTTCGACCACATAAGTGTTTTTCTGGCAGTGATGTGGACTGCAGTGAGGTGGTTTCTTACTGTGGATCCTACTCTGGGTGCTCATTAGAGTCACAGCTAATGCCGAGTTTGAGCAGCAACACTGTTTGGAATTAATATTCTCTATGAGTTTTCTATTAGTATTTAATCTTTGTGCGTCAACACTGACCTTATGGGGTTAGTATTAAATAGCGGTCTTCCTGACCAGGTTTTTCTCTTCCCTATGTAACCACCAGGCGTGGATTTCAGCTGAATCCAGAGAGGTGCTCAGTTCATTGTTCAAGAATGTAGTGTCAGGGAGTGGCCTCGGCTGAACACCTGGGAATGGGGTGATTGTTAGAATGTAGATTTCTCGGCCCACTTTAGTCCTGACAATAAGATGTTTGTTTTATAAACGCAGCACCCTGGGCTATTCTGCTATATGTTTAGAAGGCTTGAAGAAGACAAAGTTTTTTGTTTTGTTTTGTTTTTCTTTTCCTTACTGCCACAACCCTAGCGCCAGGGAGAATGCCTACAACGTGCTCTGTATCTGTTGGCTTGGTTAATTATTGGAAACAGCTTCATGTTTCTTAGCCGTCAAGGATTCCATTATCTTGTTAGAACTTAGTTAAAAACAAGAGAAAAAGTAATTTTAGGTGATGGACCAGAACCTCATGGAAATTATCTTAAGTTTAGGATGTTAATATACCTTCTGTTTTCATTATCCAGAAGTTTGTTTTATGTCTAGCACAAAGCAAGTAAATGCTTAAAGGCCACATGTTGGAGTCCTGGCTTTCAGATACTGTCTTTATAAGGTTGCTTAGAAATGAGGAGCTTGTATGTTACGTTGACCTTTATATTTGTGCTCTTTTGGTTAAGTAAGAGAAGGCTGCTTAGAGATGCCAAGTAACTTGTGTCTGTTTGTAATAGTGATTCTTGCCTTTTTCTCCCTACGATGAGCTAACTGAATGTCTTCTAAAAATATTACTATTGAAGTATTTTACATTATGAGCAAACCATAGGAATGGACTGTTGTCTTACATGAAGTTTGGCACTATATAGCTTATGTTTTTGGGTCTGAAAGTATCAGTTTTTTGGGTCTCATCAGCTCATTTTCTTTTTACTACACAGCATCCCAGTATCAACTATTTTGAGTGTCTTTGCTATTGTGTTTTCCCTCCCTCCTTCCCTCCCTGCCTCCCTCACTGTCTCCCTCCCTCTCTTTTTCATTGTCTGCGGTGTAAAGATGACAAAGTATCCTTTTACTGGACATAGTTTCTGGGGGAGGGGGAGGACTAGCAAATATCGAGGACAAAAGCTTTATTAAAACCTTCAAACATTTGGACTTATTTCTAAAAGGATGCTGAGTGTAGATAGCTTTAATCTTGCCTTTGTAGTGAGAAAGGTATTCAAGAGGAGGGAAGTCTTAACAGAAAAAAAGTTGGTCATCCTTCTAGGGGAGGAGGAATATTGTCAAAGTTGTTCCTGATGGGTCTTCTCTCCCTCCCTCCCTCCCTCCCTCCCTCTCTCCCTCTCTCCCTCTCTCTCTCTCTCTCTCTCTCTCTCTCTCTCTCTCTCTCTCTCCTCTCTCTCCCTCTCTCCCTCTCTCTCTCTCTCTCTCTCTCTCTTCCTCACCTCTCTCCTCCTCCTTCTTTTTGGTATTTTTGAGACAGGAACTCACTATGTGGCCCAAGCTATCCTGGAACTCAGAATGTAGACCAGGCTGGCCTTGAATTCTCTGAGATGAACTCTGCCTCCTAGTGCTTAAAGGCATGTGCCAGCATGCTGGGTTTGGGTCTCCTTTCAAAGAGGAAGTGTTCTCATGCGTGAAATCCAACCATTCAGATTTTGACCATTTTAGGTTATGGTACTTAATCTTTGGGTTTCTGGCACTAGTTATCCTTGTGTGATGCATGTACCCCTGATAAATAAAGACCGTCATATGCGTGTTGATGCAGCCTCTTAGGATAAACAACACAGCTCTAATTTAAAATGAAAATTAAAGGCTAACTTTCAATGACTTTTTGAAATTAATATTTTTGGTTCAAATTCTCTACAATTTATTAAGAGATTATGTGAAGTATGAACAGTTTTTTTGGGCTGCCCTTAGTCCATAACAATTTAGTATACAATTTTTGTAATATGTTTTAAATGATGCCCAAAACACAGTAAGAAAAAAATTTAAATAATTTTTTATTTCATTAAATACTTTTACTTCCTGAGATTTAATTTCACGGGATTGCATAACAACATTCATGATTAATCATGAACAAAACAAAAACAAAAAAACTAAAAATAAATTCTGAGAACCATTTTGTTCCTAACCTGATTCCCCTTTATTGTCCTTACTGCAAGATAACACAGATCAAGCAAGGCTGCTGTGCCATTTTGTGCACTAACTCATTAAGAAAAGTCTTGTTTGTTACTATGGCGTTCTCAGTGGAACCTGGTATCTGAGGTGTGGCACGATTAATAAAAACCCAGAGACAGAAATTGGGGTTCAACTTGAAGATCAGAAGAGCAAAACAGCCAGCCAATGGCTCTTACCTCTACCTCAGTTCGGAATGGAGATCCTGCCTCCAGGATCTCAGAATGAGACGGTGTGGGAGACCTGTCTCCTCCAGTCTTATAATTCTCCATAGGACTGGGATTAAAGGCATGCACCACCCAGTTCCTATGGCAAACTAATGTGGCTACTGGGATTAAAGGTGTGTGTCACCACTGCCTGGTCTGTAAGACTGACCAGTGGGGCTGTTTTACTCTCTGAACTTCAGGCAAGCTTTATTTATTAAAATACAATTGAAATATCACTACACTGATAGGATATATACACACAAATTGATAACATGTTACAAGTTCCAACACTGGACACATGTTTGAGTTTGTACTTTTGTTGTACCACACAGCATACTGGGCTTTGTGATAGACAGAAACGACACTTTACTGAATTTAAAAGTTCATATTTGAGTAGAGCAAATGGGCAGGCAGCTGTTACAATAAAAAGCCGGTATTTCTGGGTGCGGCGAGAGGAAAGACAAAGCTGAACTATGAAAGATTAAATGTTGGTTCAGGCGGAAGTATTGCAAACAGAAGAAAGTAGTTTGTTGGCCCGAGAACTTGGCATGTTCTAGCAGTGATAAATGATTCTATGTGGCAGGTGTATCTCAGTCAGGTAGAGAAGACGTGATTGTGTGTGTGTGTGTGTGTGTGTGTGTGTGTGAGAGAGAGAGAGAGAGAGAGAGAGAGAGAGAGAGAGAGAGAGAGAGAGAGGAGAGAGAGGGAGACCGAGACCCTTCATCTTCTTTCACAGAAGAATGTTGTGATGATGTTAATCACTTTGACCTTCTTGTGAATTTGAAACAGAGGAATCCTATAGATACAAGAGATCAATGGGACTATAATTATTTGGAGAAGTGTTAAAACCTTTACTCACTCTGTGATGATTATCAGCAAATCCCAGTGTTAACTTATTTTTAAAAACAGAGGCTGGCTAGGTAGCCCAGATGGGAAGGCTCTCACATTTAGTCCTTTTGCTTCTGCAGTGAAGAGGGGAGTGTTTCCCAGCTAACATCATCCTCTCCAGCCTAAACACAATTTTAAAATGTGTTTTTTGTGGTGCTCAGGTAAAACTCAACACATAGGAATAAGTTTTAGAGCCCTGAAGAAGTTTCCAATGATGATTTAGTTGAGTTTTATTTAGTTGTTAGTACCATACTTTCTGCTGAAAACTGTTTTTCGTGTGTGTAGTTTTGTGCACGTGTGTGATGTGTGCATGCGTGTGTGTATGTGTGTGTGTGCACCTGTGTGTGTGTACTCACAGGTAATGATAGCTCCTTGCATACTTTCTACTTTAGGCTTGTCTTAGGGTTACTATTGCTGTGAGGAGACACTATGACTGCAGCACCTCTTATAAAGGAAACATTTAATTGTGGTGGTTCGCTTACAGTTCAGAAACTCAGTCCATTATCATCATGGTGGGGAACATGGCAGAAGGCTGGCAGGCAGCATGGTGGTGGAGAAAGATAAGTGTCTTGCAGGCAACAGAAACTCAAACTGACTGTCAAACTGAGTGAAGCTTGAGAAAAAGACGTCGAAGCCCACCCCCACAGTAATGCACTTCCTCCAATAAGGCCACACCTACTCCAACAAGGCCACACCTCCTAAGAGTGCCGCTCCCATTGGAGGACATTTCCATTCAAATCACCACATTCCACTCCCTGGCCTGCAAATGCATATAGCCATATCATAAGGCAAAAATGCATTCAGTTGAACTACAAAAGTCCCCATAGTCTATAACAGTCTCAAATTTATTTCAAGAGAGACATTATAATCTCTTAACTGTAATTACCTGTAAAAATCAAAAAGATCACATACTTCCAACATATAATGGCACAGGATACACATTACCATTCTGAAAACACAGGGAAGGAAGCATAGCAAGGAAATACTGGGCCAAAGCAAGACCAAAAACCATCTGAACAAACTCCAAACTCTGCATCTCCATCTCTGATGTCAAAATGCTCTCCAAATCTTTTTGGCAGGCATTCAACAACTCTGTCATCTTTAATATCTTGGATTCGCCAAGGCAATGCAGTCTTCAACTTCATAACTTGATGCACTACTAGGCCTTCATTCAGAGATACCTCTGATTCATACAGCTTCCTTAAGGATTGGAGGCAAATTGAATAATTGGTTTCTTCTTCTTCTTCTTCTTCTTCTTCTTCTTCTTCTTCTTCTTCTTCTTCTTCTTCTTCTTCTTCTTC
>NC_022010.1:90237177-90238985 GCF_000317375.1 Microtus ochrogaster
TCTTCTTCTTCTTGAGAGGGTTTCTCTTTGTAGCTTTTGTGCCTCTCCTGGAACTAGCTCTTGTAGACCAGGCTGCCCTCAGACTCAGAGATGCATGTGCCTCCGCCTCCCAAGTGCTGGGATTAAAGGCATGTGTCACTGCCTGTCTGTCTCGATTCTTCTATCAAATCACATGACCAAAGCTGCCAAGTTCTGCTGCTTACTGGGCCTGGAACATGGCCCCCTTTTTAATTACATCTTCATAAGCTTTCTGTTCTCTTTCACTGCCTAAACTTGGATGTTCTTGAACTTGCTCTTTAGACCAAGCTGGCCTCAAACTCAGAGATCCACCAGCCTTTGCCTTCCCAGTGCTAGGATTAAAGGTGTGTCCCATCACATCTGACTTTAAACTTTTCTTTAATTCCTTTCCACAAGTTTGAAAATTAGCTGGGTAAGATCTTGCCCCGTGGTCACCACTCCCTATATTTCGTTTCTTAATCTGTTTATCTTCTTGAGCACAGAATTTACCTTTATTCCTTATTTTGGTGCTCTTTTTCTCCTCACATTTTTTTCTTCTCTGAGCTTACTCCTTTTCATTATATATCTTCATTAGAGTTGACACTAGTAACCACAGCACAGAATCTATACTAAGTTGTTTTTAGATTTCTCTGCCAGGGGAGTCAATCCAAAACTCTTCACTCTAGCTGCAGGCAGACTTTTCAAATAAGGACAAGAAACAGGTACATTCTTCACCAAAGTATCACAGGAACAATCTCTAGGCAACATACAAAAATTCTCCTCTGAAACCTCTTGAGTAAGCTGAGCCGCTCATAGTTCAAATAAGTCTTAGCACCACTGTCTTCCATGTTCCTGCTGGTATCACCCATTAAGCAATGCTTAAAGCATTCTTCTGCTTTCTAAATCCAAAGTATGAAAGTCTAAATTCCTCCAACCAAAAACATGTCCAGGCCTATCCCAGTCACTGTAACCTACTTCTGTCTTGGTTAGGGTTACTATTACTGTAAAGAGATGCCATGACCATGACAACTTTTGTCAAGGAACAACTTAATGATGATGGCTGGCTTACAGTTCAGAATCCCAGGCCATTATCATCATGGCGGGGAGCACTGTGGCAGCCAGCAGGCATGGTGCTGGAGAAGTAGCCAAGTGTCCTACATCTTGCAGGCAACAGGAAATTGACTGTCAAACTGAGTGAAATTTGAGAAAAAGACTTTAAAACCTACCCTCACAGTGACATACTTCCTCCAGCAAGGCCACAGGATCTAATAGTGCCACTCCCTTTGAGGGCCATTTTCTTCCAAACCACAAGACTGAAGCTGTTTTCAGCAGAGTTTCATACTAGAATACCTTTTACTTGTTTTATTTACAGTCTTCAGCAGGACAGTATATTTTATAGGAAGGACTCTCAAAACTCAGGTGTGCCTGACCTTTTGATTTTGTAGCATGACTTTGTCATTGCAGAGTTCTTGCTAAGAGCTGAATGTGTTAAAATTGCATAAGAATGACAAAAGTTAAAATGTGTTAAAAGAAAACCCTGATAACATTTTAAGTAAGTTTTCAATTTTGTGTCATAATACATAGCTTATCTTGGCCACATGCAGCCCATGCAGGTTAAAGCTGCATATTGGAAATGAAGTTTAGGAAAATTTTTGGAAGTAAGTTGTGTGATGTTTTACTCTTTTGGCATTTTGAGGGGCCCACCATCCAGCTCCCAAATAAATCACACACAGAGGCTTATTCTTAGATATGAATGCCTGGTCTTAGCTTGGCTTGTTTCTTGTCAAGCTTTTCTTTCTTTTTTTTTTTTT
>NC_022010.1:90239775-90247811 GCF_000317375.1 Microtus ochrogaster
GCCCCTGATGTGCTGTGCAGCTGGCTGGCCCCTGATGTGCTGTGCAGCTGGCTGGCCCCTGATGTGCTGTGCAGCTGGCTGGCCCCTGATGTGCTCCTCCCTTTGTTCTCTTGCTCCTTTTCTTCCTCGTTTCTCCTTCTGTTTATACTCTCTACCTGCCAGCCCCGCA
This sequence comes from Microtus ochrogaster, assembly GCF_000317375.1. Taxonomy (NCBI): domain Eukaryota; kingdom Metazoa; phylum Chordata; class Mammalia; order Rodentia; family Cricetidae; genus Microtus; species Microtus ochrogaster. The sequence goes on from NC_022010.1 coordinate 90,239,945, forward strand.
TACCCTTGCTCTTGCCTTGCTATTGGCCGCTCAGCTCTTTGTTAAACCATTAGTTGTTTTAGACAGGCATAGAATCAGAGCTTCACTTCATTTCATTTTTTAAAAAAATGCAGCATAAGCAAAAGTCACATACCTTAAAATAATATTCCCCAACATTCCCCCTTTTATCTTTCTAAACAAAAATGAAAAGCTTTAACTTTAACATAGTAAGCCTGTGTAGAATAAGAATAATTATCAAGTAAAGATTACATTCACAGTGTGCTCAATTCCAATTCTTTGGTGTCTAGTAAATTTATGAAAATACTCTATAATCTATCCTATCTTGGTAAATCCCAAATTTTATACCTAACTTACTTTCTATCTTATCTAAGAAAAACTGTAACTATAACTATATCATCTTCAACTTTATCAAAGGTACCAGAAGAATATAATATTATTTAAATAAGCAAAAAATACATTGCAAACAACTTCTAAAAACCCTAGAAATGACAGAGACGTCTGACTGCCTGGCCAGTCACCCAAAGTTCCTTTGTAACATTGGGACGTCCATCTTCAGCCTACAGGCCCGTATTATTTGGCAGACTTTTCAATGAAGCAGGAAATTTGAAAGACTGTTTCGCCTATATTGGCAGTTCATCAGTCACTTTCCTCTGTGTCCTGCAGAATGTCTGGCAGTTTCTTCTGTGAAGCAGGAACAGTGAATGAGCATCCTGTCTTGTTTTGGCAAAGTGTGCAGCAGTCACTTTCCTTTGGGTCCTGCATGTCCTGTCTGTACAGCACATAGTCAGAAATCAAAGACAAGCACAGTTTCTTTGCTCATGGCTAGCCTTGCCACAATGATAGCAAACTCCGTAAGGGGTTTCTTCAATGCCCACATCTTCTCTGAAGAAAATTGGTGCTGCCAGCAGCAGATGTATGCCATTGTCATGAAAAACTTAAAATAAAAAAAAAATTTAAATGCCATAGTCTATAGGTCTTTGACGTATTTGAAGACCATTTATCTATCTAAAATATATCTCTATATGATCTGGAAAACATACCCAGCAAATATGCAAATTTGATTGTTATAGATGACTAACTTCTGACCTGTGTTTCTTGATTATCCTAAATAGTTCATAAAGTTTTCAAAAACTAGAACTTTACGTTATTAAATGAACAAACTAGGTACAATACCTTAAATAAGAGCAGAAACATATATGTGTGTGCGTGTGTGTGTGTGTGTGTGTGTGTGCGTGTGCGTGTGCGTGTGTGCGCGCGTGTGTGTGTGTGTTATAACAAAGATAACCTAAATTTTTATCAATATACAAAAAAACTTAATTTTATTTTGGCTTTGAGACAGGTTTCTCAGAGACTATGGCACCAGTCCTGGAGCTTGCTCTGGAGACCAGGCTGGCCTTGAACTCACAGAGCTCTACTTGCCTCTGCCTCCTGAGTACTGGGATTAAAGGCATGCACCACTATTGTACAGCCAAAATTCTTTAAACAAGAGTAGAAACATATACAGTGTGTTGAAACAAAAATAAACTTAAGTTTTTATCAACATACGAAAGTTCTTTAAGCAAGAGTAAAATCACATGTAAAGTGTTATAAAATTGACTTTGAATTTGCACCCATATACCAAAATCCATGCCAATGCAAGAATATCTGAGACTAACAGTTGTCTTTTTATGTTATGCTCCTATATTCCCCTAAATATAACAAACATCCATGACCCACAAAATAGCCGAAAACCACCTACGCCCCTTTTCTCTTGTGAATGTGGATGTTATGTTCTCTAGACTGCTTCCTGCTGAATGTGGGTGAAGTATTTTTAGGGTCTTAGAGAGAAAATCTGAGATAATGGCCAAGTCCTGAGAAGACCAATTATAATGTTTGTTGATAAATATCACCTGTCAAGTTTAAGGAGGTCTCTCCTGACCAAACCAGATCCAAATTAACCTGGAACAAATCCACAGCCTCTTGTTTCTTGTGCAAAGAAAAGCAAAACCTCTCCTCAAAAGCATTTTTGCTTTCCATCTGCCATTTTTTTTCACGTTTTAAAGTTAAACCAGCCTAGATAATTTAAGAATGCTTTATTTCCACAGTCCCTCTTTCAATTCCAGGTCTCTTAGCAGCTGCCCTGTGCTTTTCATCAATCAAAAAATTCAAAACCAACACACTAGAATACAGAAACCAGACTCCCTGTGTTTTTTCCATCATTATGTGGCTTTTTTCTTTTCTTTTTTTTTTAATTTATTTATTTATTAAGGATTTGGCTTTTTTCTTTTACATTACTTTTACCATCTCTTTAAGACTTTATTATTTCTAATCCATTTATTTTTTTTCAATGATTGTCCATTTTCTTAAGCCTATGCACATTCTAAAACATACTTAAACCTGTTTAGAGATTTTTGTTTTGTTTTGTTTTTGTTTTTCGAGACAGGGTTTCTCTGTGTCATAGCCCTAGCTGCCCTAAAACTAGCTCTTGTAGACCAGCCTGGCCTCAAACCCACAGAGATCCACCTTCTCTGCCTCCCAAGTGCTAGGATTAAAGGCATGCGCCACTGCTGCCTGGCTTCTGTTAGAGGTTTTTACTCTGGACCTCTTTTACTGCGTATCTTTAGCCAATTTTGGCCGCAGGAGCAAACTGTTAAAGCTATTCCTGAATCATTCCTGTGCTCTAGCGGCCAGCTCCACGCACTCTCAGGTGGATGATGATGAGAGCCAGGCCTAAAGTTTGCGGGCTGGTCGGAGGTGTGTAACTGAGAACTGCATTGAACTTTTCTAGGTATGGAAGCTGGTACCTGCGTTACCACAAGCACATTTTACTTACTTAGCTCGTTTCTATTTAGCTCTGCCGGCTGAATAGCACTGCCCCTTAAAAGAGTCGTGTACTTCCCTGCCCCCCAGCTTTTTGAGAATCTACATGGAAATATGGGCCCACATTAGAATGCCAAAATGTTGTATGATACTTTACTGTTTTGGCTTTTGGAGGGGCCTCCCACCCAGCTCCCAAATAAATCACACACAGAGGCTTATTCTTAATTATGACTGTCTAGTCTTAGCTTGGCTTGCTTCCTGCCAGCTTTTCTTTCTTTTTTCTTTTATTTCACATGCATTGATATTTTGCCTCCATGTATGTCTGTATGGGAGTGTCAGATCTCCTAGAACTGGAGTTACAGACATTGTGAACTGTCATGTGGGTTCTGGGAACTGAACCTGGGTCCGATGGAAGAGCAGACAGTGCTCTTACCTACTGAGCCATCTCCCCAGCTTTTCTTAAATTATCCTCACTACCTTTTGCCTCTGGGCTTTTATCTTTCTCTATTCCTGTATACCTTTCTTTACTTCTTTCTCCATGGCTGACTGGATGTCTGGGTGGCTGGCACCTGATGTCCTTTTCTCCTTGTTCTCTTTCTCCTCTTCTTCCTCGTTTCTCCTTTTTACTCTCTTCCAGCCCGTCTGTCCTTGCTCCTGACTTGCTAATGGCTACCAGCTCTTTATCAGGCCATCAGGTGTTTTAGACAGGCAAAGAATCACAACTTCACAGAGTTAAACAAATACGGCATGAACCAATGCCATACACCTTTAAATAATATTCCCCAACAGTGGGGTATTAAATTAAGCAGTTTAGTTAATTATTCCGTAAGCTATTGAAGATAGAGTTCCGTGGTTCATTTACAGGGTCAGCATAGTCAGTATTATCCTGAGCTGATTTTTACAGTGTGCCAGTTTCTAAATGGATTTTGACAGTTTATAATCTTTGGCTTGAGCTTAAGTAGACTAGTATCACTTTATGTGTAATTAAAATAAAAAGAAAGAAAACTGTGAAATATAAATATCCTTGTGACAACAGATAAGGTTAGTAAAAACTTTTTAAAAAGAACCCATTCTCCTTTAAAACTGCAATCACTGATATATTCTTATTCTGTGTAATATGTTACAGTTCTGTATTCGATATTCGTTCTCATTTTTGACTTCATGCATGTAGCTAATGTGCTTTGATTACATTTACCCCCACATTATTCTCTTCACTTCTGCTGCCCACCTTCCGCTTTCTAACTACTTCTCCTTTCGTGTCTCTTTGGGGAATGTTGAAATTATTTAGGCTTGCTTACATGAGCATGGTTGGGAGGTGTCAATAATACTTTCTGTTTTTCTGCCCATAGACTTTTCCATGTGTTGAACCCACAGCTGACATAGTTAACATTTTTTACATATTTACTTTTTACTTATATTTAACATTAATAATTTATTAATATTTTATTTATATTTAACATTTGAAATATTTAAGGGCATAGCTGTATATCTGTGTCCTTATATTCCTGCATAGACTCTTGAATTTAGGAAATTATAATCCAGATTTTCTTCCAGGTACTGATGCCCTTTGTCTTACTCTTGTCTTTGACTACCACTGTTAATTTCTTGGATATTCTCCAGAACAGCTCTGGGGTTTATGGGTAGAAAAGTCTATCGAGCACAGGTTGCTTCTTCCCATCTCATCTGCTCTGGGATTGGTCTTTATCTGATCTGAGTCTCTGGTGCAGTTCCGTTGCTGCATCGATAGTGAGCATGGGTCCATGGTCACAGTGGATATGCTTGTCCCGTCTCAGGGTTCTAAAGTCTTCACACCAAAGTCAGGACAAAGATCACATTCTGAAACGGGTTGAACCAGTTCTTCATGAGTGGCATCCTTTAACCTCTGTTCCCATTCTCATCTGCTACATCCCAAGTTGTGTGCTCTGGTGTTAAACTAAAAACAAACAAAACATGGTTCCCCAAAAGGACTGTATTCTTGGACTCCCTGCCTTCAAACCTCCCCGGGCGGTACTGTGTGGAGTATGCAAAAGCTATTGTTTGTTCTCTGCTCCATAGTAATTGTTCATTCAACAGCTGTAACATTTAACAGATGGCATTGTTAAAGACTGTGCACCAGTCTCCCCAGATAGAGTTTTGTGAAGACCCAGACTTGCCTATCTTGACATGCTAAAAGCCAAGCACTCTCGTTGATACATGGTCGACAGTTATAATGGTCTTCATTGGAGGTATTCAGAGTGTCAGGGATTAGGAAAATATAAAAACATAGTATAGGCATGGATGCATTTAGATTTAAGATGTATACCTGCCTGGTAGCTATGGGCAATGCCGTTTAATTTTTGGTGTCATTTCTTGGAGCATGTGTGAGTGTTCCACACAAGACAATTGAAAGTGACTGTCCTAAAATTTGAGTTACAAAGGTGCTATCTCAGACAATTTGGGGCCAGATAACTCCTCATCTAATTTTTAACAGCCACAGAATTCACCCTGTGAGACTATATATGTTTATATAATATTTTGCTGAATAGAAATATTACTCAGCATAGACATTAAAATAATATCAGGCTGTGGAGAACCTTAATATAAACATTCAGAGTGCTTACACTTTTTAGCGTTAGACTAGCGGTGTGCCAGCTCTTTGTCTGGCCCTGCCGTTGTGTGATGTGATCATCGGTATAAGACAACAGGTAACATAATACATTCACAGACGTTTCGGAAGCCTGGGTGAGCAAGATTGAATGTGCTTTTCCAAGAGTAGATTCCAATCAGCCTATTCCCAGGGCTCTCCGATCATTGCAGATTAACGACCTTTTAATTCTTGTTTTAAATAAACTGTGTGTTGAATAATTTTAATTTCAGAAGACACTGTGTTTTTTTTTTTCAGTGTTGAAAGTGAACCCGTGAGCTCACCCCAGAAAAAGGGAAATACGCTTTCATCAGAAGCAGTAAAGGTATGGTTTAAATGATTGTTTATAAATTATACGGTATAACACTAAGGACAGTTTACATTTCTGCATATTTTTCCTTTTAGGTTTTCATTTTATGTGTATAGAAGAGCATGCTTATTTTACATTGTTAGGGTATCTAACCTAGGCCTGTACTGGCTCCGTGAGATGGGATGTGGGAGAACTTTGAGAAGGTTGCACTGGCTGCAGTGTGAGCGTCAGTTGAGGCATTTAGATGTTGGTGCCTGTGTCTTTAAATATCTAAATCAGAGCATATGAATTTCGTCTCTTTTCCAATGGAGATTTTAAAGATTAAGTTGCCTTTTCTGGGATGATAAAGACACCTCACAGTGCTTTCGGGAAGTACAAATTAATATGTCAGGGCTATGGTGTGAGGGATGTTTGGCTAGCTCATGTTTAAGCCTGCTGGGTACTACAGAACGAGCCCAGCAATGTACAAGCTATTTACCTATCTGCACAGTTGCCAGTGAGTGATGGAAAACTATTGACCTTTTCAATTTTCCTAAGTGGCTTTCTAGGAAATTGGATTGGGGGGGGGCGGTATTTGAACAGTTTTGTCACCACAGTTGTGGCTTTGGGTACCAGTTGCTTTATTTATGTTTGATTTGTTACAGTCAGTCAGTTGGTTCCATCTGGGTATTTTAGATTAAATTAACCTTACTAGCAGGAGAATAGAAAGTTACCTAAATTTTCTGTTATGGCTGTATGTACTTTTTTTTAACATGTTGAAATGTTATAGAGTGTTCGTGTCCTACACTAAGAAAGTTAAGGCATGCGTTCTTCCTGCTTTCTCAGTGAAAGTGGAAATGGTCTTTGCTTTATTGAAAGAAATAGGTGAGGGTCCCTATCGCATGCTTGAGTTTGGCTACTAAGTCTTGCTTATTTTTTTTTTCTTTTTGCTGATTTATATCTTTTCTAGTCAGGGTCTCACTATGTAACACAGCGGTGTCTGTGGTCCCCACTCAGGCTTCTGACTGTTGGGATTGCAATCTGCATCGCTATGTCTAACTCCACCCTCGGGCTTTCTAACTTCTTCCACCTACTTCTCTTCTATGGACAATGCTTGGCCACCCTGCTGATGCACTGTGGCATGGGCTCTGTGACTTTTTCTCTCTTATTTAGTCACTGAGAGTTTACCTGCACAAGATTCTCACTTCTGATGCTATGCTTGAAATTTTACCCTTTTGTTTCATAGCTTCTTCTGAGATTTCAAACTTTGAGGATTCTTTGACTACCAATTCCTGTCTAACCCATCTCTCAACTGCTTGTTGCTTCTACACTGTGGATCTTCATCAGCCCTTTCTACTTTCTTGGTTTCCTGTTCTCTTGGTCTCTGCTTATTTCCCTACTCTGCCTACATCCACCCACCACCTATACTTTCAGTCAGCGTACTTGGGTAAAGTCAACCTTTAATTTCCAGGAGTCCAATCTTCTATCTCCAGAGACTGGCTGTAACAGTCTTCTTTGCATTCCTAGTGTTTGATTTTTGAGCACCCAGGGGTCAGTTGCATAAATGCTACTCATAGTCATGAGATTATTCAGGGTTGCTTGCTTATGGGGCATCCAATTCATCCATGATAGAAACGACACAGGGCACTCTTTGAAGCAACATTATGCTCCATAAAACTTGTTTCTCTTTCTTTCTGTCTTTCTGTCTGTCTTTGTCTTCCTTCCTTCTTCCTTCCTTCCTTCCTTCCTTCCTTCCTTCCTTCCTTCCTTCCTTCCTTTCTTACTTTCTGTCTGTCTATCTGACTTTCTCTTTTTTGGTTTTTCGAGACAGGGTTTCTCTGTAGCTTTGGGTCCTGTTTTGGAACTAGCTCCTGCAGACCAGGCTGGCCTCAAAGTCACAGAGATCCTCCTGCCTCAGCCTCCTGAGTGCTGGGATTAAAGGTGTGCACCATCACTGCCCAGCACTCCATAAAATTTTATTTTTCACTTATGGTTTTTCTCTATCTGTGTCTGTCTGTCTCTCCGTCTCTCTGTGTCTCTCTGTCTCTCTCTCTCTCTCTCTCTCTCTCTGTCTCTCTCTCTCTCTCTCTCTCTCTCTCTCTCTCTCTCTCTCTCTCTCTCTCTCTCTCTCTCTCTCTCTCTCTTGCTCGCGGGCG
>NC_022010.1:90247911-90257239 GCF_000317375.1 Microtus ochrogaster
TCTCTCTCTCTCTCTCTCTCTCTCTCTCTCTCTCTCTTGCTCGCGGGCGCACATGCTCTCACTCTGTCCTCATTCCCCTGGAAACCATTGGTTTGGTTTCTTCAGTCTGTTTACATAGACCTATATTTTAGGAATGACTGCTACCAAAGATTAAAACAAGTATGTATGTTTGAGTTTTAGCGTGGCTCTGAGAATGGACCTGACTTGGGACAGCAAGGGAATGAAGGAAAGATGTACAGAAGGACACACAGAGAGGCTGGAAATAGATGGACTGACTCTTAGATGGAAAAGCTGCAGCACCTCAGAGATCAGTGTGTTCATTTTCTACAGTTGAATAGAAAGGGAGCTTATTATACACAGATGATCAAGGGGATGGGGTTATTGCACACAGGTAAACAAGGAGCCGGAGTGTATAGTCAAAAGCTGGATCAAAGAGGCAGGTTTAGCTAATCTCAGGACAAGTGACCTCTGCAGGGGAGCAGTCATCAGACTGTGAGTATCTGAGAGAGAAAACTATGGTGGACATTTTCAACACATACCATCAACATTCCTCCTTAGGCCCCAGAGAGAGGCTTCACTATCCTTCTGTGCTTCTCCCAAGGGGGAAAGCTTTGCCATTCCCTGGGGTCTGAGGCTGTAGGGTCCCTGATAAAGCCATGTTCATGTCAATAACGTGAGTAATGTGAGTTCACTTCCTCTCCCCGTGTGTATTGCTAATACCACCATCAGTCACACAACTTGAGTATAAAAACAGGTGAAAAAGGCTAGCAATAGCATTTATTTTATTGTTATTTTTGAGCAGTTTCAATTGGAGAGTTTTCATTTAGCAAGTGGCCTGAAGCATGCTGTTTGTTTCATTTCTCATCACCAGTGTTCTGAAGTGTCCACTGCACTGCAGTGTGACATTTCTCATCGGATTTCCATCCTGCTCATCTGAATTGTATGCTGTTTGTAATAAGGGGGGATGTACAGCAGTTTCCCTCTGCAGTCTCGAACATAACATTTATGATTCGTTTATATATCTCACTTTGTATTTGACATTGAGATATCAAGATATCAGTGATGTTGCCTAAAATGTTTGAGGTACAAACATTTATTTTACTTTTGAATAATTACATCTATAGTTTTATAGTATATTTGGGCATCATTAAATTATTAATCCTTAAAATGTTGTTTATATGTAGTACAAACCCTCCAGTTTTTCTAATATTGTGAGCTATTTCTAATGTTTGCGTGTATTTATCTCCTGGAATACATATTTCTGTTATGTCATTTGGAGTTTTTATTTTGGCTGGAAAAGCCTATCAGATATTTAGTCCTCATCATGCCATTGTCTTGTACCCTTAGCATGTCACTGTACTCTACAGTTTTATTTAAAAGATAGAATACATGTTATGCCCCTTATCGATCCGAGCATATCTTTTCCTGACTCCCTTCAAACATGAATTCATGAAGGTCTGTACCCCATGCCCTGTGGTGGTGATATTGGTGGCCTCCCTTCCTGCATTCTCTTTATCTTTTCTTGTCTGTTTCTAGCCCTTTTCTCTGTTGGCTCCTTCCCATGTGTCTCAGCTCTCCTTGTTTATAAGTAAGTGATAGCGATAGTCTCTGAGAATCGGCTCCTACATTTTACTCAGACATTTCATATGGAAGGAAGTCTGATGTGGGATTACCCTCTGTAATCTGTAAATAGCACTGATTAATAAAGAAGCTGCTTCGGGCCTATTGCAGCACAGAATAGGGCAAGACGGGAATTCCAAGCAGATAGAGGAAGAGAGAGTAGGTGGAGTCAAGGAGACACCATCAAAGGAGAAAGACGCCAGCTGCTAGCTAGAACCTTACCAGTAGGGCACAAGCCTCATAGTAAAATATGAAATAATAGAAATGGGTTAATTTAAGATGTAAGAGCTAGCTAGAAATACACTTAAGCTCTTGGCCAAGCAGTATTGCAATTAATATGTTTTTTGTGTGATTATTTCAGGTCTGGGCGGCCAGGAAACAAACAAGTAGTCTTTACCAACAGAAGTCTGCCTTAAAACACTTCCAGTTCCTAATGTTTCCTAGTCTGACTCCTGTGTTTCCTTTAGTGCCACTAGACCAGATTCGGGAAGCTCAGTGATATATCTGTTGCATGTCAGGGATGCTTCTGTGGCTCCTTAGTGAATGAGGGCCATTCTGTAAAAGCAGTCCATTTAAGGTCACTTAATGACCCGTTCCTACCCACACTCATAGCCTCTTGTTCTCTGTTCTCAGTTTCCTTAGCCAGCTCAAACACTTCATCTTCCAAACCTTCTTTTCTCTTTCAGAAAGCTTTTTGGCTTATTTTCACTTTATTACACTGGGCTTTACCTTCTACCTCTGGCTATTTCTATCTCGTGTATGTCACTGATTCTCTCTGGACCAAATAACATCTCACGTTTCACATGGATGCTGAAGGTGCCTCTGCTTCCTCCGTGTCAGTCATCCAAGATGATACCTTGCCATCCCTGACTTTACCTTTGACTCTCCGGTCTTTACCTTGTTTCTCATTCCCTGGGAGGCTCAGACGTGATTACTAGCATTCCTGACCTTTTTCATACGTGCATCTTTGAAATCTCAGATTCCACGTGCCTGAAAAATCTCAATATCTTCAGACATGTTGTATAGTTTTTTGTGGTTTTATTTGGAGTGTGGGCTGTGAAGGGAGAAGAATTATCTTACTGGGATTCGGATGCAAGCATTAAAGGTAGCTAACAATGTTAGAAATTTAGGAGGATCTTCTACGCATATAAGTAATGTGTGCGCATGTGTGCGTGTTTGTGTGTGTGTCAGCATACATGTGCCGGGGCACAGTGTGGTAATTAGAGGTTAGCCTGCAGGATTTCATTCTCTCTTTACACCATGTGGGCTCTAGACATGGAACTCAGGTCATCAGGTTGGTGGCAAGTTCCTTTACATGGTGAGCTGTCTTGGTGGCCTATACAATGAATACATCAGTTTATGCATATGTTAATATTTTTTTGTATATGGCCCTTCTTTCCTTCATGGGTGAAACAACAGTCAATTTAAGAATTTGACACGTTTTCTTAGCAGGAGAGACTTAGTTACTGAACTAATTTTGTAAAATAGTGCTGTCATAATAAAAGTTGGCTATTTTTTATTTTCCCATCCATTCAAATGATAACAATAAAAAAAAACAAAAAAAAACAAATAATAATTTAATATAAAAATTGTGAAACATCTCTTTTTCGAGTGTGGGAACACGCGTCCGCTGTAATCTTCCTGGAAACGCCCTGTGTAAACAGATGAAAGCAGAACTCCCCGTTGGTGGCGGAGTTCCCTGGAGCCTCACAGCCACTTTTGTTCTCTGCCAACTGTAACACGTCCTTGGAGCAGTTTTAAAATGACATGTGTGAGGATGGAAAGAACAGAGTCTTTGGAACCAAACATCTGGGCTTGAGTCCCACCTCTCTCATAATGTGGTTTGAAACTTGGAAAATGTTCTCAGCCACTCTGAACCTTGACTTACTGTTCTGCTGCAGGGTGTCCTTTCCTTCTTTCACAGAGGTGCTGTAGAGCCGACTGAGATGGTGTCTGAAGCTCTGCCATGCTGGTCACAGGAGAAACTTGGAAAAATTTTGCTTTCTTGCCATAAAACGTGTTGCTTAAATGTAAAAATATAACTCTAAAAGGCTGGTAATGTATTTTGGTTAAATAGTATAGAAACTGGCTGTTAGAAGCATTGGTTTTGCTTGACTCAGAATGAACGTATACCGGAGGTGTGCATTAATGAATTCAACTCCAAGTCAGAGCCCTTACCTCCTCACTACTGTTGTGAAGAGAGAATGCTGGGGTGCCCGGGCAGAGAATGCACTTTTGTCGCTGTTGAAGCAAGAGATCACAGGAGCCTAACACTATTGGCTGCCTGTGCTGGTCTGCGACCTTAGGATCCCCGGGTACTGGGAGTGTTGTAAGGCATCTGGTTTGACTTGCAACAGGCCCAACCTGTTATAGATGTAGGAGGTTGCTACTTGTTGGGAAGAATTTTGTTAAAATGAAAACTGATTCTGAAGTATGTATACACTATAGATGTATGTGAATAACTTTGCCCCAAGGGCATCAGTCATTAATTCTAGAACATTAGACTCTTTTCAGACTGGAGAAACCTCTGTAGTGTAATAAGAAGGAGTGACTTTTCTCATATTCCATTTTTCTTCCTTTCTCATTTCATTGTCTATGGTAAAATGTACCAACGTGCCTATTATAGCCTAATGTGTATTCCTGATCTAGGGGTTATACACACAATACTCTGATGTTCTTTTCCTGCCAAAGGGTACTAGGTATAAGCAATAATATGTTCAGGAACTAGGGAGATATCTCAGTGGATAAGAGTACTTGTGCATGCATGGGGACCTAAGTTTGAATCCCCAGTACTCACATAAAAAAACCAGTCATGGCCAACATATACCTGTGACCCCAGCAGTATGGGAAACAGAGACAGGCACATCACTCAAACTTGCTAGCTGCCAGCCTACCTTCAGATACAGTGAGAATCCTGCCTGAAATGGGAATAAGGTGGAGGGAAATGGAGCAGGACACCTGATGGCCGCCTCTGGCTGTAGCACACACATGTAGCATATGCACACATGCACATAAACAACATTCACATATTATACATACACACTCCAAGAAACGATGTGTTCAAAGTTGTTTCCTTTTATTCTAGCTTCCTTTTAAAGTTTTTATTATTGTTATTATTTATTTATTTATTTGAGATAAATTCTCACTCTGTAGCCTTGGCCTAGTCTTGAACTCATAGACATTCACCTGCTTCTGCCTTCTGAGTGATGGAATTAAAGCTTATGTTACTATACATATACTGTTTCCTTCTGTTTCTATATTTAGGGTCTTTTTAACTTAAAGAATGTTGAGATTTAACGTCTACAAGATTTCTATGACTTTTGTCTGAACTGGGGAACAACGGAGACAAAAAGGAAGTAAATGAACTAGGTTACAGCCGGCACTATTTTAGGGGAGGAGACTTGCAGATCTTTTCTAACTTTAACACCACGGGGAGGTTTTGTAGTTCAGAGAAAATGAAACAGTGAAGGTATAAAATGGTCAGGTTCACTTCCAGAAGTGTTGCCTTACATGGAGAGAAGTGCCTGGTAGACAGTCGGGTGTACAGACTCATATCTCCGGAGTCTGAGCTGACAATTCAGATATGCGGATCAGCTGAGAGAATTCAAACGTGAGGTTGAGTTCTCCCCAGGAGAGCATCAAAGTACTGGGCTTCCAGGCTGGCCCAGAGGAAAATGCTATATGAGAGATGGCTACAGACATGATCTGGAAGAGTGTGAAGAGAATCATCAAACAGGAAGGCAAGCTGCAGAATGATGTTACAGAAACCAAAGTCGGTCTCTGTCTCGTTCTTGAGATGCATATCATCTCATTGCAGAGGGAAATGAGTCCATTGAGTTGGCCCATGAGACAGTATCTTTGAGGAAGCATGGTCAGAGCGTGACTGGAGAACAGGTTAGCTTGCAGGGGTATAGGCAGTGATTGTGGTAGAGAAAGGAAGAGAGGATGTTAGGGTTAGTAATGCCTTCTTAAGGATATCAGTGCTGAGGAGAGAAGAGAGTATGGATGTGTCTGAGCACAGACTTCTGCTTGGTAGAGGTGTACTGAATGGTAAATGAGTAACTGGGCTCGCCAAGGAGATACTGGGGATGAGATGAACCAGTGCCCAATGGAGGAATCCGTGTGTGGAGGGGCAATCTTTCCTTCCTCCTTGCACGCAAAGCTAGAGACAGTAGGTCAGAAGCCACCATGCAGGTGGAAGAGAGGTGAAGTCCAGATTATGAGGAAATGACCTTCATATAGAATGCAGGTCTTATCTAAGTGTGAATGGATAACAGATGTTTAGTCTAAGTACTGTGAAAGGCGTCCCGGTGAAACCCTGCCTCATTTTAAGCTGACATTCATTTGCTGATGCATAAAAAATAAACTGCATTTCCCGTGGTCAGGAATGGCTAGAGATCAGTGGAAAGTAACCAAGAACCAAGAAAGGATTTGAGGGTCCCGGCTGTACCTAACAACTGGGCAGAGAGAATGAAAATGTTTGTGAGAACTGAAAGAAAATAAGAATTGAAGGAGAGAGGTTGCTCTGAGGCCGGAGAATTGGTAGGATGGGCCTGTCTACATCTGGAGGGTAAGAGTTGCAAACATGGTAAAAGGATTAGTAGACCCTTGTGTTTGTGGAGTTTAAGAGTCAGAATTAGGATGGCTATGGGAAAAAGAGGGCCAAGAGGTAGAACAGGAGTGAGTGTAGATCCCCGGAGTTGAGGAACTGTCAGCATTCTGAAGGGCTGTCCTTGCTGTGGGCAAAAAAGGCAGTCACTGTGTGGAAAGGAGGACCAAGCAAGATCTTGAAGGAAGGGTCGTCACCTTCTTTTCCACACAGTATCTTCATTTGGCAACAGTCCCAGCATCCTCACAATGCTAGCCTACTGTTGGTGTAGCCTACCTGCTACCGTCTATTAAATAAAATGGCAATGCTGATTAATAATTAAAAATGTATTAAAAATTCGTGTATCACTAAAATGTGGATTTCACAATGACAGAAATTTGAGTATATTTTCTTGGCCAGATCCAAACATAGTGTCCTGTTCATTATTTTTTAATAAATAAATACTTTAAAGTTTACCTTGAACTAACTGCTGTTTTTCTCATCTGTTGCTGATTTCTGGTTACATTCTCCAGAAACATTTTTCCAAGTGTTCTTTGTTTGAGGGGCTTAAGTCCTGCTTCACCCAAGCCTCTCTTTTTGTTCCTTTTCTCCTCTGTCTTGTTCCTGACATCATAACGACTTGTGCTTACAAAATTCTCCACACAGAGAATTGTCCAGGCTTTAGCTCTGTTTTTACTTCAAAGACAAACATTCTTCTCTCTAAGGCTAATATTTTCCCTTTTTTGCACCTGCTAGGAGTTGCTTGCTTTGTCCCATCACTTTTAACTTCTATAACCTTCTAGCCCCCCCCCCCCCGAAGTGCAGAGCTCCCCATCCATCAGGAATAAAAGGCTAATTTTGTCTTGGAACTTAAAAGACAATTGGTTACTCTTCCTGGTTTAAAGTTTCAAAGATTCCTTTCTGTATTGTGACTTTTCCTGTTTCATTGCAACTTACTCACTCACTGCCTAACACCTTGAGTTTAGAAATGGACTCACAAACTTCTGAGAAATTACAGCTGACTGGTTACATACTGAAAGATTTTCATAGTCTGCTTACTCTCTATATTCCATCAAAAATTCAAGCATCTCTTAGACATATAAATGGAGACTGCATGTTAGTTTTCCGGCTGCCCCGACCCAAATAATCATGGGGAAACTATATTAATTATAATACTGTTTGGCTGATGACTCAGGCATATTTCTAGCTAGCTCTTACATCTTAACCCATTTCTATTAATCTATGTATCACCACAAGGCCATGGCCTACCAGTAAATTTCCAGCACCTTTCTCCTTCAGCAGCTACATGGCATCTCCCCTGACACAGCCTTCTTTTCCCCTGCATTCTGTTTAGTTTTTCTGCCTAGCTCTATTCTGCCCTGCCATAGGCCAAAGCAGCTTCTTTATTAACCATAGTAATAAAACACATTCACAGAATACAGGGGGGAATCTCACATCATAGACATGGTTCAGTGGACCTAGAAATGTTCCCATGAATGAAATAGAGCTATCTACATGTGTGGGTCTTATTTTCTAAAGGAAGAAACTGTGTGTGTGTGTGTGTGTGTGTGTGTGTGTGTGCGCGCGCGCGCGCGCATGCGCGCGCACATGCACACATGTGTATGCCACATGTGTGTTTACTAGTAAATGGAGGCTAAAGATAGAGAAAAGAATTAGGTAGGTTCAGAATAGAAGACTTAGCTAATTATTTCAGATGGTGACAGCAAGACCTATAGAAGAGTTTTGAAGGAGTTGAGGGGGGTGAGTTATACATAACCTAGGGAAGATGGTTTAGGCAGAAAGAAAAGGAAATCAAAAATTCCCAGGAGATCTGCCAGAGGATAGTCATCTTGTTGTAGTCTGGCTGTAGTCTTGGCATTTCCTACTCCTTTCTGCTTTCAGAGTTACTTTGTCCTTTGTCTGAAGACCAATATCCTGGAGGGAACAACTTGGTCTGGCTTTGGTGTTCTCCACAGACCTCCCTGATTTCTTCTTTTCGTGACTTTCAGTCTTTTGTGCCAATCTCAGTGCTCTGTCATTGGTTCCTTTTTCTTTCTGTCCTTCTGTCTTCTACCACACTCATATTATAATTCGTATTTCACATGTCATACGTTGGCTATGAAAAGCGAAATGTCACTTTCTTTATATAGTGAGTCTCTACCCCTCCTCAAGTTAGCAAGGTCCTCCATGGCCCCCTCCCTTTGCTTGACAACTCCCTCATCCCCAGTGATCAGCATCTTGCTCAGTTGTCAACTTTCTGAAGACCATAGCTAATCATAACCAGTACAGCTAATGCTTTCTTCTGTTTCCTTGTACTGTATGCAACAGAGTATATGTAGATCCATGAAATTAAACAAAGGACACACAACATCACAACCTACTATGTTAAAAAAAAAAGTAAAAATTCTAAAAACACATGTCTTCTTCATTGCAGTTATATATTAAATATAGAACTGTATCTGTGTGCATAACTAGAATTAATGTTTGTTATTGTTTGCTTGAATCTGAGTGCTTTTATTCTATTGACTCCTTAGAACAATGGTAAACAGGCCTATTGGCAGAAGGAAGTGGGCCCCACCTAATGAGAGCCTGTAGTTGGCCTAGCTTCATTGTTTTCCAGGCCCATGGCAAAGAACAGCTGCTTTAGATCAGATTTGAAATTTTAACTATAGAAATGCAGATTTTATTGTAGGTGTTTCAGCTAAATGTTCTTGCTTGTTCACATTTGTTTCTAAATTTAGAAACTCCCTTGTTGGGAATCTTCTAATTACTGAGAAAAAATTCTCAGATGATTATGAGAGGAAAACTAAGCAACTGAGACATTTAAAGACATTGCTGAAATCCTAGAAGCTGAAAATTGAAAATGGAGAGAAGCAAGCATTGATTCTTTTGCGAATCTCAAGCATTTTAGTGATACTCAGCGGCCCATAGCTCACGTTCTTCAAGTGGCCATGAGTGAGTGAAAGGCAGTCCTTCACACTAGTTCCAGCAAAGATTACAGGGCTGGCTCGTTTTGACCAAGGAAGAAATAGCCTTCTCAAAAATTAGAATGAATTAAATGAAGTAGTCAAAGGACAAAAAAGTGTCTTTCATACATGTGAGTGAACTAGCATGTCTTTC
>NC_022010.1:90257471-90259790 GCF_000317375.1 Microtus ochrogaster
AGCTGAGGTGAAGGCTCCACTGACCTAGCAGTGCAGGCTGTATGGATCCACAGGGTGAGTATGGTACGTGGGCTCAAATTGCAGAGGAAAGCACTAGAAGATGAGCCTTGTAAAGACTCTGGAAGGCTGGTGTACTCCAACAGTAGAGGTGTACAAGTTATATCTAGTTCTAACTTGACATACAGACAAATACTCCGAAGAAAAAAAATGCAGTCTTACTTCCAAGGTGACCATTGACTTAAAATACTGACTTGAAATCATTTTGCTCATCATCATGTTTTTAACATGATCTTCAAGGCCTCCTAGTATATTTGCTAAGTGATAAGTGAAATTCCCTTTTAAGCTGTTTTGGACCTGGATTAGAACATGGACTGAGGTGAACAGATGACATAAATCATCATTGTAGCTTTGCTGTCTTGAAGACCAGCTTCTTACAAAACTTTGTTGTGTGAGCCTGCAGTCCCCTAGGGTGGTTTTACCTTGATGCTTGATCTTTTCCTGACTCACACTTGAGTTTCCTTTTTATGAGGACTCTTGAGCACAGTGAGGTGAGTGACAGATACTTTTGGGCGTGCATTCCATTTCCAGGTATGCAGCTATGTGAGCAAGCATGTTTGGAAGACAGGGTGAGCTGGCACATTTGCCTAAAGCTTTTTGGAAGCCTGGAAGAGTGTGAGGTGAAATGCCAACACAATCTGGGCACTCCTGGTTTAATCTTAGCTTGAAGAGGTCACATGAATGTTTGTGTGCTCTACTGACAGTTGAATTTTGAGCAGGCAAAATGCCTCTGAAGATGCTCAGTATCTTCAAAGAATGCCTAAAGTACTCCTTCTTTTGCATGTAATTCCCTATCAGTACTTACTTTTTTACCATGAAGGGTCTCAGTCGGCCTTTACCATCTAGGGGAACAGTTTTGCATAATACAACAGCATCATGAATTAATAACATGCTGAAATGATACCGTCAGGGTGGGTTTATTTGTCTAATTACTCAGTGTTTGAAGCACTACCAGGTAGCTCTATAGAGTGGCAAAGGGCATATTTAAAAGCATCTGTAAGCTTTGCCATGATCTGCCCCTTCTCTGCATGCTCACTCTTCTCAGGGTTGAATCCTGATTAATTTCCAATTATCATAAACTCCTTCAAAGCTAATGCCTCATTAAACACACAGAGAGAGGCAGAGACAGAGACAGACATTACTTAGTCAACTTTTAAGTTCTTTTCACGTGTTCCCTTCCTTCGAGTGGCTTCTGTTACCTCTTCCAAACCTAGACTGGTTACTCCTGTTTGGGGTGTTGGAGTGCTATATGTCTCCCTTTGTGATGTTAATATACAGCTTTGTTTAATCTGCTCTGACTCTGATCTAAGAAGGTTGTAAACAGCATGAAGAAACAAGCCTAGGGTTAGGGTCACAAGTGTGTCCCTGGCCTCTCTCATACACTAGCTTCAGTTTGTCTATGTTATTTTGTAAATGATGATGGCAATTTATTTTGTTTTCAGATTCCCCAAGGTGAGGACAGAAGGAACCATGGGGAGCAGCCTGCCAGTATTCCAGTGCTGGACGATCACGCAAAGCCAAACGACCTTTCTAATTCCACGTCAGAGATCAAAATGGGAGAAAGTGAGCGACAGCCGAAAGAAAGCTTTTTTCAGTTTCTTGGGAACTTATTCAATATCTCAGGAAAGTCATCTCTTGGGGAAGTTAAACAGTCTTCTTTCAAAGATGACCAGGATAAATCTGAGAAAGGCCCACAGACTCCCAGTGGCCGTCCTGATGAGGGGATCCAGAGGGAGAAGGAGATTGCCAGCAGCCCTGTGAGGATTCAGGTACTTCCTGTGGATGAACAAGAGTCTAACTCCTCAGAACTGTCTGATGCCTTTTCTTTGGATACCACACAGGACAGCGAACAGGAAACCACTGATATGCTGAAGTAAGTTTTTGGACGTAACTTTATGAGCCTGGGTGTTAGTCCTCATTAACTGGAGGACTTGGAAAAGGTGTTCTCAACTCTTTCTTCTGTCAGATCCCAGATGACATCGTTGTGCATATTCTCTAAATGTCCCTGGGCTTTTGTGCCGCTATAGTGGGCTGCTAACATCTTATTGGTGCTAAATTTATATTAGTGGAAGAATTGTCTTAAATTCAAGATTTTCTTGCCATGAGTGTTTCCAACTGGGAAGTGCTACTGTGTCAGGACAGGCAGTGTGCTCTGCACATGCCTGTGAAAAGCTTGGGTTGAGATTTGTATTCCCATTACTTCAATGATATTTCCTCTCCCTCTCTCCCTCTCTCTCTCTCTCTCTCTCTCTCTCTCTCTCT
>NC_022010.1:90260425-90284705 GCF_000317375.1 Microtus ochrogaster
GGGTTAAAAATAAATCAAAAAAGTAGCTCTCTTTGTGAAACTAGATTTATGAAATTCTTCCACAGCTCTAACAAAGTAGAGGTTTTTTTTTTTTTAATTCAAGGAGCATTTCAACACCCTTGTTTTTCTTTTGATTAAATAACAGGTATAAACTTGCTTTTTTTATATTCAACTATACTAGACAGAGAATTTTCTATCTCCCATATTGTCATGACTGTGTCTAATACATTAGATCTTTTCTTTCCTCCTTGATAAAGAATCTCTTCTGTTGGCTAGAGAGATGCTTTAAGCAGCTATCCTGATAAGTGAAAGGACATACTGGGGAGTAGAGACAGTTCCTGTGGCTTCACGTTGGTTAATTTCTGTTATCGTTTTTATGGTTTTCACAGGTTCACAGGCATCATGAAAAGCTATTTTGTCAAGTAGCTCTTTTCAAAAAACCAACTTTGTTAGTTGTATAGCTTTCCTTTACACAGAACAGTTAAAAGCCTTGCTATCATGGAAGAGAATATGATTAACTATGTGTTTTGAAAGGAAGTAAATATTGTTTAAAGATGTTTTCTAAAAGCCTAATTGTTATTTGCAGGCTGCTAGGCTTTTTTGTGATAAACGATACCTCTGTGGCTGAAATAGCAGGTGTATCAAGTTTATCTCTACTGTAGCAGAGCACTGTCCCAGCCTTTAGAGACAGAGTAAACATTCCCATGACGTGCTAGTGTCTTGGGCATCTCTGCCTGTTTTTGTAAATGCGTGTAATCTCTTAATACTTTATTCCTGTAATTTGGGGGATCATATATCTTTATGGATAAAAATCAGCTGCATAATTACACATATAAAATTCTCTTTTCTCTGTTCAGCTTGTGAAAGACAGACCCTTTAGCTTTTGTTTGTTTTTGTTCTTCTGAGACAGGGTCTGTTTATCATTTAGCCCTGGCTATGTAGATCCAGGCTGGCCCCAAACTCAGAGTTAGGCCTGTTTCCGACTCCCAAATGCTAAGAATGTGTGCCATCATGTCCACATAAAGTCACATTTTTTAGCAGCTCTATTTTATATAAAAATAATGAAAATATAGGACATTTTTATGTTTTTATCATTATTCAGTTATATTGATTCTGCTGTGACCTATGAAAGAACAGTGTAGAGACTAGACAGTGTTGGCTGACTGATCCTTTAAATCATGGCAGCATAGCTGCTCAGAACTGAAGCAATTAATTATAATGCATCAAGCCAGGCTTGCGACTTTGATGTTCAATGCTTTAAATATGGCAGTTGCTTTATATAGTGAGTGCACACTTGGGTTACAAATATGTAGTATTTCCATCCAGGGTGCTGCAGAAGATTATCTGGTTAGAACTTTAAGCCAAAGCATTAAATTCATCATAGTTGAAATTATGCAGAAAGTCCTAAAAATATAAAAGTATAACACCGATTCCTCTCTCGATACTCCAGAACTATACAAGGCGTTGCTATAGTAAGAGTATAATTATTGTACAGGACAAAATGCTTTGAGATCTAGTTCAGCCAAAGCTGGTTACAAGTTATCTATATATTCAGCATGACAAATAATGCTCTGCTTCCTATTTTCTCTTTCACCGGGATCATGTGTATTCCTTTATCCATTTCTGGATCTGGGTCATATTTTGGAAGAAAAGTTGTCTTCTAGTGAGCATAGGTTTTAAGAATATATAGTTTTATAATTATATAAGTACAATATAGTTTTAAGGAACATAACTTTGAAAGAAAAAAGCATCACAGGAACTGTTAGTTATTCCAGCATCTGGATTTCAGCATGTTTTTCTGAAAGGTTCTTGTATTTTTTTGAATTTATACGTGCTGATATGGGATTTGCCAGTAACACTACTTTTGTCTGAGTTTATGAATATTTTGAATAATCTGTATGAATATTTAAATGTGAAATTTTGAGTTTGTATGACTATGTCTGTGCACTGTGTGCCTGCCTGGGCCCGCAGAATTCAAAGAGGGTGTTGGACACTTTGGAGCTGGAGTAAGGGTGGTTGTGAGCTGCCACGCATGTGCAGCGAATGGAACCAGGGTCCCCTGCAAGAGCAACAAGGGCTCTTGATCACTATGCCACACCTTCAGCCCTGTGTGTGTCTTCTTAAATTTTCTTAAAAGCCTGCTTTATCCAAAGTGAGGCTTTGTTTTCCAATTCTTTGATCTAGTGTGAGACTCATACTGTAGCTAAAAGCCACTATTGCAAGGACCTAGTTTGGTTAATTGATAATGAACCGTAAAACAAATGAATGGAACAGACTCTTTTTCTTGTCTGTACTTACAGCATGGTGAGATTTTTAGGAGCCAGCATTTATATGAGGTGAAATAAACGAGTTCAGCTAAAATTTAAGATATATGTAAGAGATGTAAAATTTAAGATGTATGCTGAAGTTTTTATATGCTGAAGGAGAGGTACTTGACTTTATTATTGTGATAAATCTCGCTTTCTTAACATTGCTTTAAATGTCGAAATGAACTGTGTTTTTAAAGGTATTGGAAAACTAACTCGATTTTCCACATTTCGTATGGATTCTTTAGTAATGTTTTAGATCATGCTAGGTGTTGCCTGAAAAAGTCACATAGTGAATATTTCAACCATTGATCCTTATATTCCGGACCCTACATTATAACATGAGTTCAGACCTTAAACACTTTAATATCACTCTTAAGAATCAAGATATGGAGGCTGGAGAAATGGCTCAGTAGTTGAGAGCACTTGCCGCTCTTGAAGAGGACCCAGGTTCAGTTCCTAGCACCCAGGTCACCAACACCTGTACCTCTAGTTCTGGAGGATTCGATGCCATTCTCTGCTGTTCACAGGCACCTGCATTCACATGGCACACGTGCATACGTTCAGAAGCACATACATACATGCATACACACACACACACACACACACAAAAGGTAAATCATAAAGAAGACAGCCTGAAGTAGATTGCTTTATGTTCAGCCATATATTAATTCACACAAGGCATTGCATAGATGCTATTTTCTAGATCTTTCGTGAAGTATTTAATTATGCTGAGCTGATGATGGCAAATAGATGTTCCCTCAGATCGTTAATAGAATAGTTGGGGAAAACTCCTTAGCTCTCTGTAAGTTAATGTGGTAAATGTTGTGGTCTGTGAATTGGGAGGGAATTGAGAGGTCAGAGACTAAATATTTGTCCTTAGTAGAAGGGTTCAGTTTGGGTGGAGGTAATTTTTGAGCTCCATTCTTAGAGCTTAGAATTGAGGTGATTTTCCCTTTCATGATAAAATTAAGGGAGTAGGAATGGTGTTTATACAGGGCTACAAAGCCGTCTGGCCTGTCTGGGAACTTCAGAGGTAGATTCTTCCCAGCAAGCTTGATGGGGAAAGCATCAGGAACTTTCTGCTGCAGTCGGTTCTCCGGTCTTTGTAGAACTCCATGTCTGCCTTCACCCAAGCACTTTAGCACTTACCACAAGTGGGATATTCGAAAAACTCAATATGAGAGGAAATTGTTAGGAATTCTATTATTGAGTTAATGCTTATTCCATGTTAACTATGAGTGACGCATCTTGTTCCTAGCTAAAACTTCTCCAGTTTGTGCACTAAAAAGTTGCCATTCAAATTCACTTGAAAAATTAAAGGCATAGACACTTGCCCTGCTATTCTGATTTGCTAGAGAAATCAGTAATATGTAAGTTTAATGGTACCAACGCAAAGCACGGTCAGTGTTCTGCCTTAGGGTAGGGTGTTTGGGGATAAGAAGAAGAACCCAAGCCTTGGTTTGTCATTCTGTGTTCTTTCTATCCCCCACAATTAGAAATATATATGCAGTGAGATAAGAAGGAACAGTTCTGAGGAGTTCATATGGTATGATAATTACAGGCTGTTTGTCAGATTTTTACTATTTTTAACAAAACAGGTAAACTTTAAAATTCCTAGAATATTCTCTAAAACTTGTTACAGAAGACATAGTATTTGAAGGATACATTTCACAGTGGTACACTGTTATTAATTATATCACTTGATACCCATGCTGTTTCTTTTCACAGAAGAGACACTGTTGGTAAACCCGAGAGGCCTTCGGTAACATATGCAACATATCGAGGCCCCACACAAATCAGGAAGTACTTGAAGCAGCAGACTGTGTTGGAAACTGTGAACCACTTAGACAGAGAAGACGAAAGCTCTGACTCCAGTACACACACACATACAGGCTCTAGAAATATAATGGACCCTGTGATGGCCCCATTGTCGTCAGCCAGCAAACAGGTAGCCACAAAAGACTATTTGCTTGGGGGTCCATTAGAAGTCTCTGGCTACAGCCAAATAAATCTCAACATAGAAAGCCGTCTGGAAAATAACCCAGCATTGCAGAATAGTGCTTCATCTGAGACTATTTTAGATAAAAATAGCCGTGGAGGCTCTGGGAGAAGTCGGGCCTCCTCTTCTTCAGTGTCTAACCCCAGCTATGTTGTTGGGGAATGTGACTCAGAGCCTGAGAGGAGTTTGGTATGTTCATCATTGTTTATAGGAAGCAGAAGCAGCCAACTCCCTTGTCCAGAATTTCAGAGAAAAACTGCAACAGAAAATACGTGGAGAGAAAACAGCTCTGTGATGAGCGATGGGGTGTCAGTGCCAAGAGAGGAGCATGTTGAGCCTCAGAGACCTGCTGTTTCTGATTTCTCTGGTAGTAAATCTGATGGGAGTGTCACTACCAAAGTGGAAAGTACAAATTTGTCAAGTACAAATAAATCAATTAGGCATGAAGATGTACAGTTGCCAGAGAGTAAGTGTTGTGACAAGCCAGCCGCAGATAACCCATCAAGAAAGAATGTCAATCACACCAGCATTGCTGCTCTCCAGGGACATGCTGTGACAGACTCCAAGCTTGTTAATGAAGGAAAGAGGTTACCTGCACAAGAATCACAGAAAAATGTGGTTTCAGAAATTATGCAAGAAACAGAAGGTGCCTCTGGGGGTGAGCCCACAACTTTAAGTCATCAAAGAGCTCCAGAAGATGGAATTGAGTCCTTACCCAAAGTTACTGAGC
This sequence comes from Microtus ochrogaster, assembly GCF_000317375.1. Taxonomy (NCBI): domain Eukaryota; kingdom Metazoa; phylum Chordata; class Mammalia; order Rodentia; family Cricetidae; genus Microtus; species Microtus ochrogaster. The sequence goes on from NC_022010.1 coordinate 90,265,464, forward strand.
CACTGTGTAAAACAGAAGCCCAAAGGCTTGGCTTGGAAGTATATGGCAAAACTCACAGTGCGGGAAAAAATCAAGAGGAGCTTGGTTCTGTAAAATACATCAGTGACTCAGCAGTTGTAGCAAGCGTAGAAAGTGAGACAGCACCTAAAGTGAATTTTGAACTAGATAGAAATCCTGTTTCAGAATCTCCTTTACATGCAGAGAATCCACAAAGCGCTCAAGTTTTCCCTGGTGCTGAGACACTCCTTAACCTTGACTGTAAAACATCTGATTGCAGTGCCTCACCGTCTACCTTTGCTTCTGGACTCAACATGCTGTGCAAGTTGGATTTCCCTGCCTTAAAGAGTGAGCAATCTCTGTCCAATGAAGCTGGACAGGGCCACATTTTCTCTCATCCTAGTGAGTTTCAAGATGTAGGAAATCATTCTGAGGCTGCATACAGGGAGACACCTTCCCTTCACCTTGGACATCTGTCTATCATCCTTGAGTCCAAGGAAACTCTTCCTGATAGTGAAAAATGCCAGTTTCCTTTAGGTCCTGGAACCATTGGCACTCATTTAGCTGGGGAAGATCTGTTGGACTGTGAGCATGGAGGTGTCTCTGAGGGTTACAATTCTGTTTCATCTCATGGTCGTAAGAAAGCAGGGTCAATGTCCTCAAACACTAAAGCAAGTAGCCCCACAGAGAAGACTGATTCTCTTTCCTTGGAAACCCAAGCTGTTAAAATAGGAGAGGGTGATGCTCAGAGCAGCTTCCCTGTTGCATCACATTCTGAAAAAGGGAAAGCCTTGTCCAAGCTGTCTGTCTCTCAAGAAGAATCCAGAGACATTTCTCAGGATGAACTTTCTTTTCCTCAGTTAACAGTTGCAGATGACCTAGCTGAGACTGTCTTATTAAATTCTCTGGAGATTAAAAGGGACAAAAATGATCAATCAGTGGATCACAAGGAGATGACAGAAATGTGTTTAGGTGGTGACTTTAAAGAGAATCACCAGGTTGGAATTTCTCCTGCTTCTCAACATCACAGTGCACAAGAAACAGAGATAGAAACCCTACATAATCCTGCTTCTCTTCTCAAAAGCAGTCAGCCTGGGATTGTACCTCTTGGTCCAGAGGAGGAATCCACGAGGCACATGGCACAGAACTGTAAAGGTAGCATGTGCACAATCAGTCCATCTTTGACCTCTTGTACGACTAAAAAGAGTTCTAGTGTCTCTGAAATGGAAGAACTGAGTTCAGATAATATTTCTCCAAAGTTCCAAGAAACTGACAACATACAAGTATATTCATCTTTTCTGGGTCCTGATGCCTGTTTAGAGAAAAACAGGTTTACATCTGAGGACCCTAGCTCAATTAATGTGCCCTCTCTGCTGGGGTCAGAAGGGGAAGAAGCCTCCTCTCCCAGAGAAAACTCTTACATCCAGACTGCTGGTGCTCGTAGTCCATCTTCCTCTTGTCACTCTCAAGGAGATAGCACAGCCATAGGTTCTCATGATCTCCCAAGTCATTTTGATTCCTTAAAAGTTACTGTAAATCTCACATATGAAGATGCTTCTGTTACTGACCCTCTGGGCCCTAATAGTGCTGATTTGGAATTAGATATGTCTAGCCCAAAAGGGGCAAAAGCAATGCCATGTCAGGGCTATTTGGGGACTCAGACTAGGAAGGTATCTCTTGATTTCCCAGCCACTGACTGCTTTGACAATCCCATGCAGACAGAGACGGGAACAGTTGCTGGGGCGCCAGTGTCAGTTAACAGCTCATGCCAGCAGTGTTCTGAAGCATCTGCTGACCAGACAGAAGCAAGGAGAAGAGCACATGACCAACTTTTACTCAAAAGTGGTTTACTCTCAAAAGCTGATACATTGGTTGAGGAGATTTTGAGTTCTGTCAGGGAAGAACTGAAATCCAAATACACGGTTGGTACCTGCCAGGAGCATCCAGCCAAAGATGATGGAGTGAACCCAGGTACTGTGAAAGAAGATAACCCATCAGAAGTGACGTTAGCGGGCATCCAGCTGAAAGAGTGCTTGGAAGAGAGAAGTGTGGAAAATATGTCAGAGGTCAAAGAGGAGGAGGACAGTGTTTCACCTGCAGCTGGTGAGACAAGTCTCCTTTTTGATTTCGATAGTGTGAATATCTCTTGTTTGTTAGAAGAACAGACCAGGGAATTAGTCGATGAGGTTATTTGTGCAGTCCAAGAAAATCTGACTGATGCTTTCAGTGATACTGAAAATATCCGGGCATCTGAACCTCAGTCTGACACTTCAAAGATTCTGAACAGTGGTGGCGTTGAACCACCTGGTATCATTAGGGAGTTCTTGGTATCAGAACAGGCAGCAAATCAAAGCACGTGTGAAATTAGTGCAAATAAACTATTAGGTAAATTCTCTTCCATAAGTAACTTAGTAAGTGGTACTGAGTCAATTAAAGGAAGAGAGACTGTTTCCTGTCAGCAGCCCCCGGGTTTTGGGAGTGGAGCTGAACAGTCTGATAATATACATTTGCACCAATCAGAGACTGTTTTACAAGCTGAAGACATGCCCCATACAAGGTTAGATGATGAAGTGAAGCCACATTTACTTGTCAGTGAGGACCATAAAAAGGCAGCAGAAACAGAGTGTGTGGATAATCACAAAATGGCAACAGAAGATACTAGAACTCTTGTATTAAATTCCAACTTGCCTCCATTTGCAAATGATGATGTTCACACGCCTGGCACCTCCAAAAACAGTTTGTCTGACAGCCTGGTATGCGTATCTGAAAAAGGTTTGCCGGGACATACCAAAAGCACACCCCTTGCAATGTCAGGTATGGGGAAAGCACAAAAAAAGGATAATGAAGTAAATGTAGGGAAAATCACACATATACCTTCCATGTTAGAGATAGGAAAGCCAAGTAAAAGGGATGCTGAATTGAGTCTTGTGAAACACGAAGCAGCCCCTCTTGTGTCACAGAAAGAAAAAGCATGTAAAAAGGATGCTGGATTGAACATTGCAAAAACTGAGCCAGAGGTTGACATTCTTGCAGGGGGAGGCATATACCAAATGGATGCTCAGGTACATGTTGAAAAACCTGAGGAACCACCTGCCCCTTTGGGAATGGAAAAAGCTTGTAAGATGGATAGCGAAGGGGACGTTGGCAAACCTGAGGTGACGCCTGCTATGTCAGAAATGAAAACTGTCCATCAAAAAGATGCTGAGGGAGATATTGGGAAGACTGAGGTAACTCCTGTTTCAGTTGGGACGGAAAATATTTGCCAAAAACATTCTGAAGGGGATGTTGGAAAGGCAGGGGTTGCATCTGTTCTGTCAGAGGTGGAAAATACCTACCAAAAAGATGGTGAGGGGATTGCTTCCAAAGCTGAAGGGACGGATCCCTTAGGAATGGAATATGCTTACCAAAAGGATGACGGAAGTGGTGTCACAAAGCCTGATGTGATAGCTGTTGAGTTGGAAATGGAAGATGGTGGCCCAAAGGGCTCTGAAGGAGATCCTGACAACACTGAAGGGTTATCTGTTAGGTTCACAGTGGGAAACACTTATCAGAAAGACACTGACAGGGTGAGTGGAAAGCTAGAGAGACCTGTGTCGGAAATGGAAAGCACTTACCGAAAGGATGCTGAAGATGTCTATAGAAATGCTGTAATGGTCCCATTTGTGTTAGACGTGAAAGAAATATGCCACGAGGCAGTACCTTCTTCCTTGGATATTTTGGAGAAAAGAGCTCAAGGAGATACTGAACAGTCAAATGGAACAACTGAATCCATGCCTTCTAAGACAGAAATGGAAGTAACAGCCCTGACAGATTCTAGTGGCAGCAATGAGAACCTAACCATTGAGAAAACCAATGGAGCACCACCAGAGGTAACCATTACACAAGTGGCGATCATGCATCCTGTTGCTGAAAGTGAAAAGGGTCCTCAAGAATACATGGAGAAGAGTGTTGGAGAAAAAGAAGCGTGGTCTGGTGACGTAAAGGAGGGATTGATCCCATACGATGACAGACTTGCATTGCATTTCAGAGGCTATGAGTCACCGACATTAAGTAAGGATTATGAGGGCTACCCAGCCTTAGCAATGCCAGATTTTCAAGAGGAGGATTCAGTAGTAAGGTTCAACAAAATAAAGTCTGTTACTTCAGTATATGACAAGAGGAGAGATCTGGATTATAGCGATGAAAAGGAAGAGTCGCATTTAGCCTTTATTCCTCAGGACGAACAAGAGAATTCCTCCTTCACTATCTTGTACGAGGAGCCCCTTCAGGAGGAGGACAAGTATGCTCCCACCAAATTAAGAGGGACACAGTCTGTCTTATTTCCTGACACTTCCTCCAACAGCATGTCTGGCCTCGCGTGTGAAAGGTCTGAGAGCAGAACTGACCTGGTCCATCACTTTGAAAAAGAAGGTAAACTGGGCGAGGCATTTGATGGAGATAATTCAGAAATGTTCCTATCAGTGGAAGCCAAAAGGTACAAAATTTACCCCTTAGCCCTGAGTCCCATTTATGAGGATGACAGCTCCCAGGAGGACGTCCTGTCCAGCGAGGTCTCGCCAGGTCACCATGGCTCCACAAAATCAAGAGAGAGTGCAAACCAGCCGTCGTCTGTCCTGTCCCTCCTCCAGTCGGTGTCGGAGCGCTTACAGAGAAATTTCGATGAAGATGACAGGCAGGCGGCTGAGGACGATGAGGAGGAAGCAGCAGTAGCTTCTGGGAAAGGTTGGAGAGCCGAAAGGAGGGAGCGTGTCACCTTCGACTTGGCAGATCCCTCCGTCACCTTTTATCCTGACGATGACCAGAAAAGCCCTGGACTCTCCGAGCCCTATGTGGAGGCCAGTGAACCGACCACCTCCAACCTGCAGCTTGGCCTGTGGCCAGAAAAGGCATCATTTCTGCAGAAATCAGATATGACTTCCAAGCTGCACTCTTCCCTGAAGAGTGCCTATCATCAGTATCTGCAGACTTCCAGGACGCATTCCTCAGAAGCAGGAACCAGATTTGGTGGTGTCTTTCAGGAGCCCGTGTCCAAGTACTTCCGCGTCCAAGACCATGCAGGCAGATTGAGTCCTTATATAGAGGTAAGTTCCTGGGATCTTTAACTAGTGAAGCAGAAGTCTCGGTTGTGAGACTCCCTGAAGGTTTATAAAGAAAACCTGTGTGTTGGGAGGAGCACAGTAGCGGAGGCCTGGAAGTTTGGGAGGCTATGACAACAGACCTGCAAGTTCTAGGCTAACCTGGCATCTTAGTGGGACCCTGCGTCAAAAGAAAAGAAACAAAAAGAGCTGTGTGTATATAGATCAAGAGTGGTCACCTAGCACTCAAGGACAGGGTTCACTTTACACACACAGACAGACAGTACTTTGAGAAGTAAACTTTGTTGTTTTATAACTTGAGGAATATTCTTTGAAGCATGTCATAGCATATCTTTTAGTTATCTGTTAACAACAGGAAAACAAAATTGCTTAGAATGTAAAGGCCCTATTAGAGAAACCAGAGATTTCACAGTCTTTGGCTAATATTTCAGTGTAAATGAAGTGATATTTATTGAGTTTCTCAGATTACTATATATTGCTACTTCCCATTTAACTTATTTATATCATGAAAATCTCTGTTCAGTAACATTTTTACTTCTTTGCTTTGCCACGTCCTTCACCCAAAGCAGGGTGCCGAGCAGCCTGATAAGAAAAACAAAAAGCCACATTATAGCTGAAAAACACAGTCAACTTCAGATAACATTTTTCCTTGGCTTAGAAACACTCATATGTTTAACGTGGACTATTATTTGATCATGGAGTTTTCTTTGTTGGCATTGCCAATACCATGGAACTTTCTCAAGAATCCTCAAGACCTCTATCTTGACTTTGAACTAACTTAGTAACTTAGTAATAGTTGAATACTGAGCAGTTACCATAAAAACCAAGATGATTTAAAAATAAACGACGGTATTAGATGAAATTTTGTTTTTTTTTTCTGGTACCTGCTGCTTACCAAATACAGCAGACCCTCTTCACAAATACAAAATCTGGTTTCTGCGTTTTTCGCTTTGTCTCCCTACTCCTGACTGTTTTCCATGCTTCCACACCAAGGAACAATCAAGGTGGCTCTCTTCCTGGAATATTTCTCACTGTTTTTTACTCCAGTTTTTCACTGTTTAAAATCCTGTTCTTTTAAGAGAGCCTCGCCAGCCCACAGCCTCTCTCCCTCCCCTCCCTGCTGCTGCCATTGACTGTGTTTTCAGTGGTTATTGGAGTGTGATCATCTATTAGTTCCTTCTGAGCTGTGCATTTCTTGAAAGCAGGGACATTGTTACTTTCTTCTCTATTTACAGTTTGTTTTCCTGGGCTATAGAAGCATGTATACATGGCATGGTTATCTAGTCAATGTGTGACAAATTGGGTTTGACTGTGGAGAATGTGGACTCTGTATGTAGACATATATATTTTTCCCTGCTATATCTCAGTTGTTCCACTTTTACTGTTTCAGAATGTTGACACACAAACTCTGAGGTGTAACCCAAGGCCTGGGAAGGTAAGCATGTTGTTCTCTTGTGGGCTGATATAAACGCTGAAACTCTGGTTGCTTTCAGGCTTGTGGCATTGAAGACAAATCCTTTTGACTGACTTAAGTGAGAGTTTTAATCGTTTTTTAAACTTAAGGGTTTAACATCTACAATAATTACTAAAAACATGCGCTTTGCTCATGCAGGGAAGTTTATTGTTTATGTTCTATGACATTTTTAACTTCTTTATGCATTCTGAAAATTAGTCACTATGCCCACCTATTTACTGTATGTTACAGATGATTATCTATGATCTCCATGGAAGTAAATATAAACAAGAAGTCTACTGTAACGTTCCTGATGCTACAACATGGTCTTTCCCGAATGGGGCACTGATAAAAGTTGTAAGGGGCTGGTAAGAACCCTTTTGAAATGTTACAGCCTATTTTTTAGAATTAACCATGGCTTCTTATAATTATCCTTTGTAGCATTTATTTAAGTCATATTCTTTCCCCCCAATTTACTAGAATATTTGAAAGATTAATAGTGTTTTATAGCTTACTCCTTTTATTTACTATGACATGCTATATAGGCTATTTTTAGTACTTAATGCCCGCAGTGGATTGCAAGATCCAATGTATAGCATCAATGCTAGTTTACAATTGCAGTATTATCTAAATAGATTTGCAAGACAAGTGAATGAAACATGGCCTTGAAAAAATGAGTTCAGAGTTGTGGGAAGCTATGGAATGTGAAGGCCACACGGAGCCATTTGTATAGTTGAATTCCTTGGGTGGTGGAAAAATGATAGACAACCTCCTTTGTTATTATGGACACTGCCCCGTGGACATACTGGAGCCAGGGTTTCCGTGTCCAGTGTTTAGGTTAGCCCGGGCCAGTATGTGGGCTGTAAACAATGTGGTGTAGTGTTGTCTTCATGAAAGAAAATGGATTCATGTCTGTAGTACCCAGTAATAGAACAATTAAGACAGAAACGTAACTTGGCTTCCTTAAATTATTTTTATATAAATGTAAGATTTTATGTATGTGACATATTACAGTATATTTGTATAAATACATAGTCATGTTTCTATTGTAATACAGTGTTTAATGTTTTAAATTTTATTTAATATTTTTAATTTCGTATGTATGAGTGCTTTGGCTACATATGTGTAGGTGCACCACATGCATGCCTGGTGCTTGTGGCGGTCAGATGAGGGTGTTACTGGAATTATGTATGATTGTGACCTGTCATATGGGTTCTGGAAACTGAAGTCAGGTCCTCTGCAAGAGTAACAAGTGCTTTTGACTGCTGAGCCATGTCTCCAGCTCCCTCCCATTTTCAGTATTTTCATTTCTAGTTTGTACAGATATTTTTAAACTTAAGTTAGTCTGTATTATTATTTCTAAAGTACCATTATATGCTAATAGCAGGAGCTAAACTAGCTTTAAAAAATACATACAATGGTCTGTGACCTACTCAGTACCCGTTCTTAGCGATGTCAACTCACCAGCCTCTTGTGCTTCTGTTTACTCAGCTGGATTTTATATGAGAAGCCCCATTTCCAAGGTCAGAAATGTGTTTTGGAAGAAGGGGAAAAGGTCTTAAATCGGGATTGGCTTCTTCAGAACAAGAAGCACCCAGAAAGAAACTTTGTACTGGGCTCTATCAAGCGTGTCTTAAAGGTAATGCAGCCATTCATTTGCCACTGTATTTATTTTGGTTTTAATCACGTACTAAAGTTGTCCTGTGGCCTCACACTGCTAAGAAATAGTTTGTGCTAATGTATTAACCTTCATATTTAAATTTATACATATCAATGTTTAAACAAATGATAACTTAAAATTTAAAAAGTAAATTTATAAAATTTAATAATTTTGAATGATAACTTTATATATATATATAAAACATAGATAAAATGCTAGGTATAATTACTGTAGGAATATTTTAAAAAGGTAGTAGTTCCAAATCTTTTTCTAACTTAAATATTGCTACTTAGTATGTCTGTGTTGCATGTGTATTTGCCTGTGTGTGGGTGGGTATGTATATCTGTAAATGTACTGGGGCACGTTAGAAAAAAAAATGTAAAACGAAATGAAAATGAAAGTGTTGCTGTTCAGTTTTCTGTTCGAGACTTATTGAAGATGAGGGAGGTTTTCCATCTCAGAGCCTCTGTGGCAGGCTTTCTTTTGGACTGCTACCAGCTCCCATATAAAGCTACGGAGGCTTATTACTTGTCAGTGTCCAACCTTATCTTATGCTTGCCCCACTGGCTCTTATAACTTAATTTAACTTGTTTCTCTTCATCTACATTTTGCTTTGGGTATTTTAACCTTTTCTTTCATTCTGTATATCCTACTCCATGGCTGGCTGGCTGACCTTTGGCAACTCTTTCTTTTTCTCTCATTTTCTCTCCTCTTAAGCCTAGATTCCTCTTACTCATCCTATCTGCCCATCAGTCCTGCCTTTCCCTCCTCTGCCTAGCTATTATTCACATTTTTTTCTCTCTTCCATTGTTTGTTCATTGAGTCATTTTTTTTCAGTTGTAGTGTGATTGATCACATGTCTTCAACAAGCCAACTTTTAGTATGGGAGGAAAATAAAACTATTAAACCTCAAGCAGAAAATGTAGAAATATTTTAGAAAGTGAGACTCAGGCATGGAACTCCTTTCTTCTTCAGCTCTGTCAGAATTCTGCCTAGGGTTACCTTCTTTCTCATGGCAGCTCTTGTCCTGCCTAGACTTGTCTCAACCAACATGACCTTGTTTCATCATCTTGATTTTAGTTGCTCTCCTCTGAACTTAACCTGATTTAATGATGTCTTCACTTGATTGTGAACAAATGCAGCAGGGACTTTCAGTGTTCAGCATGTGTTGATTCTATTTAAGGGTCATCATTTGCAGCCAATGAAAATGATCAGGGTTGGGGTGACAGCACAGTGACTCCAGTGCAGTCTTTTCTGAAATCAGAGCCAGTGTTGTAAATTTCCTTGTTTACTATTTATTCCTTGTACATCCATTTCAAAGGTACAATCCTTCCATTCTGACCAGAAATCACTAGGGTTAATGCTGACATTAGTGAACCCTGAAGAGAGATTGTTGTTAGACTAAAGGCGTCTTGTGTAAGATGGAGGAAAAACTGATCATTCTTTTTTTTTGTTTTGTTTTGTTTTTCGAGACAGGGTTTCTCTGTGGCTTTGGAGCCTGTCCTGGAACTAGCTCTGTAGACCAGGCTGGTCTCGAACTCACAGAGATCCGCCTGCCTCTGCCTCCCGAGTGCTGGGATTAAAGGCGTGCACCACCATCGCCCGGCCCTGATCATTCTTTTTACCCTTTTTGTTAACTACAATTCATTCTTACTGTTTCTCCTCTATCACCTTAACTTACATATATTAATCATATGAGACTTTACCAAGATACATTTGCAAAATAAAGCATGGTTGGAAAAGTGTTGAATAAAGCCTACACACTTTTGAGTCATCTTGTTTATGGTTGCTAATTTACCGTAAAGGACCCTCTAGTTGTAAGAGTTTGACTGCCTTTGCCCATCAGTAATTATGAGTCTTGAAAAGATGGCTGTTTTTGTGAATACTCACCCCAAAGACAGCTTAGTGGAATCTCTTTCAGTCACCTCGAGTGAATCTCGCATTTGTCTTCTGCCTTTTGTTCCCATCGTTTTCTTGAGCTGTCACTATGCTTTGGCGGCCTTGCCATTTCCTTCTGTGTTGCCGTAGACACGAGTGCCTCTTAGCCTTTTCCCTTTTAAAGTCCACCACCCAGACATTGTTTGTGCAGCACAATGCAGAGGAAACTTGTTTGTGTGAGGCATTTAGTTCTGTATTCCACGACCGTGCCTCCACGCCCCAGGGGACAGCATTTGAGGTAGCATTAGCAGCACTCTCTTATCAACAGCACACCACAGACGGCTGAAGATTGACAGGTGACTGTTCTTATCAACAGCACACCACAGACGGCTGAAGATTGACAGGTGGCTGTTCTTTATATTTCTGGCTAATTGTAAAGTGAAGCTTCAAAAGGCCGTAAACTTTCCTGTTTTAAAGGCTATTTAGGTTGTGCTGCTTTAGTTTACTTCAGTTTAGGAGCTTATTTCTGAAAAAGAGATGTATAAATTTGCTTGGTTTCAGAAGTATATCTGAAGGAAAACATCACAGTCCATATGTCATAACTACATAATATACATGCCCTGCTAGTACTTTCATAGTTTGTTCGGAGTAAGACTCCTTTTCTTAGTTAAATTGAATCTTTTTTTTTTTTTTTTGTTTTTTGAGACAGGGTTTCTCTTTGGAGCCTGTCCTGGAACTAGCTCTGTAGACCAGGCTGGTCTCGAACTCACAAAGATCCCGCCTGCCTCTGCCTCCCGAGTGCTGGGATTAAAGGCGTGCGCCACCACCGCCCGGCTCAAATTGAATCATTTTTGGAAAGACAATGGTGATAACATGTTTTGACTAATAAAGTCTGTTGGGTACTTAATTCCCTAGGATAGCATATTCCAGTTGGTATCTTAAATTACTTCATTTGTAATTGAGGACAATTGAAAACTGAGCATGTGGAAAGTTTAAAAAATTTAAAACAGTAAAACCTCTAATTAAAAGGAAGTCATCCAGTCTCTAGTTAGTGGTATCTTTGATGATTGTTGCATGTACTCATTTTATTAAAATGCCTTTATTTGTATTTCAAGCATTAGAGGTGAGAATCAGGTTACTGAAACTTAATTTGTATGATTAAGCACTCTTGAGTTTCTGAGGTTGTATGTTTGAATAGGATGGTATCTGTAATTTTGGAAAAGGGAAAAATCATTGTGATTCTAATTCCTTAAGAAAAGACAGTATTATTTAATTTATTTCTTAAAAATTTCCACCCTCTCCCCTCCTCCAGTTTCTCTCCCACCCCCTCCCACTCCCTCTCCCCCTCCCTCTCCAGTCCTAAGAGCAGTCAGGGTTCCCTGCCCTGTGGGAAGTCCAAGGCTCTCCCCCCCTCCATCCAGGTCTAGGAAGGTGAGCATCCAAACAGACTAGGCTCCCACAAAGCCAGTCCATGCAGTAGAATCAAAACCCAGTGCCATTGTCCTTGGCTTCTCAGTCAGCCCTCATTGTCAGCCATATTCAAAGAAAGACAGTATTTTTAAACATCATTCAAGAGATTATTAGATATTATAAGAAATTTCCCTTAATAAAGAAGGCTTTAGATGCATCATGAACAGCATGTATAAAACTTCCAGAGGCCAGTGTTGGGGTGTGACTGCAGAGCTCTGGAAAGTGAGTGTGAGCCCTGATGCTGTAGAAAACCAAAACCAAAAAGCAATCTGATGTGTATTGATCCAGGGAATGGTGCTCTTAGAAGTTCAGGGTTTAAAGGTGCTCTCACCTGACTCATAGTTGTGGGTTGCGGTTATTACTGCAGTTTGTACCAGAAGTGGAAGTGGATTAAAAAGAGCCGGGCAAGTGTAGTTTTAAAGGAAGGTCTGACAGTGGGTGTCCCATCTTTAAAAGCTGGGACAGAGTCAAATTTCCTAATACCTTTTATCGTCGAGCCAACTCGCACTGAACAAATAAGAATCCTACAAGTAGGAAAACATTTCCTTCCCCCTCACCTCTAGTTCCTTCCCCTTTGTTGATGAAAATTAGATAAACACACCAGAGGGGCAGTGCCTCTCCATTATTTATTTTTTATGTCCCCCAGGAGATCAGCTTTTATTTAAGTCCTTTCCTCCTGAGACGGAAGCATGCAGGCCTTTGGCCCTCAAATCGTTTAGTAACTGAGTCATTCTTAGCGGGAGAAGTATTTTAAAAATGAAGCAGAAAAAAAAAAGTAAAGAAAGCAAGACAGTAGTTTTTCCAGCAACGTTCATGTGATTGTTGCATTATTCATTTGATTCCCAAGGAAAGCTTTTTTTAAAAAAAATTGCTTAAGGATCACCAGTTTCTCCCTTGTGTTGCTTCATGGAGACTTCCCAGTGCACAATGAAAGCATTGTAACCGGGTGTCCAGGGTGTTTACAACATTGGCCTGTGTGTCTCTAGATGATTTCAAAGGCAGTTTTTCTTTTCCAGGATTGCAGCATTCCGGAGATAGAGTTGTGCCCCGAGTCTGACCCTGGGTGCTGCCCTATCTACATCCATCGAGCTGTGCCCAACCTGGAAGAACTGAACATCCCCAAGTCCGCGTCCTTCATGGTGAAGTCGGGAGTGTATGTGTCAGCTTTTCTCACTTGTAGCGATTAAAGGCCACCAGTTAACCTTTTCGCTTCACATTTCAGTAGATGACTTATGAATTCTGAAGTTTTAGTTAGTCTTGTTTATGCTTCCGGATACCCGAGAAAGACTACTTCCTGGTTTAAAACGTATGCTGTCCATCTCTGGATCCAATTAAGGCTTTGATGTATGGCTCCTAGGTGCAGGTACAGAATCCCCGGCCTTCTTGATAGATGGATCACGTTGTCTTTTTTATCTAACACATTTGGGAACTGGGAAGTAAGAACATGTCCCTGACTTAAAAACTTGGACCCTAAAGGATGTCTGGCTTGTGTTAGCTATTGGTTCTTTCAGTTGACTATTTCCCAAGCCAGCATAGCCACTGCTTTGTGTTTTACTTCCCTGTTCCTGAAAGGCCAAGGTGAGTCATTCTTGCCTTGATGAATGATCCACCCTGTGGGGCTAGCTGCAAGCAAAGATTGGCTGTTGGGTGTTGCTTTCTAAGTTGTCATCTGCTGTTATTAAAGGTACCACACGTTTTAGGTCTTAGAAAATTCCAGGGCAGAAATTAATACACAGTACTCTACCATAAGGTAGAGAGTACATGAATATAAGTGCTTAAGAACATGTGACCATTCCTCATCATATGCTAATTACTTTGCTACATTTTATTAGTGTAATCCTAGAACTTCTTGATGGCCCCCTTTCCTCTTATAGAGCCAAACTGAAGTATTATTACCATACTGTAACCAACCATTTGTACCTTGTCTAGTTGGCTGGCCTACCCAGATATTAATTTTAAGGGGCAAGCTACAATCTTGGAGGAGGACCAGGGGCTCTTTGAGATTTCTGCAGCGGAAATGAAATCACTGCATCCTCTTCAAATGGTAAGCAGGTTCCACCCGAGGCTCTCCTCTTCCCCGGCACCCACCCCCGCAGAGGGAACTCTGCCGAGAGCCCGCAGTCTCAAGACATGAATGCATGCACCACTGAATTGGCACATTGTATACTGTGTGTTCATGTTATACAGAACGTTTGCATTTACCTAGAACTCTGGCAGGCAATATGTAGAATTTTTTAAAAAAATTAAGTATTGCCGGGCGGTGGTGGCGCACGCCTTTAATCCCAGCACTCGGGAGGCAGAGGCAGGCGGATCTCTGTGAGTTCGAGACCAGCCTGGTCTACAAGAGCTAGTTCCAGGACAGGCTCCAAAACCACAGAGAAACCCAAAATCGAAAAAAAAAAAAAAAAAAAAAAAGTATTGCATGAAATTTTAAATATTTATTAAAATCTGGAGATTTTCTTGTTGATACTAATTAGAAAATTAGTTGTAGAAGATTGTCTCTTCCAGTTTAATAATGGATAGTAAACTTAGCATTAATAATAAATGGGTTGCTCTTTCAGTGTTTACCATGTTAAAGATTAAATAAGCGCCTGCAGCATCTCTGTGGCAAGCGCTTACTTTTTTTTTTTTTTTGAGGAGCAAGCTGTTCGATTAAGTGCAGGCTATGTGATAAAATATGCTTGGTCCTGTGCCTGGGAAAATGGAAACAAGGACAAATGCAGAAATGCAGGAACCTTAAGCAACATCAGAATGTGGAGTAGGATTTTTAACACTTTAACGTTATGTAGGTAGGGCTTCTGTGAGACTGGTGTTACTATTTATACTGTACAGTCTCGATGTGACAAGGCCATTAGGTATGATCAGCTGTGTTGCGGAACTCGGGGGAGGAGGTGTGGACATGGTGCTGTGCCCTAATTTAGAAAGCCTGAGTGATGCTAGGGGATGCGTTTGAATACCGGCCTTAGAGATCTGCTCTGCCAAGGGTCCCATTCTTCTGTTTGGGATACTCTACAGCTGCAATTTAATCTTTAATTGGTTGTGTTTGTTTAAAGGTCCTTTGTGTTCTGATCTGAAAGCTTTTAAAAATTTCTTGCCCTGTCCATACTGATATAGGTCAGTCAGTCTGACTTGGTTTTGACTGCTGTAGGGTTCTGAATTTACTATAGTTAAACTTGACTACTGCGTTGTCTTAGCTAATGAGATTTTTGTAACTTACACATAACTTGGTTACTTCTCCCCTTCTTATGTATTTACATTGTTCTTTTAAATATCTTGTCACCTTTAGGGCGCACTGAAAGTGGAAATGCCTATGAACTTGAAGGTAAGTCTTGAACTGTCGGGCAGCTCAGAAGACTGACCACGAATCTTTAAGTACTTTGATATGAGACCGTCCCAGTGAGTGGAGGCTGCAGGAGTTGGAAGTGACCGTGTGGGAGGTCTCCTGAGGGCCCAGTCTGTGACTGCGAATGGCTTGCAGGCCTGGAGGTCTGTGCTGCCATCTCCCGCAGACCCACCGTCAGAAGGTGGCAGGTTTGACTGAAGCTGGGAACTCAGCAGGATTCGAGAACAATGCTTGGAAAGAGGTCAAAGCAGAGGAGTTAGATACGGCTGTTAGTTAGTTAGCTCCCGTTGGGTGGCTGTCAGTTTGCAAGTTTGAGTGCCTAAAAGGGAGGGTAGAGGCAATGCAAACTGAGTGGCAGAAGTGACAGGGTCAAGCATGTTACAGGAGGAAGAAATAGAATTACAAATATGTGTGTGAGGGGAGATGGGAAGAAAATCTGTTCTGTGGTCAAAGATGCAAACAGCCTTCAAAGATAGGAAGTAGCCCCTGCTGCCAGAGGCGGGTATGGACTGCGACACCCATCCTCGCTTTCACAAAGACGCCATGCCTCCGGTCCCCTTCTTTCCTCCACATCACAAGTGACTGAATTGACTGTGATTTTCTCAGTCACATGGATAAATTTGTTTAAAACTTGCATGGCTCAGTGCATGTCTTACACCCCGATGCCATGCTGGGGTCATCCGAGTCTTAAGAACTTCAGCCTCTTCTCCCTTCTCAAGTATGCTGTTGTGATTGTGAATGAGGCCAGAAGGTTTTCAAAGTTTCCCAGCAAAGGTTGCAGGCGGCTGATGTAACTAATATTGGTAGAATTACCTGTGACACTCTCTCATGTGACTCCTGCTGCAGCCTCCAAGTGTTGTGAGTCACAGCCTGAGTGTGAAAGGCTGAGCTACCTGGGGCGTTTGCACTTTGACACATTGTAGGCCTCTATGAGTGGACTGGTTTTTATAAGCAATCACAACTTGCCAATTAGAAATTAATTAACATTGATGATGTCATAAGAGCTTGTTCATGATTACTGCTTTTTACTTTACTATCATCCCAGCAGCAAATAAACCTGAATAAAACTTGATTGTGTGTATAATATTTATATAATTTAACTTCATAACATATCTATGATTATTATAGCTTCCTGTGAAAAGCTAGTGTGTAATTTTTTTCAGTCTATCAGTTATAATTATTTCTTTTAGAAATAGGGTGTAAGTTTTAACAATTTTATATACTTAAGCCTAGGGATTTATCACCAAGATCTTTGGTTTTAGTCATATACAGATAATTCCTGTTAGCCATAGGAAGGACAAAGGGTAAGCTGTGGAGAGATCCACACTGTTACCACAGCCATGGATTTAGGGGAGGGGGTCCTTGAGAGGTAAAGACATCAAAACAGTAGAGAGCCCTGTGGTAATATTTCTCCACTGCTGTCCATGTGCTTCCTGCTCTGCTCAGCATTCCACCCCGAGATTTGAACTAATTTTCAGTTAGCAAGAAACGCTTGGCTTCCCAGTCCTTTCTTTGTTTCAGGAACTATTTATTGCATTTATATTTAAAACTTTGATACCTCCACCCTTTCAACAATTATCAACAATTATACAAAGCACATGGTGTTATAAGAAGGTGCATTTGGGTTTTGAATTCAGTAGGTAATTTAGTTTTATGTGCTGGAAGCTCCAGATGTTTTCCATATCCCATACCTTATGGGGTATGAGCTGAATTCACAGAACAAGAGGATATAAAGAAAATTCAAGAGCCATCTATAAGTCAGTTTAGCCTACACAGTGGTCCTAGCGTTTGGGTAAGCAGAAAAAATGTAATAATAGCCAGGCACACTGATGTGAAAGAAGCACAAGAAGAAATAATTGGCCCAAAGAATGATAATGGCGCATGCGTACTTTATGAATGTCAAATGCTGTTTTCTGTTGTAAAATTAACTTTGAAAGCCTATGTTGCACCCTATTCATGTTTTGTCTTTAATGCCACTAAAGTCTATCCATGGTACAATATGAATATGTTAAATAACAATTTCGTGTCTTTCAGGTTATCCTTTATGAAAAACCTCACTTCCACGGACATACCAAAGAATTTAGTGAACATATAGATTCTGTCCCTAAGTTTTTAAAAAGTGATAAGGACTTCCATGGCATTGGATCAATTCGTGTCATTGGTGGAGTGTGAGTGTCACATTTTCAATACATGATTTATTACCCTGCTTTTAGGAATTAGCTTAAACAATATACTAAAAAAAGACAAAGTCAGCCAACCTTAACCTTAATCTATCTCCCTTCTGTAATACAGTAAGTAGAATACATAACTTAATAATGATTGGGCCTACTTATTGGTTTTAAAGACTTACTGGTTGTCAAGGTTTTGAAATAGAAACCATACTATGTATTTAATGTAAATTTTCAATACCTAGCATTTCTAAAATATCATAGAAGAATTATAAGGTAAATTTCTATTTTTTACAGACTGTGAGCTTGGGGGAAGGCCTAGCTTCTTAATCTGCTATTCTGTTGATCTATTCATATTGGCTAACTTACGCTCTAAGGTAGTGAGTTATCTCATTAAAGTAATAGAGTAAGCCCTGTGATCCAAAACCACTAAATATACACAACACAGGGGTATTACTGCGACCCCAGCCTCAATCGGCTTCACTCTAGCAAAAGTCCTTAGAAATTTGTAACCAGGCTGGTCTTTGCCTGTTTTGTGTTCTTGTGAGGGCAAAAACACCAAGCAGAAACTTGGCTCACAGCAGATTTGCTGTGGAGAGGCCCGTGCCAGGATCTGTCCAGAAACATTATCATATGTCTTTTCACACGGTGGTTGTTTTAAATGTGATTCATTTTAATACAAAGCATTGACGAAATATCATAGAACTTGTTAATGCCCCTCTAGCAAACGATGCTTTTAAAATATCCATAGGTGTGAACCTGTCTACAGTCACCTGCAGTTCTCTATTTGCAGTTTGTGATATGAACTAATTACTGATTGCCATACCAGCCTAATGAGAATAGGAGAAAACTAGCAAGATAAGTACGTCATATTGATACTTGGTCTGGTATGCCAATAATCATTTAGCCCTGAATTAAAAGCATTACTTGGTGTTGAAAGGACAGATAAAGTGGGTAGATATGTTCTTAGTCTGTTGTGTTTATTTGTAATACTGTGTTTATTATAATATTCCCTGTTTTGTGAACACATATGTGTATTGCTAAAACTCTGCTAATAGAAGGTTTTTGTCTATTTTTCCTCCTGAGACCTAAATGTTTTCCCCTGTTACCTAGATGGATTTAAAACTGGTTGTCTGCCTCAAAAGTCATCTGCTAAAATTTAGTGTGATGAATGTTATTGTTTTTTACAATTGCTTTATAAAAAAAAAAGACAAAGAATGGCCTGTGATAGAGAATACACACTTTCAGTTTTATGTGACAGTCAAGGAGTAAAACACGATGCTCCCACTTAGAAATCACAAGCTAGCTTGATTGTTTTTCATTTTTTGTCTCATTTTTTGGCTTTTTAGCTGTTTAGCTTTATATATGGAGAGTATGGGTCCTTTTTCATCCCTGTCCCACCTTAAGGAATCTGAGGTCTGTAAGACTGATGATCTTGCCTTTAATCCCAGCAGTCAGGAGAATCTCTGAGTTCAAGGTCTCTGGTCTACAGAGTGAGTTCCAGAACAACCGGGGCTATACAGAGAAATCCTGTCTCCAAAAGCCAAAACAAAACAAAACAAAAAAAAGCAAAACCAACAGAAACAAAACCCTTAATTCATCATTTAACATTAAAGTCTTGGTACTCTTCATTATTTTTCTCAGTCAAATATAGTTCAAAATGGGCTTCGAATAACTTCCTTGATACAAAAGAAAGCTTAGACTGTGTTAAGTTTTCTGTGAGATGTTTTTTCACATTATAGTTTAAGAATATAATCATCATGTTAATACTGTCTGTATTTCAAACTCACTGAAACTTACTAGTATGTTTATAGGCTCTTTCGGCATCCTGTGGAATTCCACTCCCTAGCATTGCATATACCTAGAAACAAAAGGTAACGAAAGATGAAGATGGCCACATGTGTAGTACTTTGTGCTGTGTGAAAAGAGTTTGGTTTTATATATACACACGGCTTCAGAGGGGTGGACAAAGAATAATTAATAATAATAATAATAATAGGCAGCCTTCTTGGACTTCTTTTTTTTTTTCCTTCATGTTTCTTAATCTGAAATTCCCTAATCTGGAGGCTGAGAATAGTCAACCTTGCAGGCTATCCCTTTGGAAGGGCCCACCTTTACTTTATCATCCAGGTAAAGGCTACTTTTTTTTTTTTTTTTTTTTTTTTTTTTTTTTTTTT
>NC_022010.1:90284805-90358912 GCF_000317375.1 Microtus ochrogaster
CACATTTTGTGAGTCATCTATGCTCACATTGCCTTAGGTACCGTGGTGTAATCTTTATAAAAAGATAAGGTTCCCAGCCGAGTCTAAAAGCCTGTAGTGCTCATCAGTGTCTCCTGATGCTGTGAGAGTAGGACTCAGGAAGCTTGAGTCCCTGGAAAGCACTCCACAGAAATGCTTCCTGTTTCCACGATGATACTGATAAGACGCTAGGATGAAGCTTTCCCACCCATAAGTATTTACAGACAGACATTTTGAACATACAGGATTCCAGCTCAGTAGTCTTTTCCAGCTCTTTGGGAAACCTCCCTGTATTGTTTTTTATCTGCAGCTGGGTGAAGGGTTCCTTTGGCTTAAACCCTGAGTAAATGATTAATAAAATAGTCCTTTCTTGGTTCTAGAAGGGCTTAATCAGCATAATGAAAATGATTTCCTTGGATTTCAGTGCGGGTTTGAAACTTCTCTCATCGGTTGTGTGTACTTTGCATTATTTCTACTTGGCAAATTATTCTCTGACCATGGTGAGACATGGTACTAGTCATTTCACAAACACTTAATGAGCTTGCTCTGTTGCAATGCTACAATTAACCTTTTGTTGGGAAACGTTTCCACACTATAAAAATTATTGATCCACGAGATGCGTACCATCTGCCCATCTTTGTACCTGAAAACAAACAAGGTCATTTTGAATACTGGACGAATAACTTTGTTTCTTGTCATCGTACTTTTCTCTCTTGCTTTCTTAAAACTAGGTTTATCAGTGGCTCACTTGAGTCTCCTGTATTTCTAGGTGGGTTGCCTATGAAAAAGAACATTTCAAAGGCCAGCAATTCCTACTTGAAGAAGGAGACTTTGAAGATAGCAGTGTTTGTGGGGCATTGAGTGGCCCCATCATGTCTTTCCGGTACCTACAAGCTGTGAGTTCTTAACATTAATTCGTACATGTTTTATATTTTCATAAAAATGAGACATGATTTCTGATAGAGCCTGATGTCATAGCACCTGAGAGTATTCAACTGAGCAGGACTTGCCTGTTTTTCTTGCCTGCGGTGATTATTATCGAATATCTATATTTTACAGTTTTATTTTCCTTTAGTTTTTGAGACAGCCTTTCTCTGTGTAGCCTTGACTTGTCTGGAACTCACTCTGTAAACCAGGCTAGCCTAGAACTCCCAGAGATCATCCTGCCTCTGCCTTCTGAGTTCTGGGATTGAATGTGTATACCACTACACCGGGATTACTTTTTACTTTTTCATCCATTGAGTCCATCATCAGTTTTGAGTACCTCCTTTGTTAGGTGTATTGTGATAAACACAGCATGTAGTAGCCAGAGGCTCCCATACCAACACCCAGAGCCCGCAGCATAGAAGGTAGCGTAGAGATAACTAGCATTGTCAGACTGTGACCAGATTGAGTACTCAGACATCAGTAACAGAGTCATGTGGTCAGTTCTCCCTCCTTGGAGTACAGAGAACTGCGTAGGACAGATGACGGCTTTGGTCAGTTCTCCCTCCTTGGAGTACAGAGAACTGCATAGGACAGATGACGGCTTTGGTCAGTTCTCCCTCCTTGGAGTACAGAGAACTGCATAGGACAGATGACGGCTTTGGTCAGTTCTCCCTCCTTGGAGTACAGAGAACTGCATAGGACAGATGACGGCTTTGGTCAGCTCTCCCTCCTTGGAGTACAGAGAACTGCATAGGACAGATGACGGCTTAGCTGAAGCTCCTGCTCACAGTCACTGGAGTGAAAAGTTTCCAGGCTGGACAGATTGCATGAAAGGAAAACAGAGATTGGACCGCGCTAATGGGTGAAGTTGAGAGTTTAGGCCATAGGTTCTCAGCTGAAGGTGATCTTTATCCATGTGACACTATCTGGAGATGTTTTGGATTGTTGATATTTCAGGGGACGTGGATCTACTGACATCTAGTGGGTAGAAGCCAGGAGATCCTGCTGGAACCCTGTGTTGTTACAGGTCTTCCCCAACAATGAAGAATAACAGGATGGGTTACTAGGACGGCTCGTTGGTAAAAGTCCTTGCTGCCAAGCCTGATGACCTGAGTTCAATCCCCAGGATGCACATGGTGGAAGGAGGAAATTGATTCCCTTAGGTTGTCCTGACGTGTGTGCGCACATGCACACACACACACACACACACACACACACACACACACACACATAGACACACACACTCCACCACCACCACCACCAACAACAACAGTAGTAGTAATAAAGAATGTCAGGGCCCACAGATTCTCACAGTGTCAAAGTTGAGAAACTTTCATGCGAATAAGGTATGTGCTTAGAGATGTATGTTAGCTGTGTTATTTCAGGATGTAAGTGAATGAAGGCCTAGGGCCAAGGAAGAGTTCAGCTTCATTCCTGAATTGATTGTGAGTCACTGGTGAACTTTTAGGCCCACTGGACATTAGACAATTAGTGGCTTAGGAAGAGTGTTTTGGTGACTATATGAAGAAGTAGGAGTTAAGAGAGAGGTGATGCTGGAGCTGAGAGGTCTGGAGTATCACAAAATTCCAGGCAGCCAGAGAGATGATGGATGGATGCTACAGCGTTCCTGGGATATTGGAGCTTATCAAACATGGCGTGTCACCCTGAGCAGCCCTCTGGACTTTTTTTTTTTTTTTTGAAGTATCTCCAGTAATGGTTCTCAACCTGAGGGTCGAAGGACCCTTTCACAGAGTTGGCATATCAGATAGCCTACATATCAGATATTTACATTAATATTCATAACAAATACATGGCCTTAAAGAGAACCTTCACAGCAGAAAAGAGGATTTCATTCCATCAAAGGCTTATTAGGCTTGTTAAGTCACTGGTAAGTATTCATATAGGGTCACCTGTCAGGACGGTACACATATATAACATGTTTACATGACTTTCAGATACTTTTTAGAAGTCTATCACTAATGTACATTCAAATTAATTATACTTAAAAAACTATTCATTTCTAGATTTAAATTTTAGATTTATACTAAAAGAACTATGCATTAAAATGTACGTATACATTGTCAAACATCTTTAAAGACATGGTGTTCAAGTTACATTTTGAAATATTGTGTATCCTTGAGCCAGGCCCATAAATGGGAAGGTGGTGTGATTGTGACCCTGGTCTGACGTATCCTTTCCCCATAGGCTGGGATATCTGTAATGAAATTCATACACTTTCAAAGAACGTGATTATCTTTCAAAGTAAAGCTTCTACAGTGAAGAGCAACACTGCTCTCACTTCTAACAGTAGTCTCACATTTCCCAGACAGCAGCTCTTCTATCAGAGAAACGCATGTTTTGGAGGGGGAAGCATGGTGGTCCCCGTCTGAGTTAAAGTCATGTGAAACCTCCTTGTGAACAGGCAGGAAAGCTGTGTCGTGTGGTGTCAGTTCAGAGATCCTGGCTGCACTACACGGAACACTCTGGACTTGCTAAGGTCAAATAGCGGATATGTTCCTCTGGGATAATGGGAACTGTGCCAGCTAGCGATTTGAAGAGGACCAGGAGAAATGCGTTCCCAGTTCCAAATGAGTCACTCAGATGTTCACGTGTAGCTGATTGCTCTTTAAGAAAGCAGAATGCTAAAAGGCATGCAGTGCAGTTCAGGCTGTGTCTTCATTCTCGTTCTCAATAAAATGTGCTCCGCGTGCATGTTTTCCTTCAGTTTTGTGCTAGCTGCCTGTCTAGATTTACTTTTGCTGTTTGACTTTGCTCTTTGCCAGATCCAGGGTATGTCTTCAGACCTCTGAACCCAGGTGGAGTTAGACCACTATAAGTTAACAGACTCAGCAGGACTCCGTTGGCTCCAAGATCACAGTGTCCACCCAGGGTCATAACCTCAGAGCTCACTGGCTGGATCAGCCCAGAGCATTTATGGAATTTAAAAGTCATCATAATGCAGAGCTCTGGGCTGCATCTCCAGGCTTAGGGCGGCTCTCAGTCTTGAGACTGTACTGAATGAGTCAAGCGCTTAACAAATAGAAACTAGAACATAGCCTTTGAAGTCCGTCCCCTATTGTCCATCCTCCTCGAGCTGCTAACCTACCTGCACCTGAATTCAGTGCCTTAAAGTGCAGAGATTATCAGGGACGTGGTAACCTAGAAATTGTACGGGGACCCCAGACATGGCTGCAAGCGTCTGCCACTCATCTCTAGAACAAGGCACTTCTGTGATTTGTTTCATTGTTTGGGGGGTTTTCTGGGTGATGGGGAGTCCAACCCAAGGTCTGATTCATGCTGTGCAATCACTCCACCATGAACTATACCCCCAGCCTGATTTTTGCACATGTAAATCCTCATTTTGTCTGTGTGACATCTAGATGTTCATACTCAGGAGACTGGACCCAGTGCTGGCACCTGACTGAGCACACAGGTTGGCTCTGAGCCCCAGCTCTGACTGTCAGGGTTACTACCTCAATACTGCCAGTCAGCTGGGTCTGATACCACGTGTCTGACAAGTCTGAAAGAAAAACGCAGAATGGAACAAAACCGGGCGAGTGGTTCAGAGGGAGAGAAGAAACTGGGAAAAGATGGAAAACAGAAGCTGTAAAGCCAGAAAAGCGATAAATAAAAGCAGGAAACAGAAAGGGGGCGCTCCACCACTTGGGCCTTCTCTGCAGACCACTGCTAAGGCTTTAGGGATGGGAGACAATGTAGAAGTCTCAAGGTGTGTGAGCCCGTTTTCATTATCCTGTAAGCTCAGTCCGCGCTTTCTGTAGTGATTCCTGTGTAAGAGGCTGCTCCTCTCCTTAGCTTCAGGCCTCACTGTCACGCATGGCCTGAGCCTCCAGACCATTTCTCAGATGGTTCTCCTGGCTGCAGCTGCTCCCCTCCTGCTCACACAATGTGACGTGTGCTTGGGCTTGCTCAAGTCAGGCACAGCCCTGCTAGCACAAACCTTTCTGAATGAAAGGGCAGATAGACAACACCCATGTAAATGTATTTTTCTGCATCCTTCTCCAGTGAAACAGTGATCCAAAGCACATCTCAATTTACTGTGCTTTCCAGTCCTAAGATTTCAAGACATAGTAAATGACAGGCACTCACAGAACCAGAGGAACAAGAGAGAGAGAGGCAGGGACTTTGAGTCATGAGAAATAGGGAGGAGAGGTCACAACCAGTCACAGTGACTGAGCACTGCCCTGAACCTTTCCTTTAGGGTCAGATCTGGTTTTGTTGGTCATTGGTGATGCTGGTTCCTGACAAGCTCCAGCCTGAGCCCAGTGCAGCCATCACTGGACCCCACAGTTGCTGTCATCAGGCCAGGGCACTTTCAGCATGGAGGAACAGGGGTGTGTCTGTGTCTGGGAGGGAGCCTCTGGTGGGGAGGTTCCTGTAAAGTGATCACAGGTTATTGAAGTCTCATTCCTCATATAGCCTATTTATTGTATTCGTGCCTGTGAGTGTGAGTATGTGTATGTGTGTGTGTGAGTGTGTGTGTAAAAGCAGAGATTAGAAAAACTAAGAAATGTGTTTTAGAAATGAAGTCCCCCTCTTCCAGAAATGAAGTTTTAGTAAGAGCTGGGACATTGGCTGATCCAGCATGAACCCTTTATTTTTTTTTTTAATGGAGCATGTGAAATAAATGAAGAGAGTAGCTCTCAATTACAAAGGTTTTTCTGGAGATAGAATTGGAAACTCAGTTGTGGGTTAGAAATTATTTTGTGATAAAAATTTTAGGCAAAAGCTGTTGTCTTTTACTCTGAGGTTTGATAGAACATTTGACCTCTCTTGGTCAGCAATTTTTAAATCCTTGAAAGTTGGCCAGGTTGCGTTAGCACACGCCTTTAATCCTAACACTCAGGAGGCAGAGGCAGGCAGATCTCTGAGTTTGAGGCCAGCCTGGTCTAGAGAGTGGGTTCCAGGACAGCCAGGTCTACACAGAGAAATCACATCTCCAAAAACCAAAAGAAATAATGATTAATAATAATAGTAATAAAAGAAAAGAAAGAAAAAAAGAAATGAACAAGTTTATGATCTTAACTGCTTACCATGTCCTCCTTCCAACTCCTCTTACGTCTCCAGTATGCACCTGCCACTTTCATGTTCATGCCTTTTTAAAATAAAAACAATTGAGAGCTCATTCAGTTCAGTTAGCACTACCTGTGTGCATGGGTGCAGGGCTGGCCTTTGAGTTCTGCGCTCCTCACTAGTCACGTGCCCTCCATTCTGTCTCCCCAGGTGATGTGACGATGTCATCATCAATATTGATGACATTACAGATATGCAAAAAGAAATGTTGATAAAGAAATTATAGTCAAGAGTGTTTATCATTGGATAGAAATAGAAATTTTTGTTCAATATAGTTTTCAATTTTGATAACATATATGTTCTTTTTTTCTTGCTTTTACGAGACAGGGCTTCTCTATATAATAGCCCTAGTTGTCCTAAAACTAGCTCTTCTAGACCAGATTGGCCTTGAACTCATAGATCTGTCCAACCTCTGCTTCCCGAGTGCTGGAATTAAAGGCATGTGCCACCACTACACAGCTGATAACATGTATGTTTTATCATATATTATTTAAGTCTCTTCCTGGAGGGCTGTAATACACTATTACATCTAGTCCTTTTAAAGTTTCTTAATTTACTAGTGAAATTAGGAATGTACGTATTTGATGTTAATGTTGCTCCTGTGAGTGGCCTCTGTCTTTAGCTGATTATGTTTTTTTGTTTAAAGTTTTCGTAAGATCATAATGTATTAACTTTACAATTTTCCTGACCTCACTTTGATTTTTGAGCAAGTGACCTCTTTAAAGCTCAGTTGTATTTAAGGCACATAAAATTGCGCCTCCTGTTGCTCACAGTCCATTGTATTTTCACTTAGCCTTGTGAGATTTTGCTCAAGTGAGAGTTTATTTCCTGTAATGAGTATTAATGTCATGCATCTAATTCTAGAGGTTTAGATTAGAGCAAATAAAGGCTTAATGTTTTTCTCTAAATGATATTGGGATAGAGATTACATCATTGTATTTCATGCTATTAAGGTTCTTCCTGGAATCATTTGTGTGAACATTATCCCGACTGTATGAATTGTGTCACATACGTTCTCTTAAACAGCCCTCCCGCCTCCTTTCAGAACTTTATAGAGTCTGCCATCACACTGTTTGAGTCTGACCTGGAAAGGGGGAAGTTCATCGACATTACGAATCAGGAAATTTCGGACCTAGAAGAAATCGGCTTTGGCAGTGAAACCAGATCTATTCACGTGAAGAGTGGCGTGTAAGTAGCCCTTACCTCAAGAGCCTGGGGTAGTCGGCAGGGCGTAAGGCTGTGAGCTCCTCGATTCTACCCCTCTCCTGTTCTCTCCCTACTAGATGGGTTGCCTACCGCCAGAAGTTCTTCTGTGGAGATCAGTACATTTTAGAGAAAGGAAAATACAAATGCTTTTTTGATTGGGGAGGAACAAGTAATACAATCTTGTCAATCCGACCAATCCAGCTGGTAAGTGAAGTGGGGGGCAGACTGACACCAGAAGCATTTGACGGGATACAGTGACTGTGTGGAGCATTGTTTGAAAGTGGTCAGGTTTAGATTCTCTTTTGTGTTTCTGTACACAGTAAATAAAATACCCCATGTATTTCTACTGATTGCAGAGGGAGCTAGTAGACACATTCTTGAGGCATCCCTGTACTAGAACCAGTTTATTCATTCAGCGGCTTAGCTTCATACTTCTGTCTTGTTAGATACTCTTATGCCGATTCACTGGAGATACAAGATGAGTATGACTGCACTGATGGCTCGTGATCTCTTAAAGGGAGAGAGGTTGATGGGCAGTTCATTATAGTGTGGTTAATAGGAAGATGAAGTGTGTAGATCATGCTGGACAAGGTGGGGGAAGGGCGCTCTCTTCTCTGAGGGTTAAGACCTTGCAGAAAGAAAGGACACTGGTGATTCTTAAGGGGGCTCTTCAGGCAGAAAGAAGCCCATTGAGAGGAAGATGTGTGCAAAATCACAAAGTGTCAGACACTGTGGCTGTGTAAATGAGAAGAACCACAGAGTGACCTGGGTATCTGTTCCTTAGTGTCAGAAATTGAGGCCCTTTCTAAAATGTGCCTGGATGCTCTCCTCTTGAGTAGCTACAATACTAAAATTATTCCAAGAAAATTCCATAGGTTATTTGGGACACAAGGGGTCATAAGTAGATGAAGGAATTTAGTAAATTGGCAAGACCATGAAAATCTTTTTCTAGGGATATTTTCAAAACATTCTGAAGCCAGCTAAGCTAAGATGATATGACACAATTTTTAAAATATTTTAATATGTCTTTCAGGAACCACTTGGGATAAATGAGCCTCCACATTTGGTATGTTTCAAAATATTCTTATCATTGATGCCGTATTTACCAAAAGCATTTACACTTTCTCAAATCTTTCCCTGAGATAATTTTTATGTGCCTATGTGACAAAGCAAGTTCCTGTTGAACTCTGTGTCTTTGAGCACAGGAGTGTCCTTTATGTTGGTGGGATTGTCTGATGTTTGTCACAGCATCCACAATGGGTCGTTGGAACCCGTGCCTCTTGGTCTTTCCTATAGCCCCCTCTGCCTGCTGTCAGCTCTCTCAGTACCACATATCTCCGTGTTCCTGGGAGCAGAGAACTTGCAGCAGCACCCCCCCCCCAACACCTCACACTGTGCTTACTATGAATACATGCTTAGAAAACATTTTTACTGTGCTAACTTATTTTCTTGGGAGAGGTGTGCTCTCCTGCCACAGTGCATGTGTGTGTCTGTCTGAGCACAACTTGTGGGAGAAGGTTCACTCCTACCGTGTTCACACTCAAACCATCAAGCTTGGTGCCAAGAATCTTTCCTCCCTGAGCTCAAGCACCCTTACACTGAGCCTTTTCATTTTCCTGTACGTGGATTTCTGATCCTTGTGTGATTTTTTTTTAACACTTTAATAACCTTAAACCTCCGCCTCTTCCTCTCTCTATCTCCATTTCTCTGTCTGTCTCTCTGTCTCTGTCCCTCTCTCTGTATATGTGTGTGTGTGTGTGTGTGTGTATGTGTATGTGTATGTGTGTCTATGGTTCAAAAGGGTGTGGATAAGACACCAAAGCCTAGTATTGGTTTATTGTATTCTAAGGTCTAATAATTGCGTTTGGTTTGTGTTTGTAATAATTCTGTGTAGTGTTTGTAATAATTCTGCATGTATTTACTCATGAATGAACATAAAACTTGAGATTCTGAATTTAAGTCAGTGTCATTATCATACAGCTAGAGGAAGGAAAGGAGACATCCTGTAGTTTCTGCTTTCAGAAGGACCTAGATAGGGACAGAAACACAATGAAAGAGAAAGACAGGAGAGGAAAAACACTGCTTTCCCTGTTTCTCTAAAAAAAAAAAATAGCCTGGTTAGAAAACCCCCTGTCCAAAGCCACATGTAGTGATTGGTGAGCAGTGACATCCACGACCGTATATGGTGGAAGTCTGCTGAGTGTGTACAGCTCCCATGTTCCTGTCAACGCCTGTCCGTTTCAGCTCAGCCAACTTTAATCATGTTCTACTCACTGGATGTGCTCCGAGGTTTTTTTATTTTCTAGTTAGCTGAGACCTTTTGAAACAGTTTCTCCTTGAACATAGAGAAGTTGTATTTAGAGATACTTCCTGCCAGAAACTTTATTTTGGATTTTGGGGAACCTCCAGCTGTGGATTTTTAAAGCTCATGTTTTTATATGAATCAAAATAGCATGTATAGGTAAAGAGGGCTAATTCAAGCTGTTTTTTTTTTCTTTTCTGAATTTCTAGTACAGATTAAACATCCCATTCTTCTGAGCTCTTTTCTCCTCTTCCAACTCTTTGCTCTTTGTTAAAATGAACTTTATTGTTGGGGGCAGGTTGCCGGCCTTTCTTTATAGTGCTTCCAGATCAGCTGGAAGAGGGAAGCAGCAGAAGACGCCCAGTGAAATCTCTTTGCTTCATTTTTCTAGCTGTGGCTCAGTTATTGTGAAATGAGCGTTTCTGACAAGTGTACGCTAGCTGATGCGTGGTCCTGTGTGTACAAAGCCTCTTTGTTTATGCAGTATTAGAACCCCTGGGTTAGGCCATTTTACTGTTTATATTTACCTAGACAAAAACAAGCAAATCTTGGCAGTGTTCACATAGGGTATTTTCCTGTCCAAGTAAGGAGGCAGTTATATTTCAGGGTTCAAGTCAAAGAAGGATTTTTTTTTTTGTTTTACATTAATTATCTCAAGGGAAACTGTTAAGTCACCCAAGGTGGGGGATAAATCTAGAAAATGTGCAGAGAGTAATATATATCATTATAGAGTTATAAACATAGGATTGCTGGGAGTTTTGTAAGCATGAAAATATATATTTGTTATACTAAAAGAAACCAGCATTTATGGTGGAGAGTGTTTTTCTCTTGAGACACAGACCCGTCACTAAGTCTGATTACCAGCTAGAGAGTCACATGGCATAGTAGAACTCTCCATCGTGGAGGTGGCATTTAGTTTTGTTTTTATTTCTCCCCCCAAACAAAAGAAACCCTAAACAGAGTGTAGATTTTTGTCATTATCTCTCCAACTTAGCACATGTGGAATGTCATATTACTAGATTGAATATTATAAAAGTTAATTTCTTTTTAGGGGAGGTTATAGTGAGGCAATATTCTAATCCATCCTGCCCTTTGACCTAATCAGTTACCTTGGATCCTTAGGACCATTCTGAAGTCTGTTTACAAATATAATTGTTTATAATTCCTGAAATACAGAACTGTTTATTCTACCCCATACTTAATGGTAGCAGAGAAAAATAAACCAAGTAAATTCTTCTGTTGGGTAAGTTAGCTTCGGTGACCTTTGAAGTGAGAGGGGTTTATGATGGCTTTGCTTGCTATTTCATAGGGCAGTGGTTCTCAGCCTATGGTTCATGACCCCTTTGGGGATTGCATATCAGGAGTTTACTATAAGATTCATAACAGTAGCAAAATTACAGCTATGAAGTCGCAACAAAATAATTTTCTGGTTGGGGGTCACCACCATATGAACTGTTTGAAAGGGCTGTAGCATTAGGAAGATTGAGAACCACTGATATACGGGGACTTTTTAACTCTCAAAAGGAAGACCTATTTAAACAAAATCTTGTCTGGGTGGTAAGAAAGACTATAAAATTGTTATAGTATTAATTGATTGAGAAATTGACTTAGGTTGGCTATAACTGAAGGTGGAAACAAAGTGGTGTTTGTTTAACAGTCTTCATGTATCTATGAAGATGGTCAAAATGGTTAGAGGAAATATTAGAGAGGAGAACTTCTTAAAAATTATTTTAGTGTTAATTTAAATAAAATTACCTTGAAAGTCCCTGCTGATTCTGTGGAATAAATTGAGCAGGTCTTCTGTGTTTGGTCAATAATTTAGTTACTGGATTTTTAGTTTGTCAAGCTAGACCAACCCTATTACATTTTCTTCATGTGAATCATAAATGAAAATTAGTTAAATATAGTTCTATAAAATCTTAGTCATAAAGTGTTGGTGATAATTTCTGCCTCAAGGAAAAAATATGGCAGTGTATGAGAAAAATACCTTGTCATCAAGTGGCAGAATTTTCTTTCCTTTTCTCCCTCCCTTCTTTCCTCTTTCCATTGTCTTGCTTCTGCATACTTCCATGAAGGAGACTGGTCGGAATAGACACATTTCCACATGGTCCATGGTAATGTTTGAAGTTTGAAGATACCTAGTATCTTGTTCTTCTATTTGCTTAGTTTCTAAGCAACCCGTTGGGCTCTTTTATAGATCCATTGCCCATTAAGGTCTAAAGGGAAATACTTTAGTGATTTGTGTAGCTAAGTTTCTTCCAACCTTAATTTTTCAACACCTCCATCACTTAATTTCATTAGGAATGGAAACTACAACTTAATTGTTTGCAGCTTCTGAGCTTAGAGTTGCCTTCTGATAGCCCAAGAGTGCTTTTGTGGATGATCCAGACCCATTTTTAGAGTGTTACTGTAAAAGGAGCGGCAGGCCACATCCCATCACCCAGCTAGCTTTACACCCGAAACAATTACATGGAAACTGTATTCTTTTAGACACTGACTGGCCCATTATATCTAACCTCTTATTGGCTAACTCTTACATATTCATTTAACCCATATCTAGTAATCTGTGTATCACCACGAGGTGGTGGCTTACCAGTAAAGATCCTAACCTACATCCGTCTCGGGTCAGAGAATCATGGCGTCTGTCTGACTCAGCTTTCTTTCTCCCAGAATTCTGTTCTGTCTACTCCCCCACCTAAGGGCTGGCCTATCAAAAGGCCAAGGCAGTTTCTTTATTAACCAATGAAAGTAACACATAGACAGAAGACCCACCTACATCATGTTACTGTGATTTGTTCTATTCTGATGTACTGATTGGGTGGACATAATGAGGCGATTATTTTGTAGGTCTGATCTAGTGTTTTCTTAACCATATACTTCTCATTTTAGAGGTAAAAGAAAAGTAAACTCAAATGTACATTGAACCCAGTTTTTAAATGTGTGCCCAAAACTAATATATCAAAATACTCTATATAAACTTAAATTCCTCTGTGTGTGAAAAGTAATGACTGGAAGGGGGTTATACCTGCATTATCTGAACTGTCCCACACCTTCATTATTGGTGTGTAAAATTTGACATTTCCTTACTTCACAGTGAAATGTTGATGTGTGGTTGTTGTTTTTTTTGTTGTTGTTGTTATTTGGAGGGGGGGGGGCTGCGATTGGACTCATGCATGCTGAACAAGTTTTGTACCGATAGTAACATCTCTAGCCTGAATGAAAATGAACATTAAATCCATCAATATATGAAAAATGGACTCTACACATCAGAAACACATGCAGTGAATATCTGTGAGATCCAGTTTCATGTAGTTTTTCCAGTTTGTTCTGTGAAGTTTGATAGTGTTTGCAAAGAAGTTTTCTACATTTTCGGAAGTTTGTGACTCGTGTCTTATGGATCTTTATGTATGTTGTGAAATATATGTCTTCTTTGGAACTTCCTCTTTTCTTGCTGTCCTACCTGGGAAGGAGCCTGAAACATCGTGGATCTTCTTCCTGAGAAGTCCTTGGTACTTGACGGTCCAAGTACAGTGTGGTTTCTCAACAGGAAGTCCCATTGTGAAAGAAGCCACAGTTGGTCAGGGGAACACTGGTGTGAGCAATGGCGTTCTCTCTCACTTCCTGTCTTTTGGCTGATCTTCAGTATCAAACCAAGCAGAGTCAGGGCAGAAAGGGATTGCCAAGAAACATATCCGGTTAAAGGTCCCTTGGGAAGATGAATATGGCTCAAGGAGGCTTGTTTCTGATGGCTGCCTGGGCAGGAGGACTATGTGCAGGTCATTTATTACGATGTATTCCTTGCTACCATGCAAGCATGACAGTGCAGTATGCCCCTTGGGCCAGGTCAGTTAGAGTCTTAGAGGATTAGGAAATATTTATTTATAGGACTCATTAATTTATTCTTGCTCAGGTTAGATTCAAGGCCTCTAGAGATGCAACTTATTGATTTCAAGCTCATGAGAGTTTTAGTTAGGATTTCATTGTCTTACCTTGACAAAAAGTCAAGGAAAAACATAGTATGAGTATGATATTCAGCTATAAACTGTACATTTAATTATTCTTACCAGAAAACTAAAGCCATAACCTGGAATGTATGACACAGATGCCTCTTTTTCTTCACCATAAATCAGGGACTAATCCAACACAGTTTGATACAAACGATGATGAAAATGATAAATATTGAAATGTCATTCTCATAAACATGTAAGAAGAAATAAAGGCGCATTAAGAAGAATGTCACCATTCTTCACATAACTTGACTGATAATAAAGCACAAATGTAATATCCTGCTGAACGTTTATGAGCGTGTTAAAGTTTATTTGCTTGTGATGATGTTAAACAACCATTTCACGGTCAATTACTGCTATGTTCCCACAGCTCAAAGCATTCAGTAAAGCAGGCTTCCAAGGCGAGTGCATAGATTTTATAAAAGAGTGTTCTGACCTGACCTCATTCTCGCCGTCCTCCTTCAAGGTTCTCCGTGGCTGGTGAGTGTGCTTGATTCTTCTGCTCTTACCTAAGACCAAATTTCTTTTAAGTTTACAAAGGGCAGAGGTTTTTTTTTTTTTTCTTTCACAGTAATTTTTTTCTTTTTTCTTTCTTTCTTTTTTATTAAAGCACTGATCAGTTGCTAGCTAGTCTATATTAGTCTTGGTGAATTTGTAATTTTAGTTATACAAGTTATACAAAATATAAAAAAGTTGACTATTCAACTTTGGGAGCCTTTTAATGGTTTTATTTCTCAATATTTTCTTAGATTATTTTTCTAAGATTAATGTTTATGTTGTATGTTTATTGTATGTGTACTGTACAGCATGATAATAAAATGCTACAGAATAGCCACTACTTTTGTCCAGGAAAGATATCTTATTCCTGTTTGCTTAAAATAGTTTATCTCTCTGTTTTCCAAATAAGGGAGCTAGATTTGGAGTTAGGGTTCTGGAACTACCACCACATCATACAGCAGAAATATTTTTGTCATTTGTTCATTTAAAAAAAAAACACCTTAAATCCTTTATTCTTCCAGTTCTAACAATATGATCAATCTTTTTTACATGTGAAACTGTATGTGATTCCTTGGGCTAAAGTATAGTCTATTGTTTCTGTAATAAAATATACATGACATAATATTTACTATTTTGCCCATTTTTAAGTCTTTGGTTTGGTTACATTTCCCATATTTCCAGTGTCTACCTATTAGCTCTTTAGAATCCCCGGTGTTTGTCAGTTTCCCTTTCTTCTTTGAGCCTGTGTAGACCAGTGCAACACATTTCAGTTTACTATTTTTTTCTGTCAACCTTTATTCCTAGTCGTCGCTAACGCAGATCAAGTTCACCTCGTCC
Source organism: Microtus ochrogaster (assembly GCF_000317375.1). Taxonomy (NCBI): domain Eukaryota; kingdom Metazoa; phylum Chordata; class Mammalia; order Rodentia; family Cricetidae; genus Microtus; species Microtus ochrogaster. The sequence continues at coordinate 90,299,692 of NC_022010.1, forward strand.
TTTTCTGGGCTTATTCCATTAGCTGGTCTCAGTTTCCTTACTTGTTCTTTGTCCTTCCCCCTCTGCCAACATGTACTCAGCCAGTTGTCTTATCCATTGCCCTCTGTGCCAAGATGGTAAAGTCCCCTCAACTCCATGGGCTTGGCAAGCTCTGTTCCTGGTGCCTTGCCCTGTCATGGTATCACAGAAGTGAGTGGCCACTGGTTTACATGATTGAATAGGAACAGCTGAATTGTGGTGATATTTCATGGATGCACATGGAGATTTGCACTGAATACGTATGACATACATAAAAAGTAGAAAGTAGTGGGTTTTTTTTTTAATTTAAAAAGCATCTGAAATTTTAAAAATCATTTCAGATGTGGACTATATTGAAAAATAAATGATGGGACTGTTTGGCACATAGTCTGTGGTCTGCTGACCCTTGCAAAGGTTGTAGGACTTTGATAAACAGAGCCAACAGATGATACTTATTTGTTCTATAGGATATGTTAAAACTTACATACTATTAGGTCTAGTATATATTATTTCAGCATCACCTCCCTCCCACTGTTCCCTTAAACGAGTTTGTGAAAGCCTTCACCATTGGAAAAGATTGCTGGCATTGAGTGGATGGCATGTTTGCTCCCCACTATCCCTTAGCCATTAGGTGGTGGCCTTTCCCAATTGCTTTTCCCTTTTCAATTGCCGGTGCCCTTCTCATGTCCTTTCATTACCTGCTTGTCCTCCATTAAAGCTGCAGAATTTTAAGATTTGTTTACTACTCATCCCAATTCATTCAAGCCGTGTTTTCCTTCCAGATTTCCTTGTCACTCTTCTAATTGGATCTCTTCTACAGTTGTTGCTGTTTTTAGATTTACTTCTGAAGGGTTGAGGGTTTTATAACACTAAAAGGTAAAGTCCTGTAAGTTCAGAAAGATTATCTTCCACTCTGTTGTCAGAGAGAAATATGTAGCGAGGACCTGAAATAGTTTTCTTACCATTAATTGGTTTTGAGTTTCTTCTCCACAAAGGTAAAATTCTGCAAGGTGAATTTTCATTTATCAGGTAAAAAGAAGTGCTAAATTTTTCCTACAGGAAAGTCATTGTTTTCTCTCCTGATGCTGAAATAGAGGAAAAATTAGCCACATATGCCCTTATATGCTTGAAGTATAAGTACTAAACTATAGTTAAATGAAAAGAATTTTAGAACCATGGAGATTATGTGAGCACCTAGTTTTTATGAGAGACCTAGATATGAATCCAGTTCAACTCCTTCCCAGCTATGAAAGTAACTCTAGGAAATGGTCTTCTCTGATCCTGATTCCTCATGAACAAAGGCGACAGTCCTCCAAGGACTGTCTTGTCATCCTGGTGGTAGAAGGTCTCACTTGTGCTAGGCAAGTGCTCTGTCGCTGAGCCATACTGCACTAAATAAAATACTGCAAATGAAGGGCTTAGCTTCTTGCCTACTACATTTAAAGCCCTTGATAAATGTCGGCAATTAAGTATTCATCACACAGGAGAAAATGACAGTAAATGGCAGTACCACCTGGCATTCCGATGGTAATATAGAATTAACTTGGTCTAGGTAAAATACTGATAGTACTAACATTTTTAATACACCCAAGCTAAATTACTAATAGCTAATTATTTTTTCCCTTCAGCTCCTCCTTTGAAAAGGGCGTCCTTAACCAAGATCTTGGTATGTGGTGTATTGAATGTAACTCAACACGAAGGATTCACTTTAAATTGTTTTTTCTCTTAGCTATCTGATATAAAAGTGACAGATACGCTTTAGAACGTTTCCCCAAAATAACTTAATCCCTTTGATTAATCATCACCATAATTTGATCCCAGGGTTTTTTATTTGAAGGCACTAAATTTACAGATGTCTTCAGTATAAAGCAGATGTCTTTTTATTTTAGGTTTCAGATCTGCCATTTAATTGGTGAACCTTGGGAAAGATCGGCCTACCTTTTATAACCTTTAGTATAGTATGTTGATTGTGAAGATGAACTTGTATCTTCAGCTTAAACAGTTATTGAAGACACTATGAAATGAGGTCTGTGCCTCATGCCTGGGGCATAGTAAGCAGAAAGTGAACAAGAGTAGTCACTGTTTACTGACCAGTACAGCCCTGCACCATGACTGCGGTACCCTAGTTTCTACAGCTGGATGACAGGACAGCCTAAGGATGGAATGTAATTTGAGTGTCCTACTGCTTCTTTTATAGCTGGCTCCTGTATTACCAAGAAGATGTCTTCTATCATCAGTGTGTACTGGAAGAAGGCCTCTACGTTGACCTTACTTCCTGTGGCTGCCCGTCAGCTAGAGTCAGAGCTCTCAAGCCCATTGACTACGTGAGTAACCTACTGAGCTCATAGTTGTGAGACACAGCTGAAGTACCTGGGGTGCAGGAATTAGAGGCAAGGATTTGAGCCCAGTTGCACCGCTTCCCAGGTCTGTAACTCCAGGCAAACTGGGTCATCTCTCTGAAATTGAGCTTGCTTGTCGGCGAAGGAGCCAGGAGTGATCGTATCTACCTCACAGGATTCTTAACAAGTCCTAAGTACAATAATGTACATGAAAGGCATATCTCTTTGAAGAATAGTTTATAATGTGAAATTAGAAGAGATATTACAATGGGAAATGCCAAATTATCAAAACAGGAGTAGTTTAATTACTTGTTATTAGGAGATCGAGGTTCACACATGAAATCCAGCCAAGGTGATTTGTAGGAATGTGATCTCCATGCATTAGAGTAATGTAGACTTGTGCTTATATCTAGGTTTGGTACTTTTCCTCAGCTTGATTGAAATTGGCAATTTTGCATATGTTAACTACAACAAGAACAGAAAAATTGACTCTATAAAGCCACTGAAGTTTTAAATGAGATACTCAAAAGTTTTTATAGCTGCTTAATTATAAAAAAGGATAGCATGGTTACCTTTACATTGTAATTGGTACCTTTCCATCGTATTAGAGTCATAGAATAGTTTGCGACTCAGGTTTCCAAGGTCCGACAAGGTCTGGAGCACCATTGGCATTGACTTTCATCTCGGATGCAGGAAGCTAGGACTTTACTGCCTGATCTATGCAGAGTTATTTGAGTCCCCATGGAGGCCCTTGTTTATAGAATAAATAATTTCTTCTTTACCACACATGTCTTCAGAGATGTAAGAAAGCCAGGACCAGTACTCTGGGCTGCTGTTCTCCAGGGTCTGTGCAGCAGAAGTGATGAGAGTCTGTGATACTCCAGCGTCCTTATTAAGATGGTTCTCCAAGGATATGTAGGTCAAAGCTTAAGACGTCCACAGAACTGATGCAGAGCCCTAGATGATAGAGGGAGTGACTGACCTTCCGGCAGAGCTGATGGGAAGATGCCCATGCTCAGCTCCTTTGATCTCAAACCTTAGCAGAGTCATCCTGTTTCCAAGGCATTCCTGGAGAGAGTATTCTTGGTATCAGACTAAGAATAGCATGTGGGCTGAGGAATAGGAGTAGAAATAGACTTCTTGGTGGCTCTCACTTGCCCCACAGACACTAACTCAAAAGTATGAATGACTCTTAATGCTTCCTGTCTGTAACTAAACCAGTAAGAGGCATAGAAACAGAAAGTGTGATTTTTGTTATACAGGTCTTGATGGCATTGAAAAAGCATTGGAAAGCCATCCATATTTTCAGAGGAGGGGATTTTATATTTTAAGGAAATTCCACTGGATACATCAACAGAGACAATGCTTGGTGTTCATTAACTCTTAAAACAAAAGATGAAGGCACTTTGTTAAAAAAGGTTTTTATAAGATCTTTAATTTGGAGAACTCAATCAACTAAAGTTTAGGCAATCTGTATAAAGGTAGATCCCAATGACTGGGTTGCTAAAATAGTGTGTGCAGGACATTTTCTGCCCATCAGGAAGAACACGTGAAACTGATTTAGTCCCCAGAAGGCTAGTTTTTGAGGATACTATTTGGTATAAGATATGTTGAAATAACCAATTCTCTAAGAAGGAGCTGTCTCTTCAGGTCCAGTCACATATAGTGTCCATGCTCCCTTTCTCTGGACAGTCCTAGACCCTGATCTTCTGTTACCCCATCTTGTCTGCTTTCTTTGTCCCTCCACTTTGGTCTTAGGATGAGAGACCTTTTTGTATATGTGCCTGTGCCACAGCCCAGTGATTCCTGATTCATTGTAGGAAATGTTTCTATCCAGCGGTGTTAAGTTTATGTATAAGGTAATCTATTGGCTTGGCTTTGCTGCAGCTTGCAAGGCTATTGCTTGAAGGTTTTTTGGTTTTTTTTTTTTTTTGATTTTCGAGACAGGGTTTCTCCGTAGCTTTTTGGTTCCTGTCCTGGAACTAGCTCTTGTAGACCAAGCTGGCCTCGAACTCACAGAGATCCGCCTGCCTCTGCCTCCCGAGTGCTGGGATTAAAGGCGTGGGCCACCACCACCCGGCCTATTGCTTGAAGTTTTGCAAACATGTTAAGACCTGGTGCCTGGTTCCATAATGGTATCATATTGAAGAGCCTTAAGACTTAATCTTCATACAGGATCATTGTGTTCTTCAAATGACAGTTTTATCCAGGCTAACCTCTGCCTGTAAAGATGGATGTTAGAGTCTTGAGGTCTTGGGGTGTGTAATCTGTAGTGTTGCAATAACTTCATAGTGGAAGGTGCTCTCCTGCCTTCTTTCCACATTGTTTTTAATTTGGTTTCCACTGATGTGACCAGAGACAGTCTCTTAATTTGTCCGATTCTCAACAGTTCAGAAAGAAACCAGTTATATCAGGTATTTTCAAACCTTTAACAGCTTTAGTTCTAGTGCAACTAAATAGACTAATAACAAATATAGCGGGCATGTAAAAGAACTCTGTCATCCCAAGTTTTCATATGGTTAGAGGGAATGTGTTTTAACTTTCACAGATGTCCCAGAATCTTAGTACTTTTTGACAGTGTTTATAGTTTTTGTTTTCATGTTTGTCTCAGCAATCACAGATCAGTTGAGTGGCTTCCATCTCAGACTGAGCATTGATTGTAGATTCACGTTTGTCATGTGTCTTGGTGGACAAGGGTGACTGGATCATCTTTTTTTTTTTTCTTTTTTTGGTTTTTCGAGACAGGGTTTCTCTGTGGCTTTGGAGCCTGTCCTGGAACTAGCTAGCTCTGTAGACCAGGCTGGTCTTGAACTCACAGAGATCCGCCTGCCTCTGCCTCCCGAGTGCTGGGATTAAAGGCGTGCGCCACCATCGCCCGGCTTGACTGGATCTTTGATCAGGGACAGGACTATTCATGATAGTGGAAGAGTGGAAAAACTAAAATCCAACCAGAGTCACACAAGATGCTTGTGTTCAGAAAGACATCATGTGTCTGTTTCTCTTCCATGGCTGAAATCATTTTAAGACTAAGACTCGCCAATGGACTGGGAAAACTGGCTTTTCTCCTTCCTTCCCAGCATTGGTACAATTGACAAGATAATATTCAAACAGTCTTACTCCCCGTTGGAACTCAGGTTGTCTGTGTTATCAGTTTAGGCAATGAGACAGGGAAATTTAAAACACCTCTGTGAATTCTTTGTTCTGCCCTTGTCACAGAGCCAGTTGTTGGCATTTTTTCTTAAGAGAGCCCAGAGGAGGTTTGGTGATCTATCAGATGAAGAGCATGGTGCAAAATGGAATATAGTATTAATTCCCTCTTAGGTTTATTATAGAATTTACTGTGGGAGATTCCTTGGTTTTGTGTCAGTATGAGAAAAAAGAAAAGTAGAGCAGGTGGTATTGGGAAAGTGCACCGAGGCCCAGAGGTCCCATCAGCTCCGCTCGAGGTGTGATTGTGTTCCTTGGTGTAAGTTTCAAAGTCACCTCAGAGCCACTTTCCTCGGGTGGTTTCTCTGGAAGAGTTCTACCAACCGTGTTTGATGCGCTTGGTGATGACTACCAGATGTTTTTCTAAGATGAAAGAGATCAACGGTTAAGTTTAAAGAAGCTTAAGTGTCTTGCTGAAACTATAGCCTTCTATATTTAGAAATGATTGTATGAGTAACCTGATGACAGAAAGGCCGAGCACACTGCTTGTGACATGCGTGCAGGCTCCGGGAATAGAGGGCATAACTGTAATTTGTAATTATTAATTTGAGAGAAGGAAGTTTAAAGGTTGTTTGTTATGCTTTGATTGGAGGGAAATGATTAAAGTGATTGAATTCTCTATAGAAATATTACTGCAAAATACTAATATTATTGAACATTCATTTTACATTTATCTATTCATATTACTGTACATCTATTAATTATTGTGTACCAGATTTTTTAGTAAGCACTAAATAAAAGACAACAGAGAATTAGATAGCTTAGCGATCTTGTGTGGTGAAATGCAGATGTCCTCTTCTTCCTGTACCCCCAGAGTGTGTTTCCCAGATACCTGTCCTTGCCACTTTCTGTCTTACCTGGAGGTTTCTGTGGTCGTAACTCCACTTCTCACCTCAGCCAGTGTAGCCAGTTCCAAGCCTGTAGCAAAAGCAGCAGTTGGTTGTCCCGTTGTCCCTAATACCTACATGAGGTTCCAAGTACATCATAGGCAGAAGCGCTGTGGCACCCCATTTCCCCTTAGATTTGTTCTTCTTTATCCTCCAGTTCTGTTGAAATCCATCGTCATTACCATCCCTCTCTGCCTGTACTACAACCTGTCATTGATCACTCTACCTTGTGATTTCAAACATCCAGTCAACAGCTGAGTACTGGATATTATACTATATTTTATTCTCTTCCCTCTCCTCATTTTCCCTTCCAAACCTTGTGAATCCTTGTTAACTTTCTCCCTCTGAGCTGTTTTCATTTCTTACGTGCATCCTTTGTGTTCCCTTCTAGTGCAGGCTAGTCCCTGCCCTGTTGTTGGGTCTCCTTCACGAGGTTACCCTCTTGTTCCGCCAGTGTACTTTATCACTTTCCATTTTGTGCTGTTCAGCGGAAACAAATACGCATTTTGTTTTCTTGCCCATGTCCTTTAAGATCCAAATTAAATAATTACAAGTGACCCTATGTCTGAAGCATGTCTTAGTTTGTTTTTTATTACTGTCGCATAACACCACGAGTAGGAAAGAGTTTTGTGGTGATATCTTATTTGTAGAAATAAAGCTTGCCTGAAGATCAGAGGGCGGAGCTAGCCACTAGCTAATCATAGGGGTGTGGAGGTCTGTCCAGACCTGGGTGGAGAGAGGAACTCAGTCTCTTTTCAACTGGGAAGTTGAGAGGTAAGGTGGCTGTGGTTTTGTGCCTTTGTCTCTCTGATCTCTCAGCATTTCCCCCAATATCTGACTCCATGCTTTTATTATCAGAACTCGTGCTACAGAGATTATTTCAACTTATAACTCTCAGGTCACACATTATCATTGAGGGGAAACAGGAGAGGAACCCAAGACAAGAACTTGGAGGCAGGAACTGAAGCACAGGCCACGAAGCAATGATGCTTACTAGCTTGCTCCTCATGGCCTTGATCAGCCATCCTTCTTATGTTCTGGACCACATGTTCAAGGGGTGGCACCACACACACTGGCATAGGCCCCTCCCACATTAATGTTTAATCAAGAAAATGCCCTACAGGTTTGCCTACAGGCAAGTCCTTTGAAGGAATCTTCTCAATTGAGGTTCCCTCTTCCCAGATGATTCTGCGTCTGTTGACACAAACAAACTAATCATAGGCAACAAAACATTCACAGCAACAAAAGAACCACAAGGCAATTTGTCTGCCCTAAATGGTTATTCTCTATACTTCTAGTTTTTGTTTTTTCTTTTTCTTTTTGTTTTGTGTTCTTGTTGTTGTTTGTAAATATCCTTGCCATTAATCATAGCTACTGAACTATAGGAACCATGGACACATAGGTTCAGACTATGGTCTGAACTATAGGTACAGACGATTAAGTTGGTTTTGAATTGAGTAACTCTGATAGTTTGAATGTAATTGACCCCAATAATCTCATAGGGAGTGGTACTATTAGGAGACGTGGCTTTCCTGGAGTGAGTGTGACCTTGTTGGAGGAAGTGTGTCACCATGGGGGTGGACTTTGAGGTTTCCTGTGCTTACGATGCCACCCAGTGTCTCAGTCAACTTGCTATTGCCCACACGGTGTAGGACTCTCAGCTCCCTCTCCAGCACCACATCTGCCGGCACGCTGCCATGCTCCCCACCATGATAATAATGGACTGAACCTCTGGAACTGTAAGTTGCCCCCTCAGTTAAATGTTTTCTTCATAAGAGTTTCTGTGGTCATTGTTGAAATAGGAGCGGCAGGGCTGCGTCCCCAGCACCCCGCTGCCCTCAAGGCTAGCTTTACCTGAAATAATTACACGGACACTGTATTCTTTTAAACACTGCTTGGCCCTTTAGCTCTAGCCCTTACTGGCTAATTCTGATATCCCGATCAACCCATCTCTAATAATCTGTGAGCCCCGGTCTTACCGGGAAGATTCTAGCCTACGTCCGTCCTGGGTCGGAGCTTCATCGCGTGTGCCTCAGAGAGCAGAGCTATCCCCGCAACCGCCCAGAAGCAGAGAGCATGGCAGAGCTGTCGAGTCTGAGCTCACTTCCTCTTCCTCCCAGCATTCTGTTCTGTTTACTCCACCCACCTATGTTCTAAGCTATGAGCCCAAGCAGTTTGTTTATTACTCAACCAATGAAATCAACAGATTGATATATGACACTCCCACATCAGGTCATGGTGTCTTTTCACAATACAAACCCTAACTAAGACAGTGACCTATAGTCCCCTCTGCTTTGCCCATGGCTATAAAAATCAGGGCTCCGTTATTTAATAAGTAGGCAAATGATCTAGTCCTACCAAATATAAACACATATTACCTATATACGGTTCATTCTTGTTCCCCAACTCATAGCGTAATAGGAGCTGTACTTTGGATTTGTTGTGGGCTTGGATCTCATCCTCTTAAAATGCTCTGTGTAGCTCTGAAAGTTGAACGATGATGGGGAACGTCATTTATCATTGCCCTCTGTTGATGTTCAAAGCTAAACAGACTATTTTAAGACTAACAGGCAACCATATGAGAATAGGGTACCGGAGCAGTTATTGGCTGTTAGAGGGGTGAGTTCCAGCCTGCCAAGCTGAGACAAGTAAATGTTGGCCCAGTGTCTTGTTGGGCAGCCTGTTACTACATCACCATGGGAGCAGAAGTCTGCTGCTTGCTTCCACAGTGTCTCCATGGTGGCCTGGCATAGAAGTTTGGCTTTCTGAAATAACAATTCTTATCCCATGAACTACAAGCAGAAAATCCAAGGAGACATGGTAACAAGAACCTGTAGGAGAAGTTGGAGTGAAATTATGATTCTGATGACACATACAGTCAAGAAATAGAATCAGAATTAAGATGAATTGTTCTATTTAATATACAGTGTATGTAATATCACTAAATGTTATGGAGACAGTTGCCTCTCACATGAAAAAGAAACAGTACCTAAGGTTTTTTACTCTAAACACAGCCTATACATGAAAAACAAAATTTATGAGTTAGAAGAAAATACAGGAAACTCTCCCAATGACACTAGAATAGGATAGTCCTCTTTAGACACAGAAAGCAGAAATTAATAAGAAAAAGAGAAGGGACAAACATGAGTCTATGCCACTTGTAATCTGTGTCTTGTTCACTTGAGTGAATATCACAGGCTTGGTAATTTACGAAGAAAAAATACCTGTTTATCTTATGACTGTGGAATATGGGAAGTGAAGTGGAAGATACAGCTGCCTCTGGTGCTTGCCCTCTGGCTCCTGGGGACTGCAAAGTCCTCAGGCAGCAGGGGTGGGAGAGCTGTGTACATGGCATGAGGAACTGAGCTCCTTAGCTGTAACGTGTCCCCTCTTCCTATAAAGAACATTCTTCCTGGATTCAGTCCCCACTCTTAAGGCCTCATTTAGCCTCAGTTATCTCTGAAGGTCCTTCTTCCAAACACCCATGCTGGGATGAGTTTATTTTCTTTAAACTTCATGTTGGTAGAGACAATGAAACAGCACAGCCATAATAAATTACTGAAAATGTGGTCACTTAGCAAGAATTCACTGTCTTGCAATCCTAGAGGCTACAAGTCTGAAATGGTTTCAGAGGCATAAAATTAAGATTTTCTTCTGTAAATTTCTAGGTGCTAAAACATTTCTTTACCTCTTCTCGAGTCTACAGCTTTTCTTTTGGGGCCTTGCTGGTCTCTGAAGTATATCCGCTCCCCTTGGCTCACCTCTGACCTGCCTCGCTTTAATGACCTTATGGTTACACTCTGATTACCTCAGTAATCCGGATTAAGTCCTTAACTGCTGGTCATGTTTGTAAAGTCCCCTTTCTGTATTCACTGATTCCCAGAATTAGAACGATATTTTTATGTTGTGGATGGTCAGGCATCAATTACTCAGTCTGCCACAGCAAGCTACAAATTGAAAGAATATGCTTACAATATTAACTCATAAAGGTTTCATGTATAGAATACAAGGAGAGCTCTTCAAATGAAGTGAAGACGTCAACAGGCTATAAACCCACCATTTGTAGATGAGGAAAACGTGGCTTAGGGCATGCAAAAGATATTAAACCTCAAGGATGATCACAGGATCATCAAATTGAAATAATAATGAGACTCTGTTGTTCTACTTAGATAGAAGTAGAATAATTAAAAATGTGACAGTACTAAAATTTGGTTTAACTGCAGAATTGCTGAAAATGTAGTTGGTTGACAGGGATTCACTGCCTTACGATCCTGGAAGTCTGCAGATTAATGTGATTATTGACATGCAGCTAATGAAAGAAGTACAGTTAAGTGGGGGCAATACGAGGGTGTTTGCTGTAATACTGAGAGAGAAGGCAGCACATTCAAATTCTAGAAAGTACACAGCATAGAGTTAACAGCAGGGAACTGTATTATGAAGAGCAGAGTCCAAACACCATAGGCAGGAGAAGCAGGACACCACTAGGAACCCTTGAGCTTAAATTTAGATGTACTCAGTACATTTCATTTACTTAAATTTTGATATAAATTTTTTTATATTGAACTCTCTAATGTTGGTCAAGCATTAAATACCAGAAATCTAAGTACACAGAGGAAAGGGAAGAAATGCTACAAGTAATCTCTAATTTTTGTTAGCCTTTTATTAATTTGAAACAAATGCAAATTAGAATATAAAGGTTTAAATATGATTATATTGAGTGGCTAAACACTAATGAACTCTTTTAGAATTTTACTGACATCTCCTGTTATTCATATCATCCAACTTGACATAACATTTAATGATAAATACTTGGCTATTATCAGAAATTATGTGTTTTTTTAAATATTTAATTACATGTTGCATTAAAAACCTAGAATAGTTTGATAGTTTCATATTCAAGGAAGTACAACTCTAGTTATTATGCCTGATTTGATCATCTTACAATGTACAGTGAACCTAAGCAATACATACACATTATTTGCCAGTGAAAGTTAGAAAAAATACAAATGGAAAAATCAAAATTGTGGGTCTTGGATGGATGGATGGCCATTTGCTGTTTCCTCTTTTAGAAATGTACATGCCAACATGAGACAGTGAAACTTACTTTTCTAAGATAAATGCAAAGGGCTCTGTGGGAAGGGTAGTTGTTGAAGTTTGTCTCAGCTCTTGGCTTGGCTCTAACTCCACCAGTTGATGCTTACCTGAATATTCCAAGCGAGTGTGTGTGTGTGTGTGTGTGTGTGTGTGTTTTCTTTAGGTCTTCATTTCCGATCTACTCAAATGTGAGGATGAAATGAACTGGTGCTTAAGCCCATTAGTGCAGTGCTAAGCGATAGGGTAGCAGCCCAGGCAATGGTTGGCTCATATTCATCCAAAATTAGGACTTGATAGACTGAAGGTGTTAATAGGATTTTGTAGCCCGGAGGTTATCATATTAGAGTCTTTTTTAAAGGTTTATGAGCCTTTTGTTAGATTACTGTCATTTCATTTATCTTTTCCCAGTAGTTTGCCATTTCTTTAGAAGTGAATTATATTTAGGCCACACATTATAGTTCATGTCACTAAGTTAGTTTGGCTTCATTTCCTTTGAAACTGGCTCAGTCTCTACATTTTTTCTCTGCTTCCCTCCCTGCCTCTCTCCTCCCCGCTTCAACCCTACCCTAAAGTCCCCATGCTCCCAATTTACTCGAAGATTTTGGTTTTTTCTACTTCCCATGTAGATTGGATCTATGTAAATCTCTCTTAGTGTCTGCATTGTTGTCTGAGTTCTCTGGGATTGTTGTTTGTAGGCTGGTTTTCTTTGCTTTATGTTTAAAAACCACTTATGAGTGAGTACATGTGATAATTGTCTTTCTGTGTCTGGGTTACCTCACTCAAAATGTTTTCTAGCTCCATCCATTTTCCTGTAAAATTCAAGATGTCATTATTTTTTCCTGCTCATTCCACTCATTCTTGATCAACTCTTCAGTAGATCCAGAAAGCTTATTTCCCTGCAGATCTTTATCTGTAGAGTAGTTAAGACCTCGGGTCTTTTGTCTTCTTCGCCCATGTTTGCTGCCACTGTTCATTTTATACCTATAAGCAGGCATGCACACATTAAAACTCATGTCAGACAATCCCATGAGTACCTACTATTAGGCTTTCATAGAAACAAACTTGTGGTTCAGTTTATATGGCAGATTCCATTGACAGATTTTCCTATGTTGAACCATCACTGCATTTCTGAAATGAAATCGACTTGATCATGGTGAATGATGGTTCTGATGTGTTCTTGGATTCGATTTGCCAGTATTTTAGCAACAATGTTCATAAGTGAGATTGGTCTGTAATTCTCTTTCTTAGTAATATCTTTATGTGGTTTGGGTATCATGGTAATTGCAGTCTCATAAAAAGTGTTTGGCAATGACCCTTCTGCTTCTATTATGTGGAACAATTTGAGAAGTATTGGTATTAGTTCTTTGAAAGTCTTGTAAAATTCTGAGCTGAAACCATCTGGTCCTGGGCTTTTTTTTAGCTGGGAGGCTTTTGGTGATTGTTTCTATTTCTTCAGCAGTTATAGGTCTGTTTAATTTGCTTATCTGGTCTTGATTTAATTTTGATAAGTGATATTTATCCAGAAAGTTGTTCATTTTTCCTTTAAGTTTTCCAATTTTGTGGAGTACAAGTTTTCGAAATATGACCTGATGATTCTTTGAATTTCCTCCATGTCTGTTTTTATGTTGTCCTTTTCATTTCTGATTTTGTTGATTTGGATATTCTTTCTCTGCCTTTTGGTTAGTGTGGGTAAAGGTTTGTCTATTTTGTTGATTTTCTTGAACAAACTCTTTGTCTCATTGATTATATTGTTTTCTTTGTTTCGATTTTGTTGGTTTCAGCTCTCAATTTGATTTTCTGTCATCTAGTTCTCTTGGGTGAGTTTGCTTCTTTTTGTTTGAAAGTATTCAAATGTTATGTAAATTCTTTAGTGTGGGATTTTTCCAGCTTCTTTATGTATGTATTTAGTGCAATAAACTTTCCTTTTAACACTGAAAAAAAGAAAGAAAAGAAACTGGCTCAGGGGGCAGAAACTCATGGAGCTTAAGTTGTTGCGCTTTACAGATAGAACTGTTCTTAGTGTTTATACTTTCTAAGGAAAAACTTCATGTTTACTGCCTATCCAGCTATTAAGTCTTGGGTTACAATCAGCACATTTTCCTTGTACACAGTGATTTGAAACCTAAAGAACTGAAGTATACAGTGTTGAAATATGTCATCTATTCGTTCTTAAGAAGTTAAATTGACACTTAGATTTAAGCTTTTTATACAGTTTCATTGAAGGTGCATGTGATTGTAGTTTTTCTAGCAGAGTACATACTCCGAGGTCTCAGACCTGGTATAGTTGGCAGGTGTATTTGATGCAGAAAGTTGGAATCTTCGATATTCCCAGCTGAGCATCGAGAATCTCAGGGTCTCAGGTAACCTCTTACTTGCTGACAGCTGCTATTCTGTATCATAAAATGATTGGTCCTAGAACATTTTAGAGTAACAGCAGAGGGATTAGGAATATAGCTTCTGAGGCCATTGAGCGTAAACTCAAGCCAGCGATTCCCTTACTTTGTGACCTGTTTCTTGACCCCTTAGCTGCAGAATGTGGATAAGACTAGTACCTACAGCAAAGGTAATTTAATCCCTTTTATGGATTAAATGTGTGAATTAAGTTCCATATCCCTAATGTGAATGTAGTTTCGAATTTGGAATTTTTCACATTTTAAAAAGAATCTCTTTGTATATATAGTGTTAAACACTCTGAGGGGTTAAGAAAGCATTCTGTAATTAAACACATTTCTGTCTCTAGAATGAAATTTATATATCGATACAGACTGGATAAATATTATAAATACACATATGTTTACTCAGGTTAAATTTGTTGCCAAATAAATTAGGAAGAAAATTGGTTTTAGACCCTTATTATCATTGAAATATGAATATATGCTTACTCATTTATATATGATATATATATACCCAGTTAGACACGTAGAGCAGTGATGACAAGCAAGTGCTTACTAAGCAACGGTAATTATTATTGTTATTATCTCAGCATATATTAATTGATGGGATAAAGAAGAACTGTTTTTTTTCTAATTTAAATTTTTACTTAAATGAATTTTCAAACATTCTTTTTCTTTCATAACCTGCCCACACACTCCTCTTTGAAACTGTATCCACTTTGCGTGGCTTAGACGTGACTTGGCAGGAATGTCTTATTATTGCTGACTCCCAGGAGGAACCTTTAGCCCCGAGTGGTTGGCTCTCTTCTAATTTAACATGGACCAGGGCCATGACATTTACAGAGCTCAATTTGTAATTAAAATTTTGTGGTTTCTATTGTTCTTATAAAGTAGCAATTATTCTGTCATCTTCAGTTTTGAATACTTACTATTAATTTCTGTGCCTTGCTGTCTTCAAATTTTGGAAATGCATGTGCACATAGATGGTTTTAAAAAATGTTTCTTGAGCGCTCTTTCTGAATAATAGCTGTCTTCATAATCATGTCCACATCAGCCCGTGTTGTCCTTTCGAATCCTCCAGTGCCTTGACTACGTATGCAAACCAGTTGTATGTATGCATTTATATTTATTTATAAAGGAAACATTTCAATTGAAACAGTTCAAAATTTAATAACTTACACACAAACATACCTGATATATCACACCTCTAGAAGAGGAATCTTTAAGTTTAGAAACAGTGGATGCTCTCAAGTGAAAAGTCTGCCGGATGGAACTGTATGTTGTCCTTTCATTATCAGAAGGGAAGTGGGTCATTTCCCCACTTTGCTTTGGCAGTCATATCTCTTATTTGGTTAATGTCGCTAGGCTGTACTGTTTGCTGGTTTTAACCCAATTGCTCTCTTAAAGTATTCAGCTATTTGATACATTTTCCATGCATTATTTTAAAAAGGAGAAATAAATCTTTTTTTTTACCCTCAAACTTTCCATCTTCATTAAGATAAATTTCCAATATGATGACTCACTCGAAATAACAAATTTGATGGAGTTTGAGCTTAAAGGCAGTCTTTTCAAAAATGCTTTAACAGTATCTGTAAAAGTGGAAGGGCTGGGTGGTGGTGATGGATGCCTTTAATCCCATCACTTGGGAGGCAGATATAGGTGGATCTCAGTGAGTTCAAGGCCAGCCTGATCTACAAAGTGAGTTCCAGGACAGCCATGAATGTAACATAGAGAAACCCTGTCTCAAAAAAACGATGGATGGATGGATGGATGGATGGATGGATGGATGGATGGATGGATGGATGATAGATCTAAAAAAGGACAAGGACATAGTTACTACCCCTGCTTTACTTAGAATAATGCATAGAATTTAAATTATGTTCTCATAATTTAAATATTTTCTCATAGGCTTTTAATTATTTTCCTTCTGGGTTACAAGTTTCACTATGTAACTATCAAACTTTTACTGTATTTTACTTTTTGCAAAAGAGATTCTTTGCTGGAGAGAGTTGCTGATGGTTGACTTTGAACCCTTTTCAGGCACCTTTGCCTGTCTGCGCTTCTCCCTAAACCATAGCTCACCAAATAGATGTGCGGACAGAGGTCAGCTAAAATGCTTCTTAAAACCCTTGAAGATAAAAATATTGGAAAAGTTTCAACAATAAATACAGAAGTTTCTTATGTACTTTTATCTCATTTTTAATTACTTTTATTGTGTCAACTATTGGAATATCAGGGGAAGCAACCAGAGAATTGAGAACTTGGTGTGACTAGTGTTGGATTTCTCCGCCTAGCCCAGTAAGTGTGTTCATGGAGGAAAGGCCAATGCTTTTGGGTAGTATTTCTCTTTTAGTGTATGGTCTCTGCATAGTAGTTAATGGCTCGCTTCTTTTCTGCTGTCCTCTGATAGCCAGCTCTGCACAATCTAACCCCATATACTAGCCACATGGTTATTTAAGTTTAAATGTAATTAAATGGCCTTAGTTCATTGGTCAGATGAACTACATTCTAAGTGTTCCTTAGCATCATACCTCTAGTACAGCCATATTGGACATGGCAGATAAACACTATTTCTGTTACTACAAAAACGTCTTATAAAGAGTGCAAGACTTGATTTCTAGGCCTTTGGGAACATGATGTAAAAAGTATGCATTCTCTTTTCTAACATTAAGGCCTTGTGAGATCCCCCCTTTTGTGTTAGCATGTCTGTTGGTGTAGTTTGGGCTTGTCAGGCAGCCGTGGTGATGAGACAAGATTCCCCCGTTTGTGTTAGCATGTCTGTTGGTGTAGTTTGGGCTTGTTCAGGCAGCCGTGGTGATGAGACAAGAACCAAAGTCTGTTGAGAACAGGATAAAGAGTTTTCCCTAGGGTAGTGCTCCCAAATGGGGTATCTGATAGCCTTGAAGTCATATCCATACAGGGAACATTGAACAGACTGAGCAGGTTATATTTCAGAAGTAAAGTAATTGCCTTTCAAGAGGTTGTGAAGTAATATAAACCATTAGATTAAATTTCTTTTTTTATTGATTTTATTGAGCTATACATTTTTCTCTGTTCCCCTCCCTTTCTTTCCCCTCCCCTTCAACCCCCTCCCACGGTCCCCATGGTCCCAATTTACTTAGGAGATCTTGTCTTTTTCTACTTCCCATGTAGATTAGATTCTTATATGTCTGTCTTAGGGTCCTCATTGTGTTGTTGGTGGGAGTGCAGGCTGGTACAGTCCCTTTGTATATTAGATTAAAATCCTTACTCTTTGTCTCAGCCATCCCTCTTGTCCTCCATTGTTCAGTCTCTCTGTTCATTGTGACTTCCTGTGGTGCCCATAAACAAGTTCATAGACTCCTATACTCATTCTCCACATTATTATTTCTAAAGACGAGTGTGTGTGTGTCTACCCACCTTGTCTGCACTTTGTTGACATTTACTCCTCAGCCCTTACAGCCTGGATTCTCTCTTCATCTGTGACACACAAGTAAAACAGTTCTCATCAGGTCACCATCAGTAACCTCACTGCTGGCTCTGACTCAGCAGGCATTGCCCTTGTAGAGTGAAAGGCTCTCTTCCCCTGGTCAATCTGTCATTACTCCCCACCTGGCCCCACCGGTGTGTCAGTGAGTACAATGATATCCTCCTCCTAGTGTCTTCTTTCAACATGGGCTTTGGTTGTTATACAGCTCCTGGGCATTTCAGCTCCAGCTCTCTCTGAAGTCTGTATCAGAGCCCAGCATGTGTCCTGCAGCTCCCTCTAGCTTATCCTTCTCCTACTCTAGGATAAAGATTTCCAGTTTTAATGATACTGTCCTAGCTCTTCTGCAGGGTTCTTCTACAGGTTTATTTGTGGATCACAATATGTCCCCGTACTTCTAGTTGTAACTTTTATTTTTTTAAAAACGTGTGTATGCATACATATAATTGGGTAATAGAGACCAGCAGTTTAGTGGGGTGACTTCCTTTATTACTTTCCAACCTTATCTTCTGAGACAGGGTCTCACTGAACTCAGAACTTGGCTAGACTGGTTGAACACAACAAGCTCCAGTGACCTCTGTGTTCCCAGTCTCCCAGCACCCAGGTCACAAACGTATGCCACCAGACTCAGCTCTTATGTGGGTGCTAGGGATCCAAATTAAGGTTCTTATGACTGCACAGCAGACACTGTACCAGTTTAGCCACCGCTCCCCCAGGCACCTTTGCACTTCCCCTCTCCGTGAACTTTATCGCTGTTCCAGTTTTCCTGGCTTTGCCTTGTTTCTAAATTATCCCCTCTCCCATATCGCGTCTGGTTTTCTTTCTATTGGACCTCAATTATTCTACCAGTATATTGGCACTGTTACTTCCCATCTCTCTATTCTTTATTGGTGGTGTTGCTGGATAAATTTTCTAGTGGCCATATTAAGAAAACCACACAAAACAAACACACACACACACATGCATAAACAATAATTACCCATATTCATTTCTGAATAATTTATAAATTACTAGGATTCAAAGTCAAAAATCTGCAAAAGGCATCTAATAAAAGCTTTTGTTCCTCTTGTGCCCTTTGCTTTCTTAGACACAGTCTCAGAAAAGGCAGTGTTTTTTAGACAAAGTTTAGCGCATATAAAAGTACATATTTGTATGTATGAGTTTTCCTTTTTCTGTAAAGCAGTCTCCTGTGAAGTATGCTATTTCATATCATCTCTTTTCCTGACTCTGCCTTCATGATCTCTTTATAAAGAACTCCTTGTTCTGTCCACGCTCCCTAGGATTCCTCTGAGGAGTTGCCTTGTTTACTGAGCCAGGCCCCTCTTAAGATGGACATTTAGATGGTTCTGGACTTTTGCAGCCCCAAACACCTCTGGAAGGGCTCAGCAGTCATTTGCAAGTATGTATGCAGGTCACTTGTGAGGGAGCCAGTTGGGTTTTGTTATTTTCTCTCTTAAAAAATATTTCAGCTGGCTTACAAAGTAGGAGTTCCTGTGACACGTTTCCTGCTACTTAGTTTTAGTTGACTTTTCTCCTGATTCCCTCCTGTACCCTCTCCCAAGCTGTGCCACCTGCAGTATTTCCCCCTTTCACTCGACAGCACCTCTGTTCTGTTACCATTCCTACAGTCCTCTGAAGCCTGACTTCAACACACATGCATCTTCACATAGATAAACATGAAAATGAGACGCTCAGCGCCTTTATTTGCGCGTGTTTGACTAGCCACTGTCCTGACTGCTTGGATACTGCTTCCTTTAGATCAACTTGCTTCACTGCAGTCTTGATGGTCTTGGCAGTCCTTCTCTGTTCATGCCCTGTCAGAGCAGCAGGGAATGTGGCAACTCGGC
Organism: Microtus ochrogaster; assembly: GCF_000317375.1. Classification (NCBI taxonomy): domain Eukaryota; kingdom Metazoa; phylum Chordata; class Mammalia; order Rodentia; family Cricetidae; genus Microtus; species Microtus ochrogaster. The sequence continues at coordinate 90,318,943 of NC_022010.1, forward strand.
CCATGAAGACAGTCAGTGAGCACGTCTAACATCTTTCCTCTGGGACTTGTTTTCTTGCTGGTCGGTTCTGCTGGCTCCTCCTCTAAGCCCATGCATGTCTGTGTCCCTCAGGTACACCCTTCTCAGTCTGCTTTGCACAAAGCCCCTTCCCTCAATCTTCACCCCTCTAAATCTGTTGCATCATTTTGGTCATGGACCATCATATCCATGCATTGTCATTGATTCTTCCTGCTAAAAAGTAATCGTGCTTTTCCTGAGTACTCTCATCAGCTGTGTTTATTATTTTTATACTACATGTTGCATTATACTATTACTATAATTCTTCTAACTTATCTGCTAGCTAATAATGCCTCAAACACTAAGGTGTGGCCTTGTTTTGGTATCTCATTTCTCATGCCTCTTCCTATCATGCATGTAATAATGAGTGAAAAAGAACAACATTGCTTCTGTTGTCTGACACGAACTAGTTTCAGTGAGAAAACTGCATCTGTGTGCATATTCTACTGGTGCTTTTATGCCCTTTCTTTTTCTCCTAGGGATGTATTTGAGACTAGACTGTCTTTCAGGTATGCCCACACGTATGATAATGCTTTTTTTCTTTTTGTGTTAGGTTTTTGAAGAACCTTCCATCAGCCTTTTTGCCCTGGAACACTGTGAGGGAAGAGAGTTACATCTTGAAGATGCTGTGAATTCGGTTTTGAACAAGGACCTACACTTCTATACCCAGTCTGTGTGGATAAAGAGTGGATTGTGAGTATGGGAGAGGGGCTCAGCCCTGACTTCGGTGGGGCTCAGCCCTGACTTTGGTAGGGCTGCTCAGTTGCTGTTTTCCCTCCACTGCTGCATTGGCCTGTTGGTGCTCTTGTTACTGTTCCTCTTGCTACAGTAGTAGCTTCTGTTTATGTAAGAGGAGATGGAGCCATGCCCAATACATGCTGCTATGCAGTGATCTGGATCTGGAACAAGAACCTTGTGGGGAGGAGGACTGGTACCCCAGAGAGCATTAATCATAAGGCAGTTCCACCAGGTAGCTTTTCTTACTTGGACCTACTTCCCTTTCAGGAGAAATTCCATGAAATCATCAATTTTGGCTATGAGTAGCATTGCCTGTGTAAGGCAAGTGCCTATTTACAAGACTAAGATGGTTTGATTTTACTTTGACCTGGCAGCTCATTTGTCCAAAAGTAGTCCCTGCTGAAAATGCTCAGTTTCACTGTTTGATGCATCCTGCCTACCAACGTTCCCATTTGTTTCTGTTACTAGTCAGAGTGGAGCTGGGTTGCATAGGTCCTGTGTGTTTACATTTTGGGAAACTGTCTTTTAAAAGCATTGTTATTAATGTACAAACTGGGTAGTACTTGAGCATCTTTGTTTAGCAGAGGCTGTTGAGCCTGTAGTTGGAGCTTCGTTTCCCAGGAAATCTGCCTCTGTCCATTCTTGAGAGTGTGTCACAGGAGCCTGTTTCTGCTCTTGTATTGCTGGTATTTTCAACCAAAACTCAACTATGAAAACATGCATAGCTGGTGATCGTTAATATAAAAATCACTTTTTATTGCTTATAGCTTTTAACTTGTGTGGTAATTAACTCTGTTTAAAAATATGGGGTAATCAGAGAACCTAGACAACAAAGAGGACCCTAAGAGAGACATACATGAATCAAATCTACATGGGAAGTAGAAAAAGACAAGATCTCCTGAGTAAATTAGGAACATGGGAAACATGGGAGGGGGAAGGAAAGGAGGGGAGTAGAGAAAAATATATCTCAATAAAAAATATGGGGTAATCAATAAAAGTCAAGAAGATAAATTAAAAATTAAGTCAACTATTAAAAATGGCTCTTATGTAATTCACACATATAACAATTTAAGTTTTCCTCTGAAAAGCATTTCACATGGTTTGGCCTTTATTAAAATTAATTAGTTTAATTGTCTTTGTATAGGATTCCAGAATATTACTTTCCAGTGAACTAGGACCATTTGAGTTGCATTTCAAAACCCTGTATAGGAGTTTCACACTTTTTTTTTACATATCTATGTTAAACCAGTATTTGGCACACTGCTGGAGTTCTCACTCTCCTATTTTTACTCCTTTCTAGAAAATGTGTACAGTTTCACCTTGACACTATTTATTCTTGATAGCTTTTTAAAAAAAATCAATCTATCACTTTTCTTTTTCCATAACAGAATTACTGGATAAAATTCAAGGGTAGTGTATCTGTTTAAAGCCCATCCTGGGCTACAGTGGGTATCCAGGATAGCATTTCATGCCAAATCGTCTACTCTATGACAAGTTGTGTGGATCCATGATAGTAATGAGATCCCACATACCTTTTCCATGTGTGACATTCAAGTGTTGAAAGCTGGAGAGGTGGCTAAGCATCTCTGGTCATCATGACCTGCCTTTGCACATGGTTGACTGGATTTGTGCAGAGAAGGTTCCCTACCCCGCTGCCTCAATATGCCCGTCATTTGGCCAATCCTAATCTCAGTTGTGAGGAAAAGGAATTTTCCATCACAACAGTCAGTTTGAGGTAGGACTCTACACAAGCTTTTTGGAGTTAATAATTCAGGCTTTCTTTGGTTCCTCCCTCCTGCCCACAACCTTCTGTAGGAATTGGTGTCTTTTCCTGCGCTGACCAGTGTCCCTCTGTAAACTAAATGGCAAAAGCCACTGCTTTAGCAGCAATGACTTTTGTCACTATAACAAAATGCCTGAGCACTTTGAAAAGATTTGTCTTGTTCTTAATGTTCTAGTCTGAGATTAACAGCCAGAATGCTTCAGACCTCAGTCTAGCATACCAGGATAGGAATGTGAGTTGGAGAAAAACCAACATCATGAGCCACAAAGCAAAAGGAAGGGAGCATGGTACCAATGTTCCTTTAAGGACCTCCCACCAGGTGCCATATCCTGAATGTTCAACTACATCCCAGGTATTTTCAGACTATCTACTGCAAACCAATTGCTTCACATAGCACCTTAAGGAACACTGGTCCACACCACAAGTCTTGAGAGAACCTGTTTCTGGGAACGCTCCCCTAGTACACAGCACACTTCGCTGCTGCTGGTTCTCTGTAACTCATCTCCTGGGTTACAGACTGATCAAATATTAGAAAAAAACATCCTGTACTTCCAGAATACTGTGTCTGAAGCAAGCCTCATCCTCCACACTTTCTCTAAAGTGTCTCAGAGACCTTGAGTCCCTCTTAAAATTTGGGGTTCTTCTGGCAATCCTAGTGTTTAGTTACCCAGTTTGGTAATTAGTGAGCACAGGGCTCAGCAAACTGTTCTTTTGCAGGCCAGAGAGTGTTTTCAGTTTGTAGACCTCCTGCTTCAACACTTAGGAAACTGTTGTAGTGAAGCAAAAGCAGCCTTAGCCAGGCTGGGAAGAAATGGACATAACTGCACCAGCAAGTTCCTGGTTCTTGCCCAAGGCCCTAAGTACTTTTACACAACTAAGATCGAATACAACAGTGTCAGGGAAGGTTTGCAAAGGAGCCATCTTTGAATCTCTGGAGGTAGTCCTTGGTGGCCTTGGAAAGTTGTGAGCAGAGTTTTAAAAGAAATCTCTAGAGAAGTTTCAGCTTTTTGGAGAAGCTCTGAAGTACAGGTGACCACCTAAGGAAGGAAGGAGGGTGGGAGGGCTTTTCAGTATTAAAGTGCTTTTAGATTTGCTGAATCAAAGGCATAGAGAATTCCACAGGTGGAGGGAACCTTATTCACTTTGTAAGTACAGGAGCCTGGCATTTCATTCTGACTCCACATGCCGTCACCATCTTCTAGACCTCTACCAAGGAAAAATGTGTGATTATATACATTTAGAGTCTGCAGACCTCGAAGCTGTAAAGCAAAATGGCGTAACAGTTCTTTCTAGTAAGAGGTTACTTTTGTTGTTTGCAGTCTTCCACCTTTTTCTTTTCTTGCTTTCTTGCAGATGGATAGCTTATGAAGGATCCAATTTCTTGGGAAGGCAAATCCTCCTTTTCCCTAACGAGATCCCAAACTGGACAGCATTTAGTGGGTGGAAAACGATTGGTTCTATCCGCCCTATGAAGCAGGTAAGTAGAGAACCAACACATTAGATAGCTTGATTTTTCTGGCAGAAATGTCATAAACCATAGTATCTGAGATATTGACCATTTAGTTACTTATGTAACAAAGGGGAGGTTATATTCTTATAGGAATCTTATATATTTGATTTTAGTGTTGAATACAAAGTTCCATCAGTCATATTCTTTTCATAAAAGTTAAAATACTGTAAATTCTGTGATAAAAAATGGGAAAAAAGATCCTTAATACTGAGTTTTACTTTGCATTTGGTTTTTTTCTTATGTAACCTTCAGGTTGAATCCTAGCAACTTAAAGTAGTATTTATCACACACCTACTGCATGTCAGTCTTATGTTCCAAAGCTTCCCACTGCACTAGGATACAATCTGACTCCTCCTTGCGCCCCCAGCCTTGTCTCCTCCCTCACGACGGTACCATATGCACCCACGTACAGAGGGCCTTTCCAACCAACTGTTAACAAGGTTGTGTCGTCTGTGTAGAATGTTTCTTCATTCTTTGCCAAACTAGTTCTTAACTATCCTTCTAATTCAATCCAATATGCCAGGTCCTCCTAGGTGCCTCCCTAATCCCTCCATTAAAGTAAAAAGGGGAGGCCACTTGTTTGTTTCTTGGCCGCCCAGACTCCCAAAATATTCACACAGAAACTATATTATTTAAATTACTGCTTGGCCCATTAGCTCTAGCTTCTTATTTGTTAACTCTTACATCTTAATTTAACCCATCTCCACTAATCTGTGCATCACCACAAGGTTGTGGCCTACCAGCAAAGTTTCAGCACATCTGTCTCCAGCAGCAGCTCCATGGCTTCTCCTGACTCTGCCTTCTTCTTCCCAACATTCAGTTTAGTTTTCCCCACCCAGATCTGTTCTACCCTATCAGGCCAAGCCAGTTTTCTTTATTCATTAATAGTAATCACAGCATACAGAGGGGAATCCCACATCACTCCGGTCTAAATTAAAACCGTCTTAAGATTTTGGTTCTTTTTCTGTAAGACTATATGTAGCTTATAACCACATCAGTCCAGATGAATTGGACCCATCCCTACTCCACTGGAAACCACTTTTGAGAAGCTGTAGTACTTATTTTACTTACTACTCTATCTCTAGTACCTGTCACAGTGGTGCGTAACCAAAGGCTCAGAACTTTGTTCTAAAGGAACAATATATAAGTTGAATAGAGCTTTAGTGTCCTCTAAGAAGAGATATTAGACAGAGTCCACCTGTCCCTTAACAGCAGTTTTGGATTAAACATTACAAACTCATTTGATCACCAGGACCCATATTAAAAGCAGGCATGATGGTGCACATAGTCAATTCCATCAGGAGGGAAGTAGGGACAGGAGGATCTCCTGGCCAGCTTCCCTAGAAAGTTGTGAAGTTCCAGGCAAGTGAAAACCCCATCTCAAAAGTAGATGACACCTAAGGGACCACACCTAATGTTGCCCTCTGACTTCTACATGTACACATGCAAACTTGTGAGCCCACAATACCACACAGACCTATAGCATCAGTCAAAACAATGCATGATCATCCAAAGCCACAGGCAGTGTGTGGTACCAGAAGGGGAAGTAGTACATGCAGACCTGGAAAGTCTCCAAGTCAGGCCAGGAGTGTCATGGGTAGCAGATGAGCTGTCTCATTTCTCTTTAGAATATTGCTTAACTTGATTCTCAAAGTCTTTTAAGGTAGGAATTATCATTGGAAAATGAAGACTAAGGTAAAGTGGTTTAACAAAAGCAAACCAGGTGGTTAGAACCAAGATGTGAACATGGACCTTTTATGTCTAAGTTTTTAGGCACTCAGGGTCTCTCAAAATAAGATCAGCATTTGCAGGGCTCTACCACGCACTCCAAGCAGTGTGCAATGTCTAGTAGTTACAGAAGTTGAGGCTGATTTGCCCACCTCATAGTGCTTGGTAACTAACCAAATTACCTTTTCTTGCCATCTCCTTCAAAACACTCAGATTCTGTCACTTCAAATCATAGCTCTGCAAACAATGTGATTTTGATCACTTCATTTCTTAGTACCGTAGGTTCCTCACTGGTGAAGCTATTGTCATCACTATGAATATTCAGTAGCATAGGGACACATATTGGGCTTGTATTAACTGTGGTAACACACTTTGAAAGTAAACTGTTACCCACCATGTTCCTTGAGAGAACCAGAGATGTACACTTTGAAGGTAAACTGTTACCCACCGTGTTCCTTGAGAGAAACAGAGATGTTCTGTTGAAGGACACCAAAACATTAGTGTTAAGTATTTTCTCTTAAGATAAGCCTCTCCACCAACACAAATAATCCCAATCAAACCAAATTAAACCAAACTAAAAGATACCTATGTTTAATAGATGACCTTACTCCCGGGTGGACCCTGGAAACATGGACAGGGGAAGACCCTGTGTTCATTCTCTGGGGGCAGTTTAAATAGCCCGTGGGAGTGGTCTGGACCTTCCCTGGGGAGGGGGTAACCATTTGGTGGGCTTTCTCATGTAACGGCGTAAATGAATGCAAACAGATTGTAAAATATATACACAGTTTTAATGGGGAAATTAGACTTACAGTACCACGGTTCCTGCGGAGAGCAGGAAGCAGAAGGGGCGGCTGCGTGCACGCCCGGCAGATTTATAGGTAAACATTCGCCCAAGGCGGACACGCCCCCTAAGGCTGGGCTTAACCCTACATTCTCAGAGGTGGAGTTTGTACTGAGGCAACTCCCAGGGGAGGGACCTTATGCCAGGAGCTGGGGTGAAGCCCCCAGCCAAACAATTAGTGGTTTCTCAGTACACTAATGGTACAGAATTCTTCTTACCCACATCTACAGGAAAATGGGTAATCCAACTTAACAAAAAAACACAAGTGGCTTTTACAGACTACCTAGTAATAAGAATCCTATGTTCCCTGTGATATTATGCTATTTTGGCTTCCCATGCTGGGTTTCAACCAAAAGCCTCATGTATGGTCAGCCTCTACCATTGAATTACATCCTCAGTCATCTGAGTGATTTCTCTCCTGGACAAGAACCATTCCTATTGTTCAGGGTCCTGTGATAAAAATTGCTTAGAATAACCTCTTAATTTGACAAGCTTTTCTGCGTAACTTTAATTAAAATATAATTTCACCACTTCCCCTCCTTGCGGCCATTTCCCACATCCTTATTCCCTCTTGAATTGATGGTCGTTTTTACACACATACATACACACACACACACACACACGTCTTTTGGTATTGTCACTGCTGTATTTTTCTGTCATAGGCTCCACCTCCTGTAAGACGAAGCTTCTTTGAGGGGTGAGAGCTACACTGCTCTTTAACATGCAGTTGGAATTGTGCAGGCTGAGTAAATGACTGGTACCTCTTTGAAAGGTTCTCTTTTAAGATCTATGACCTCCCTAGTATGAAGCACGGTTTCCCTCTTGCTGAGTGTGCTTTACATCCAATTAGAAAGCTGTCAGTTATTGCCAAGTTATAATGGCCACTATGGTACCGTTAGGGTTATCTGGCCATGGTGGCTAATGTTGTGATCCACATGCACCATAGCTGGGCAGGACTGTTGATTGCCTCCCTCCCCTGGCAGTTTGTATAACATCTTCTGTACTCTGAAAGTAGTCCTTGGGGAGGAAGCTGTCAGGTCAAATCCAGTTGAGATCTTCAGAGTTTTGTGTCTAAAGTACAGGGTGTCTTCAGCAACAGGACTTACTGTTAACCTTTTGAATTCTTGATATTAATTTCAAAATAATGCTTTAGATTATTTCCTCATTGTTTAGCTAAGTTAGGTCACCAATTTGAAACTCACCCAAAGAATCCAGTTTTGAAAACATCAGGTTTGTTTGTTGTTGTTGTTGTTTTTTACTAAATGAAACTTGGTATCAGTATTGGTGCTGTTGTTTATATCCTTGTTGAGGAACCAGGGAATAATTAAAACACGATCTTCCTTGAAGCTAGGAATCCAGAAGTCACAAAGATACTTACAATGCATCTCAGTGACTTTAACTGTAATTACAGAAAAGTTAGATGACAAACGGTAATAAAGGTAATCAGTACCTTGCTTGGTCTAATTGATTAGAACTGTAATGTTTAGTCCTAAAGTAATTGGAGTTCTGTTGTCTGTGAAGGTCATACCTGTTTTATATGTGCAAGGTAATGAAACTGTGACAGTTCACTGAAGCTTCAAGAATAATTGTTTGTGTGGAAGACAACACTGAGTTGTGGGTACTAGGTACATAATTACAGTTATAATTATTGATGCCAGAGTTGTTAGAATAGGCTTAAATAGAGGGCTAGAGGGATGTATAATTAAGCAGTCCTTCTCGAGGTTTGGATCCCAGCCCTGATGGTGGGCTAGTTTAGGATCAAGGCTGTTCTGTAAGGTGTTCCGGTAAGTTGTCAGACCTGTGCAATGTCTTGAGAAGCAGTTCGTCAGGGCTTCAGCTTTCCTGTTCTCTCAGCATGGGATTCCTGCGGAAAGTTCAAGTCTTTCCGGGAGGGCCACACACCCTTGTCCTACCAGGATGGTTACAAGCATGAATGTGGAAGTAGTTTACTTCTTGTCAGGTGGACTTTTTATTCACAGCCAAATATTTGCCCACTTAGTAACTTAAATACTTAACAATTTACCAAAACGTAACCAGTTTCACGTTGATGTGTCTTAAGTTTCAAAAATACACTATTCACTGGTGGTCTTGCCATAGACTCACACTTCACTTATTCCCAGTGAAGGCACTCAGGTCGCAGATCATGTATTACCTAGCTAGAGTTCTATTTGGGATGCCAACTCTCACCCAGAAGGGATAGTGGTGTTTTGTACTTTCCGGGTGCTTCCTGTTGAGCTGTTTTCAGTGCCCTTCCACTCTTTTATACTTACAGGGGGGACAGTATGGGTCTCTCGGGCATCCTGCCAGTGACCTGCGACCCTATCTGTGCTAGCTTTTTTTATAAAACTGAAGCCACGGATGTTTTCTCTAAAAGGTTCTGGTCATTCTGATAACAGCACATGGCTTAATGTCTCTTAAAGGCTTAGCAAATAACTAGATTTATTTTTAATGGCCTCAGGTTTTTTTTTTTTAAATAAAAATAAAAGCACTCCAGAATAAATCTACTCCCATTTTACATCCCAATCCCAGTTCTCGCTCCCTCCACCCCACCCCACCCACTCCTCAGAAAGGGTATAAGTCACCAAAGTCTAGTACACTGCTTTGAGGCAGGACCAAGGCCCTCCTCCACTATATCTAAACTAAGCAAGGTATCCTTCCAAAGAGAATGGGTTCTAAAAGCCAGTATAAGTAGTACGGATAAATCCTGGCCTCACTGCCAGTGGCCCCAGTCTGCCCAGCCATACAACTGTCACTCACATTCAGAGGGCCTAGTTTGGTTCTATGCTGGGGTGGGGTGGGGGGGCCACACAAGCTCCCATTAGTTCAGGTAACCTGTTTGAGTTGGTATCTTCATCACGGTCCTGACCCCTTTGCTCATATTATTGTTCCTCCCTTTCTTGGACTGAACTTTGGGATTTCAGCCCAATGCTCTGCAATGATCTCTGCGTCTGCGTCCAATATGACTTTTGAATGCAGTAGTTCTTTGTTAAATAAAGATAAAAGGCCTTGCTCTAGGGGTTTTCAAGACCTTCCTTACCAGCTGCTGACCATTTAATGACTGTATTGTCACCAAGATCCACCTTGGGCAGTACCTGGCCTTTCCTCTCCATCCCTGAGTATCTGAGATGTGATGAAACACAAAATCCCTACTTCTTCACTGTTGCAGCCTTTCCACATTGAGTTCTGGTGAATGCAACTATTACCTTTCACCCTTTCCAATGGTCACCTCTCAGAGTGTTTAATAGACATTACACAATTTAACCTTTGTGCTCAAGGATTTGTCATTAGAAAAATACTTACCAAAGAAAATGAGTGAAACCGTATTTATTAAAAAGTACCTTTTTACTTCCCTGCTTTGGGGAGATGTTTTTCCATTGTGGAAGGCTCCTCCCATCCCAACTTAAATGGCTTCCCTCTTTTTCGTAGCCTGCAGTATACATCAGAATAAGGAACCGAGCCCAGGATGAGTATCTGACAGTCACTGGGAACCTAGCTGATGCACGGACAATGTCTGTGTGCATCTCTCCCTACAGTGGGAAGGACACTCAGATCTGGCACTACTGCCGGGGACTCTTTAAATCTAAGGTAAAAGATCATTTTTTCTGATGTTTGCATTTGTATGTTAACTACAATAACTACAATACTGTCAGGTGGCATGCTGAAAACACTGTTGAAAAAGACCACTGTACAATCATGAAAATGCTGACACATGTAAAATGGACTTAAGATTCTTTTCTTAATGTAGAAAGTACAGTTTGGGTTCTTAACACATACCTAAATGATTCCTTCCACTGGAGCCAAATCGGACACTATGCTTTTGAGAAGGGTTCCTTATTTGACGACCCAAATAAAACCTATTGTTTCCATGATTCCAAAAGTGTTAAACACTTTCTTTTCAGAATATACAGAGGAGTTGTAATAGAAGAAACTGTTATGAAAGATGCTTAAAAAATGAAATGCAAGCTTTCCCCCCTCATCATGCTTGATGTTCTGGGAATAGAACACTAATTCAGAAAAATACTATGGTGTCTTGATTTTATCACCAGCAACATGGAAAGCATTTAAAAGTAATTTTGTACCTGCTTACTGTATCTGAATTGTCAGTGTTTTGTTATTTTAACATAGAAAACCAACCATCACATGGTATATTTAAGGTAGCAGGAATTTAACATTTTTAACAGGCCTTTTCTGAAGACCTGTAGAAGCAGAGCCTTTTAAAAATAAGTGTATTTTAAAAATCAGCCAGAAAGACATTTAAAGATAAATTGCAGTTATACAAATGTCAGTGACTTATTAAAGAAAGGGTGCCCCTGTTTATATTTTACTTCTTAAATCGTAGGCCAGTGATACATGTCTTGATGTGATTGGTGGCCGGGACACACCTGGAGCCAAGGTAGCCTTGTGGACTGAACATGGGCAATTCAGGCAGAAGTGGAGACTGAACAGAAATGGAACTATCAGCTCTTACCTGAGTGATGAACTTGTTCTGGATGTTAAAGGTAGGCCTTTGATAATAAAGAAATTTTGCTAAGAAGGAACTAATGTACTCTAGAGTCATGTAGCCAGAGAACAATGAAGTCTAAATAGATTTCCCTTCATTAGAATAGTAAAATTTTCACTTACAACCTTAATTTTCAAGAGCTGTTGGAATTCTAAATTTGAAGCACCAAAACCTACAAAATAAGGGATACCATCTGTTTCTTTCCCAGAACATTTTTTGCACTGAATAGCTGTGATCCTTAAAAACCCTCTGTTAAAATTTATGGCAGGAGCAATTAACCTTGTTGTTTAATTCTGCAAGATCAGGACCAATATCATTTATGGTTGCTCTAGTTGGGGTAGGCAGAGCCACTGCTGCTGTAAAAACAAAAGCAGTACCTAACACTTGGCTAGAGTTTACTAGGGGGGCTTTGTTTTGTATGGCATAGGACTATTCATTCACAATTGTATTTTCTAGCTTTTTAGTTTGACAATAAAGTCCAATTTGAAGTGAATAATGACTATGTTGTTTAAACTGTTTTCCCTCTCAAACTGCTTTGAAAATAAGAAAAAGTTGTGCAGTTGCTAATCATCTGTGTAACAAACTTTTCTTTTGTGATTTCTATTTTAGGTGGAAACTATTATGACAAAACTCATGTTATTGTCAATCAGCCCCTGGAAGGAGAAGAAACACAGAAATGGGACATCGAAATCTTGTGAGAATCACAAAGACAGCTGCACCCTCATTGCCCTGTGTGCATGGGAAGGAAGCTGTGTCCGCATTATTGCATTGCTCACACAAAAGACCTTTCTCCTAAGCAGTGAAACTACTGCTCCATGGAAAAGCTAAAAATATTCTCACCAGTTATGCAGTGTCCTTGTGAAGCAAATGTAATGATTTTTCCTGATGGATTCAGTTGTGGTGACCAATTTCCTGAAATCTGTACTTCAGGTCTCCTAACCACCAAATATGAATCCCATTCTTGATGGCCAGACAATGCTATTACCTGCATTAGTATTAGCATCCTGTTCCATGCTTGTGTGAGTGAGGGTCAGGGAAAACAAATGCCTACAGGTTGTCATATCCTGCAGGAAGATGAGTACCTTTTAGCACCACTGAAGAAACATTTAATAAGCTTTTGTATTAAGCTGCTGCTGTATTAAGTAAACCATAGGGTTTCTATATAGAAGCTTTTTATAAAAAACACCCGTAAGTATTTATACTCTTCAATGAACTGATCTCAGGAAGGGAAGAAGCAGGAAGGCACTAGTACTCTATATTTTCTGCTCTATGGCCAATCTTTACTGCTTGTCTAACTACAAATGTATAAATAACATTGGAGCACTCACCAGGTATCCTGGTGTTAACCAAGATGTCCTAAAGTGGCAATGCTCTTAAGTATAAGTCACTATCTTCCTCGAGTAAAGGAAAACAGGGCTTCTATTTTGTCTCTGCCACCTAACTTTCTCTACTCAGTGACAGACAATTCAGGGTCAACAGCCTGCCCTTTCCTGAGATGGACAAAACTAATTGAGACACCACTGCTTTCAGCCTCAACTTTTATCAGAAAGAAAACAATACTCTATTTTTACATAAGTACTTTAAAAAATACCAACCTCTATGCACTTTAGACTCAAAGACCTCTAACTTTTAAGTATTTTTTTTTAATACACTTGGTCTTTTCATGTATATATACTGGTCTTTGGGTTTTTTTAGTCTCTGGCTTTTCTGTCATCTAAGCAGTGTCTGGAAGCCCCTCACAGGTGTGGCAGTATTTCATGAAACATTTACTTTAATGGGGAAAGAGGTCATGTAAACTCAAATATATGTATATATTCATTGTAAAAACAATAACTTTCTAAGTTTTGATTGTTAAAGTATTTTTGGAGCCACTGCGGCTCTTTAAAGGAGTTATTTTTCTTCCAAAGAACCAAGACAAAGCCAGGTTAATGACATAATTCTCTACAACACATGTCCTGGAGCTGTGCCTTTTCTACAACACTGGATTAAATAAACTTGTCACAAGTCCTGACCTGCTCTCCCTCTTGTGTCCGTGAGTACGTGTGGAAATGTGCCAGCTTCTCCCTGCTTTGCGGTGTAACCATGCCTCCACCCAGGGTGTTAACACCAGGACTCACCTAGAATTAAACTCTGCCTTTACTGTGCATAGGAAATAACAGTTCTCTGTATACAGGCACTAGAATACTTGTATTAAACACTCCGTCCAGAGAGATATTGCCAAGTTGCTCTTTTCTTCATCTGTGTGAAGTTTTAGGTCCTTGATAGGCACTGCTGAACCACTCCAGATTTGCTTCAGAGCATCCATATGTGATAAAGGAAAGCGAAGTCCATAAAGCTTTAGAGGGATAGATTGTTTAGTACCAAAGGAAAAGAAAATTCTAGATTTTTGCATAAGCTTATAGAATTCTCTCATATGAAATGTTTTAGAAAAAATTATTTACTTCAACGGTAATTAGATAATTCACAGAAGTAACAATGTACTTCAACAGTAAAGTTGTTGCAGAATGCTTGGCATTCATCACACTTTTCCTTTAAGGCCACACTGTGTTTTAAAGCTGCTGCCTTAATCATCCATCCCTGTGCAAGTGTCCTATCAATCAAGTAAAATGGTGGTCCACACTGCACATGACCTTCAATTACAAGAAATTATCCCAGCCATAACCCAAACAACAGGAAAGACATGTTTTTAGGTGAACACACCTGTGTTTCCTCATCTTTTCCCATCATGTGTGCCTGTCTCAGATTCTTCAGAGAATGATAGATGTAAGCCATCATTTGTGGAGCTTCATCCTTTAAAGAAAATGTCAAGTTATCAACAAGAAAAAGACTGAGGGGTTCAGCACTAGGAGGGTTTAAAAATAATTCACCACCAAGAAAAATCTTTTGAGGGGAGCTTGGGGAATCCTCCCTGTGTAGCTCTGGCTGGCTTGGCAGTAGCTATGTAGCCTTAAATTCAGAGACCTGCTTGACATGAAGGCATACAGCATCATGCCTACTCCCAGGAAAATCTTAAAGCCTTGGGCCTTGGTCCTCCACCAAAATTTACTCAATTCTGTTCAGAATCCTGTGGGCACAAAGTTACAAATACAGCTGTTGATACTTGAAGTCACTGTTTTAGAGAAACCAGCATGTTAAAGAACTTGATTTATGTGTCAATTTATCAGTGAGTTTCTTCCTTGAATCATCTGCACTTTGTTCTATCAAAATTTGATGTTTCTAGGACAAACTAGTAAGTTATATGTTTCTAGGACAAACTAGTAAGTTATAAAGTGGCCAATTGTTGAGATATATGAGCTATGTTATTTTAGTAAATAGTTTTAGTAAACTTCCATTTAAATTTCAATAGTGTCAAAATGATCTCTACTCCCTTCTGTCCCCATCCTAAATGGGGCAACCTATTTTCTTCCACAACCTTCATCATTCCTTGTCATTGCTTAGTTAATAAAGGCCTGGGCCAACATACAATGTCTCACACTTATTAGTTATCAGAATCATTAGGCTTTTTTGAAAACAAGGTATGAGTGTATACTTCAGTGGTTTTATTTATGTCATCCTTCTCCAGGCTTTTTCCCGATGGCTGCAACCTGACTTTTTGCAACCCCCTCAATGTTAGGAATTAACAGGTAAATCCCTAAGTATAGAATAGTTCTCACAGACTTAGTATTCTTTGGGGCTTAATAAATGGAAAGAATACATTTCAAACCAGGTGAAACTTGAGAATTTTTTTTCTTAATTTTTTTTTTATGTCTATAGGTGTTGTGCTTGTATGTATGTTATGTATACCACCTACATGACTAGAAATTATGGAGGACAAGACATTGACTGCCCTGGAACTGGAGTTGGACAGTTGTAAGCTGCCATGTGGATACTGAGAATAGAAGCTGGGTTATGTTTAAGAGTAGCAACTGCTCTAACTACTGATCCATCACTCTAGCCATAGAAATTTACAATTTTAGAAAGCATTCCTATTAGCCAGTTTGGAGAACCAATCACAAAAAAGGCCAAATTATAGGCTATAGATTTTGTTCTCTATGATCTACACTAAAGAATTTAAGCCAGATCTCTACAGTATAGAGAATGAGAGGAACTGACACAGGGAAATTCAAATCAAGTTCTTCATGCAAGAGCAGTGTAGCCTGCAGTAGATTAGAAAGCAGAGAAAGAAGAGGATCTGGGGATTAGGCTAAGCCCTAAACTCCCTACAGAAAGGACAGTTTAGAAGAGGAACTATGAGACAGTCATTATCCGAGTGGAGTAACTTGAGATTCATGGCAGTAGTATAAACAGAGGACATCACTTCCTTCTGCATACTTACAGATTGATTCTCATCTGGCCCTATTGTGAGGACAACGTGGTCTCTAAACTGCAGTCTTATTGTGCTGTCCAGCGTTGGGAACTTTTCAGCTAGAACAGAAAACCATCCATCAAAAAGGA
Source organism: Microtus ochrogaster (assembly GCF_000317375.1). Taxonomy (NCBI): domain Eukaryota; kingdom Metazoa; phylum Chordata; class Mammalia; order Rodentia; family Cricetidae; genus Microtus; species Microtus ochrogaster. Next base: position 90,334,535 of record NC_022010.1, read on the forward strand.
ACCAAGAGATTCAAACTTGCTTGCAACACATCTTTTAGCTCACATTCTCCCAAGTACTCACTCCGACGTGTATGGTGATAATTAAAAGTGCAGCTTGCACCCCCATGGATCTCATTCTTACAGTGATACAGACATATCATTATGTAAATAATAGCACATATCATTATGTAAACAATAGCACAAATTAATAGTGAATTAGAGGGCCAGGTGTGGGGCTCTGTGAGAGGGTGCTTCTCTAGCATGAACCTCTGTATGTGTGCCCTGTATTCAATTCCTAACCCCACACACAAAAAGTACATTAAATAGGTATAAATAAGCCCACCAAAGCACAACAGATGGAAAGAAGTGTGTTATTTTCTGTGCACCGTGGAAGGAATGAGCTGTATGACAATGGGACATGATCTAGTGCAGTAAGTCGAGCATTGTGTCCTTTAAGACTGTCCAGTCTTTCTAAAGTAAATTAAAATTAAAAGAACCATAAAAAACAAGCTGGCCTTATAGGGTCATTAAAGAATCATAACTTTAATGAATATAGTAACTAAACTTGGGAAACCATTAAATAAGCATTCTGAACCATATATAGAGATCTACTTAGCAAGTTACATTCTCCTAATAAATTACTGGTAAAATATGCCAGTGTTAATAGATGCAATCAAAACTAAATGCTAAGCTTCCTTCAAATACTGTATAATAAAGATGTATATAGAATCACTGTAAATAGGGCCTTATGTTCTTTAGTGGTTGTCACCTCCTGATAGGTAAGATAGGAAAAAGATTCTTGCTGGCCTGAGACAAAGGGTTGGCCCCAGTCAGCACTAGGTCTCAGCATTCTCTTGAACACTGCTTAACAGAACACCACTGTCAGCCAAAATTACGGTGACTGACAGGTCAAAATGTAAAAGTACCACCATGCATAACTGTGTCTGAACTAAAGCAAAAATGAAAACACTGCTCAAATTATTAATGACCCAACCCTCCTCTACCCTGCTTCCTGAGTGAAGGTGCGGCTTACCTGAGGTAACTTAAGCCTCAACCATTGTTTCCACACACTGGGTAATATAGAAGAGACTCACCTACTTCCAGACAGCACCAATTCATACCAATGCTTTGCTTCCATGAGTCCTCTTGAAACTGAAATGCCCTAGGTTAAGCCCACACACTGTAAATTCTTTCTAATGCCTTTTTCGGAGATACTCCATAGTTCTCAATGTGTGCAGCTTTCTCATTGCAACATATCAAATTATACAACTTTGAATTTGGGAACGTATTCTTGATAGCTTTTGCTAAAGGACACTGCCATCACCTTTCTGGCAGTGCATTATATCAGCTGAAGACTAGACCTATCACATATTAGCCACCTACAACTTGGGAGATCCATGCTATCTTTGACCATTTTTTTATTTACCTGGTGGTGACAGCATTTTAACAGGCTTGCCTTAATTCTAATAAAATGTCAATATTCAAGTTCTCCAACAGTTCTCAATATGAATAAATGACTACTCAAATACATTCCTCAATCAAAATTAGTTATTTTCTAAAACACTGTTGACAAGTTGTTATGAGAGCAGCATTGTCTGTCAAATCATATACACTAAGGAGAGATTGCTGTCCACATGAAGCCTAAAATGTTTCCTATGTTCCATCAAGACAGAGACCACCCAGTAAGGCATCAAGCATGCCCCAATACACCCAGCACCCAAAAAGAAACATCAAGCTCTCTCTACCTGGTTCCAACAAATCTGTTCCATTTTCCAAGAAGTAAGGAGGAAGTCTGCACATGACAAAATCCTTCTTCATGTCTGATGGCAGCAGTCCTTTTCTGTCTTCTAGCTGGTCTGCAAGAGTCCTGAGAAAGCCACTCACCTTTCTCTTTGCAGCAGTTGGGGTTTCCACTTGCTGAAAGTAAAGATGTGAAGGCTGACTGGATGCTGGTGGAGGTAGCTGCCTGGGTCAGTTTTCACTGCAGTAGGCTGAGCCTCAATCTCAACACTATAGCCTAACACTCACTGATATAAAAAAGTATGTCATCCCATGGTGGGGAGGGACAGCCTGGACCTTAAGAAAGGGAAGCCTATTACTTCCTTGCTCATCTTACATTGTCTATCACTTGTTAAAATGTAAATAAAACAATAATTAGAACAATTTTCAGAATTTTGCTTAGAAAGGGGGCTAATACAGTACGGTCCAGGCTCTGTCTTTGGAAAGCAGGTCACTGATGACCTTAGGTAATGGAAGCAACCTCTGTTCTACGCAGCCTCGATCAATTTACTGTCTACAAGCTAGCCAAAGTGTACTCCTATTCCAAATGCAGAAACATACACCAAGGCCCAGGTCTGCATGTGCCTCTTCTCAAACTAGAAACCTGATGTGTGCTCTGTACAGATCTGGGGCCATGTTTACCTCTTCAACTATTTATTCAGACAATATTCTCAGTCTTACTACTGCTTTGAAAAATAAAAACAAACAAAACTACCAAAACAACAATCACAGATGGTCACAGAATGGCCCCACATGAAGCCACACTCCATTTGCTGAATAAATCCTGCAGCTCAGCACAGAAGGCTAGCTCATTTCATCTTGGAAGAATGCTCTTGGGTCCTTAGGAAGCAGGGCTTTGGCTTATCTGGTCCCCCTAGCTTGCCACCTCCATTTCTATCTGCTTGTTCTTACCATGAGCATCCTCCGGGGTATTCCAGTCCTTAATGCCACATCTTCCTTTGCAATGTCAAATACAAGCGCAGAAATGGAATCCAAAAGGAAATCTCCCCATGAACTAGAACATGAAACAAGAAAATGAAAATAACCAAAGTAGGTAATGAGCAAACAATATATGTAAATACCCATTTACTAGCAATGCTGCCAACTGGGGTCCTGCTTGCTCATTTCCAAGGACTCAGAAAATTAAAGAGATACTACTACAAAAACAGAACTTCAAAGGATCAAACTAAACACAAGCCTCTATGGGGACAGCTTTATAGAAAATTCTGGCAGTCAATAAAAGTCCTAGATAACAGACAAATCTCTACTTGTGTTGCAAGGAGGGCACGCTTGTTCGTCCCGACCGCCCAGCTAGCTTAGTCCCGAAATAACCACACAGAAACTATATTAATTAAAACACTGCTTGGCCCATTAACTCTAGCTTCTTATTGGTTAACTCCTACATCTTATTTAACACATTACTTTTAATCTGTATATCACCACGAGGTCAACCAGAAAAGTTTCAGCACATCTACCTCCGGGTGCAGATCCATGGCGTCCCTCTGACTCCGCCCGAATATTGTGTATAATTGTTTGTTTACATTTAAAGGGGGATATGATATAGACATGAATAATTTGCAGTGGTATGAATCTTGGTTTATTGATACAAATTTAAGGTCAATTTTGTTATATGTATTTTTGCTCTTGATTAAGGTATTGTGATTGTGTAGTTCATTTAAAAAATGTAATGTATAATTTAAAAATATAGGTTAATAGATAATCATCTTTAATAGTCAAGGTTGTAATCATGTTAGTTAGATTTTCTAGATGTATAGATATATTTCAGTTAGTTAGGTATTCAAATCTTTCAGAGACCTTCAGAATATGGCATTTAAATGTTTTAAAATTTTAGGACTTTTCATAACAGTGAGACACATCTGCTCCTGGCAGCACCAATCTACTTCAAGAGAAAGATAGGCATTAAAGAGGCTCCTTATGGATTTGGTTAGCCATTTGAACAAAAAAAAAAAAAAAAAACTGCTCTTGCCTAGACTGCTTCCCTGGGCATACAGGACCTGCCCCCCCCCAAAAAAAATGACTGCTAAACTTGCCTAAAGGTGAGATGATCCTTCGGGGTTCCTGTTTCATAAAAGAGTCTGCAAGACATTCTGCAGGATACAGAAAAAAATAACTAAACTGTCTTTAAAATTTTCTACTTCATAAAAAAGTTTGCTAGATAATATGGGCCTGCAGGCTGAAGATGGATGCCTCAACAGTTCAGAAGAATTTTCGGTAACTGTCCAGGCAGCGAGAGGTCTCTGTCAATTGTAGAGTTTTGGAAGTTGCTTATAATGTACTTCCAGTTTACATAGGTAATATTATATCCTTCTAAAGTCTTCAATGGAATTGAAAAATTTATATAGTTTTCCTTAGTTATGATAAAAGATAAAGTAGATATAAATACTGTGACTACAATTCTCGCTTGATAACTGTTTTGTTATATGTAATTTTACTATGTTGAAGCCTTCCTTTTTGTTTAAACAGAAAAGAGGAAATGGTGTGGAGGTCCTTCTGTCTTTGTGTTGCTTTCATTGGTTAATAAAGAAACTGCTTTGGGCCTGTTGATAGGGTAGAATTTAGGTAGGCAGGGAAGACAGAACTGAATGCTAGGAGAAAGACAGGCAGAGTCGGAAATATACCATGGATCCATCAGAGACAAACACTGGGAATTTTACCCGGGAAGCCACTGCCACGTGGCTATACACAGATTAATAAAAATAGGTTAAATTAATTTAATAGGTTAAATTAAGAATTAGCCAATAAAAAACTAGAACTAATGGACCAAGGAGTGATTTAATTAATACAGTTTCTGTGTGGTTATTTCAGGTCTAAGCTAGCCGGGTGGCCAGGATGAACAAGCAGCCCCTACTTGAAACATACTTGAACAGTGATACGCCACATTTTACTTAATAAGAGGGAAGCTAGCCGGGCAGTGGTGGCGCACGCCTTTAATCCCAGCACTCGGGAGGCAGAGGCAGGCGGATCTCTGAGTTTGAGACCAGCCTGGTCTACAAGAGCTAGTTCAAGGACAGGCTTCAAAGCCACAGAAAAACCCTGTCTCGAAAAACCAAAAAAAAAAAAAAAAAAAAATTAACTTTGCCTCCTCTGAGGTAGTTAGAATTGTCTCATTTCTGCCTCTGTGGCAGTTAGAATTGGCTCTTTCCCAACCATGTACCAGTTTAAGTAAAAAAAAAAAAAAAGAAACACTCTGTGGGGTTGCTTTAACACTTCTTAGCTTATTTAAACACCAGCAGATTTCAAATTGAGGGCTATAGACAAGATGAAATTACATACAGCTTCTGCTTCTGAGGAAAACTGGCACTCTCCTGCTTCCCATCCTAGAAGAGAGGCAAAGGAGGGCACAGAAGCCTCGAGACATACTTTCCCCAAAACCTCCACTATGTGATGGTCACACTAATGTACGACTTAATGCCCCAGTCTCCATAACCCTTGCTCAATGTGGAGGACAGAGCAGATCTGTGAACGAGGAAAACACATGCTCCCTTTGCAGGGTTTTGGGTGGAAAGCACATGCCAACAGCTCATATAGGAATTTGATGGCAGACAAACAGTGTTCTTCTCAGAGTAAGAATATTGATCTTGGGAGTTTCTAAAAATTAGGAATAATAACACCTCCTGAGGGATTTGCTTTGTATTACCTAATTCAGTCTGCAGAAGTCCACACAGCAGGCCCGTTACTTCAATGATGCCTCTTTGAAAGGCGTTAAGAGGAAGCTGTACATTTCCTTACCAGAGTAGGAGCCCAGGTTCAGAGCACAGAACACCTCTCAGATTACATTTTTGCATTCTAACTCCCTTTTTTTCCTATCCAAATCAGGTCTAGACTAGGTACATCAGTTACAGTGCCCACTCACAGCCCAGACCAGCAACCTATAACTTGGAAAACTCTTCCCTAGCCCAGATGATTGGTTTAAAGTAACAAAAGATGGGCGGAATTGATAATATTATATATACAAGGTGCAAAGGAAAAGGAAGAGAGTGAAAAAACAACAGGGCTGGCAAGATGGATCAGTGAGTAATGGCACTTGCCAGGAACGTCAGATTGTGACCCCTGGAACCCACAGTGGGAGGAGAACACAGCTAGCTAGCTCTAGCATGCTCCCCCTCCCCCCAAGTTCTTGCTCTCACACACTAAAGAAGGCTTGGAGTAGTTAAAAGAACTTAGCTTTGATTCCCAGCACAAACATATGGTGGCTCACGGCTATCTGTAACTCTAATTCCAAGGCACCAAACACCCTTCTGTGGCCTAAAAGGGCACTAGACATATATGCAGTACATATGTACAAACACACATTCAGCCAAACATCAACATACAGGAAACAAAATAATCTTTAAAAACAAGGAAAAGAAAATTAAAAAAAAAAACAAATATATGATAATGACAAGGGCAATGAAAGGAAAGCAGGAGTAAGAAGGCCAGAATCCTACCATAAAGCCACCAATGCTCTGACCAAGCAAAATTAGGAAGTGAGGGATTAACTGTGTAACTGTGATGATGGGGAACCAGAAGACAGACATTTATAGGGCCAGCTATGTGAGTGCCAAGCTCACACTCTTCTCCCTCCCTCCATTGTCCCTACTCTTCTTTTTCCATGTGTGTGAAAATGTGAGTATATTTGTCAGTGTGTGTGCATGCATGCTGAGGCCGGAGAAGGATATCAGGTGTCCTGTTCTACCACTCTCTGCCACATTCCTTTGACAGAGGGTCTCTTAGCAGAACCTGGAGCCATGCTGGTAGCCAAGTCCCAGTGGTCCCCTCATGCTGTCCATAGCACTAGGGTTATAGGTATATGCACACCACTCCAAACTCCTTTACTTTTACATGGATGCTGACATCCAAACTGAGGTCCTCATGCTTGCATAGTAAGCACTCTTATCCACTGGGCCATCTTTCTATCCCCCCTCCTCATCTTGACTGGCCTCTGAGATTTTCTCTTCTTTATCTAGTCAGGTATTTTCAAAAATGGAAACCTGATACCAAAATTTAGGCCTTCCAATTGTGTGCAAGTGGCACTAAGCTCAGGCAAGCCAGGATGCAGCTACTTCCCCTAGTAAATCTCCTGAACATGGGTGAGTTTCAGGGAGCAGTCATGAGGAAGCAGAGTTATACTTACTAACTTGTTTTACAAGTTACTGCTCTTCAGTAGGAGCAACAGGATGGTCTTTGATCCTGGAATGCCTTCTCCTACCTCCCACGACCTTCTGACCCATGCCTACTTAGTCATCTATTGAGACTCACTCAGATGAATGTCAAGTCTTCCCATGAGTGAGAGCCAAGTTAAGCTAAACATATTCTTCTAAGCTGCAGGGATCCCTTATAACCTTCTGTGATTATACCCATGGTTACAGGTTTTCTGTTTTTCTTTCCCTTGCCTCCCTACGGTACCCTCTGTCCTCTATTTTGACACTTTCCAGTATCTCTTACATAGAGTGAGATATATGAGGTTGACAGTAGGATATCTAGCAGGCCAATCACACAAGAAAACATGTCAAAGATATATGGATGTCAGCAGAAGCAGCAGCACAGAACAAAAGGGAAGTAGACAACAGCCTCAGGTCTATCCCAAATGTGGCTGTGGTGAGCGATAACTCAGAACTGTGCTAAGATACTAGGTTAGTAGTAAGCAAAGGCCTTACTTGTTCTGGTAGGTGCTGATGGTCACATGAGTAGAGTGGGTCAGACCTGATGGAGTTTCTGCCTGATGAATGGTCCCTCTGGGAAAGTACAACAAATCACCAGGCTTTAGGGGAAAAAAAAATCAGAGTTAAATACACATCAGTCTTTTTTGCTTTAAGATGATAAACAAACATGTTTTAAGTTCTATATTCTAGAAATCATTGTTCCAGGAACAGTTTCTGTGCTGGGTTCATAAGGTATCTATGAGCCCATCACTGAGTTTATTTTCAAGGAAACACCAGCGGTATAGGATTGAGATGCAAAAGAGGTTAACACCCTGTTTCTGGGGCAGCTACTCCTCTTTCAGTCATAGAACCAGTGCAACTCGCTTAGTTTCTCTATCACGAAAATGGGACAACAGCCCCACAGCCTACTGCATTATTCAGAGGATTAAGGAAATGCTATTTCCAAGCACTGGGGTAGCAATGGGGGTATGCTTTTATTACAGTCATTGCCAATCTTCATCTCTTGAGAATTTTCCTTAGATCTTCCTGACAATATCTTTACATCGTACCTACCATGAACTTCTCAGAGCCTACCCCAGAAAAGAATGAAGTATAGAACATAGATCAATATATGGACAGATAGATGATCTAGATTTAAGAATCTATCCTATCTCTATCTAACCCTAAAATCTGGATGAAATTAAAAATCAGAGTTTTCACGGAGAGGGGAGAGGTAAGCTATTTCTAATCTATCCTTTTCTCTCTTCTAAACCAATGACAGAAATACTCTGTTCTTCTGCCCTGAGATACTTTTGCCTTAATCTCATCCAGAATACATTTGTCTAGTAACTAAGAAGAAAAGGAATCATGAGCTGCTCAATTCCTCTTTCAAAGTAAAGAAAGCACTCATGATCTGTTGAAAACTCAGGAGCCTAGGAAACAGTGCTCAAACATATCAGCTTAAAGGGAATTTAAAAGATGTTCTTCAAAACAAGAGAAGATACACATGTCTGTGTATGTGTGTATAAAGTACGCATATGTGTATGCATGAAGTATAACGTGTGCATGTATGAAATGTACATATGTGTGTGTGTGTCCTTGTGTGTGCTATGTACATATTATGAAGTGTACACATATGTGTGTGTATGTATCTCTGTGTGTGTAAGAGCTTGCTTGGCTGCTGGTTTACTCTAAATGATATCAAAATGGCAGTACTTCAAGTAAATAAACATTTTTTTTTTTACTTACACACACTGTTTATCAATTCTGTACTACCCTGAGGCCTTCACATATGTATTTCATTCATTCCACGAGAATTTGAATGCTGCCCTCAGTCCTTTTGGGAAAGAGAAGGATGCAAATTCTTCCCAGAAGGAATGAAGTTCTGCTAGCACCAGTGAGGCCATCTTAAGACTTCTGACCTTAGGGACTACAATAAATTAAATCTATGTTGATACAACAATCACTATAATAAAGAGACTTAAAGACATACCAACATCTCACCCAAGGAATTTTATTGTAAAGGAAGTACCAAAATGATACATTTCAATATCCACAGCCTGCAAGGTAAATATTATGATCTCCTGATTTAGACAAATAATTTTTTGCTAAAAGGAACTGCAGTGACATCAGCTTAATTCATATCTATCTATGCCACATCCCCAAGCTTAGAGTAGAAGGGCTTCTGCATCCTGAGGCCCACACGTAGACCCTCACAGGCTAACTAGAACAGTGGGAAGGTGGATAAGGGCTTTGACTTCTATATCACAGTGTGGTGGTTTGAAAAAGAATGGTCCTCACAGGTTCATGTTTAAATACTTGGTTCCCAGTTGGTGGTTGCTTGGGAAAGATTAAAAGGCATGGTCCTGCTGGAGGTGTGCCACTGGAGGCAGGCTTGAAGCTTTAAAAGTCTCCCTGCCTGTTTGCAGTATGAGATGTGAGCCCTCAGCCACTCCTGCCATCATTACTTCACTCCTCCATTATGGACTCTAACCCTCTGAAATTGTAAGTCCAAGTAAGTGATTTGTTTTATAAGTTACCTTGATCATTGTGTTTTATCCCGCATTACAAAAGAAACTAATACAGAGTCTATCTGAAGAGGCTTACTGTGCAATCCGTGTTTACCAGGCCCCACAACAGAGAGGAATGTGAACAGGACAATGCATTTTGAATGAGCATGATTGTGCTCTAGTAAGCTATCTAGCAAGAAAGCATTTTGGTCAAAGTGCACATAAAAACATCATTATTTATTCATATTTCCTATAATATAAGCACCCAACCAAAACGAGGATACTGTTTCCTCCTAGCTTTTGGCAGGCAAATCTTAAAATCAGTAAAGAGATATAGGTACAGATAAGAATTAGGCACTAGTTATACCCTGAAGATGCAAGAAATATGGGAACACTATCTACACACAAAGTAAGAATCTCTGCAGTGGTCTAAGTCAATCATTCTATATTGCTACTAATGAAAATATTTCCTAACAAAGGGCATGAAATGAAGTGTATTTATGAAGTATTTCTGTATTTCTACATGCTTTTCTCAGGATCATCTCCCGCCTGAGCCCGGCCATGTTCTCATCCAAACTAACTGAGCAAGATACCGAGGAAGCAATACATGGTCAAGCTACTTGGCTCCCTGGAGAAGGAAGTCATGAGCACTTTCCTAGCTACTACTCACCTAGCAACCCTATGCTGGGGAGGGGAAGGACTACACTATCAGGAAGAAAACAGGTGGTACTGGAATTTCTGCCAAGAAAAGGAAGGGCACCTTGGCTGTGTTCTGCTTCCATGCTAACAATGAGTTAAATGTGGAGAAACAAGCCAAGGTCAAATCTTCACATTTATTTTAGAGAAGTTGGTGATTCAATGAATTCAATTTATTTCTGCTGAGCTCAATCATACATGGAGACAGGACAGTTCTGGAAGATGAACAGAAGACTACCTTAGTTCACTTTTCTTAGACCTTACAGAGGACCCTGTTCTGGTGGGCAACAGTGAGAGCTACTCATCCCTGGAATCCTCAGGATACATTCCCACAGGGATCTTTTCACTACTTGGAAACTGCCTGAACTTGTCATAGTAAGAGATGCGCATATGCCCCACCTATACCTTCAATATAAAGTCGTGCGTTGGTGTGCCAATCCGGGCCTCAGGCTCCACACTGTACTCACGTGCCAGGGGCACTGTTGGGGAATAGAGACGCCAGTGTTTCTCTCCCTCCAGCTGCAGGATAAAAACCTACAGAAAGCCATACATCCGAGAGCATGAGAAAGCTTCCTGACAACCTGTAGGCAAGGAGCTTCTAGAACCTTCAAACATCAGCAATGCCCACCCCTTACACAAACCTATGCTGTCACCTCTATTAATCAGGAACCATGTGGCTGCACAGAGGAAAGTCATAACCTCTGATAGAAAAATCTGATATAAGAACAACCCAAAGCTTAAAAATTACAAAGAGCCTCGGCAGATATAAAAACACTAATTTTTTATTCTTCATTTGGCTAAAACTATCTTAATATTCTCCTAAGAATATTTAAAAAAACACTTTGGACAATATGTTTATAGCAAATAGCTCTCAGAGGAATAAAGGGATTTTTTTTGTTAATATCTGTGTTCACACCTTGTATAAGTACAGAAATAAAACTACAAAATAACCAAGTCAATGAGTTAACTTTTTTGGAAGTCACATAAGAATGAAATCAACACTTGTCAACGTGCCAAGGCTTAAGTAGAACCAGGACCTTCATTCAAACTGCACCAAGATTTTTACAAGTGGAAAAAATACACATATTGTTGGCAGTCACTGAAAACGGACAAAGTAAAAGCAAATGTAAGGACTGTGATCTTACCTTACTTTGTAATTACTTTGTAATTTTTCGTAAAAGTCATTTTTTTGTTTGTTTCTATAGAGAATTTCCAAAAAATCCTGTTTCTAAAGACTGTAATTTTTAGTCTTTTTATTAGCAAAGCTGCAGCCAGGCCCCTGCCTTGAGGATGAGCAGGAACCAGTCTAGGGAATACACTTTAGCTCACATACCAACTTGGAGATGAGGTCAGGATCTCCAAAGAGGTCAGAGAACCAGCCCTCCAGAGTAATAACGTCAACCCTGACAACCGACCAGGCGGGGCTCTCAGCATCTCCTGCTTTCCAGCCTGGGCACTATGATTCCTCTCTTACCTCGACATCATCATAATGGGGAGGGAGGCCTTGAGATCCTGCTGGAGTCATGTATACATTTGAGCCGACCAAGGAGCCAAAGTAACTTTCCAGCTTTTCCTGGATCCTCCAAAACTCATTCTTTGACAAAGAAAAAAGAAAAGGAGTGTGAACAGAAAACAAAAAAGCAAATGTGCTAGTTATGATTTCCTATGGTGATGCATTAAGCCAGTCTAAGGCTCTAACAGAAAATAAGTACAACAATTTACATTTGGGAGCTCCTGAAAAATAGTTAAAGCAAGGGGAGCAGTCTGGGAGGGGGTACAGACAGGAATGAGAACAAGCTGAGCTGAACTTCCTCTCCAGTCACTCATCAGCTGTAAGGCAGACTGAGGAGCCATATAAGCCAGAATTGAGAGATCTGAGTTACCTAATACAAGTAAGAAGTCCGCAAGTGGGCCTTGTAGATAACAGCATATCCTACTTCTAAGTTCTTAACCCCTGCTAATTTAATACCCTTTTTAACAATTCTGTCTCACAGAGTAGGAAATCATTAACACCAGTTTACAAATAAGGAAAGCAAAGCAGAAAAGCACACAACTATTAACCTCAGCTAAGATACTAATCTGGGCAGCCCAGCTCCAGAATCTACACCTTCGAGACAATTTGGAAAAGGCAAGTCACTTACTCTAAACACATACTAAAGAGACTAAGCTTCATACATATGAACGAACAGTGATTGACACACAGATGCTATATTATAAACATTTGGCTTGTCGCGTATACCAGTGAACATGGCTGGAGTTTTATCACTTAACTGAAACGAATCTAGTGTTAATAGCAGGTGGGGAAGAACTAAGTCAGCATGAAAAAAGCTTTTAGAGATGAAGACCACCACATTTCCTTATTTACAAATCTGAGGGGTTCTCTTTAGCACACAAAAAAATAATTTAATGGCCTCCAAATAGCTCTGAAGAGTTAACAGAGCTCCCAGAGAGCCTAATTTATTTTGGATAGAGGCAACAGGACCTGGCTCTCTAATTACTTGGTATCTGGCACCACTAAGAAGCCAGGCCTCGGCTCTTGCTCTCTAGTGTCCCAAAGGATCTTTTAGAAATGTATAGTAAATTTGTGGCTCCATAAACATCAGTTACCACTGAGTGGCGGAAAAAAGCACTGGTACGAAATTGATGAATTATCTATTTTATTAGGAGCTACCCAAAATGCTACCAGTTCTGCTGCTTTCCATTTATCTTGGCTGTCTGATTTTTGTATCTTCAAACTGTGCCTTATTAAAAGATGTAGAATCAAACCATGTTTGTCAAGGTTGCAGTTACAAGCTCAGTGACTATACTTTATTTACTAAAGGATGCTATCCTCACTTACAATGACCACCCAGAAGCTCAATGTCACAAGTTCTGTTATTAATAAATGCCTTTCTTGGCTACCCATCTGGTAAATCATCCTGTCACAGCCCTCAACTCTGAAGCCTCCACTTGGAAAGATGTAAACAATAAAAGGAAATAACCTCAGTTTTCACCTTGATGCTCCCGTGTTACTTAAAATACAGCAATGGGGCAGAACACAGAGATCCCTCCCACAATATGCAAAAATTAATCAGTGCATTGAACACATCCTAGAGGTGCAATGTTACTTTAATAAAGCTATAAACTTTAGAGTCTGGTTTCTGCAGCTCTATGATACTTAAACTATCTACCTATCATTGCTGGAGATTCAAAATATCTAGCCAGAGACTGGTTAGATGGCTCAGTGAGTGAGAACATCTGTTTTACAAGCAGAAGAACCCAAGTTCAGCTACTTAGTATCCACGAAAAAGCTGATATAGCAAAGAACTTTTGTAATATTAATACTGGAGATAGGGAGCAGAGACAGTTGAGTCCCCAAACTCACTGACTATCCAACCTAAGCAAATGGTTAGCTCCAGAATCAGTGGGAAACCCTGATCTCAAATATATAAGGCGGAAGCAATCTAGGAAGATACCCAACATTCTTCTGTCCTCCCTCCACACATCACACATGCATATATAAGTGAGCACATTACATACACAATTTCATCAAAAAGGTAGATGTCCTCCTAAGTTCAAATGTATTTAAAGACCAAATAGATGTTATGCGTTCTCAAAATGATTTTCATCTTCAAATCATACATTCAGTCTTAAGCTGATGTGTGGCCAAATGCTACCGTTTTCATATGTATGACAACTTTGCTATGGGGAGATCCATTACCTTAAATCTCTGTGGTTGATGAAACTGAATTGTTGCCCTCTTCTGATCAAAATCTTTTCTTAGCTGAAGGAAGTGTACTTTGCCATTCTTATTTAAAACCTTCTTCTTCCCATTGATGCACCGGCAGACATTCACATCTTTTCCATAATACAACCCTTGAAGGCAGAGCCTTTTCAGATCTGAGAATCTGAACAGAGACTGGTAATAGGTGGCCAGTGAAGGGTTATCCCTCTGGATGAGAAGGGGCTTTTGTTCCCAGAATTCCTTGAAAAACGTCTCTACCTTGATGGGTGAGATTAAACTTTCAAAAAGAGCAGTGGGGCTGTCGAAATTTAATGTGGACAGCTTGTCAGACTCATCTACCCTCGCCTGCTTACAGAGAACAGGCCCATCTTCTTCTGGCCCATTCACTGTAGGCTGTGCTTTCTCTGACATTGCTCACAAAGAGGGAGGAAATGCAAACCTGCCAAAAGAACAAAAGACATAGTTAGGAATACAGGAGCACACACACACACACGTGACTGCAACCACTTTGCCTCTTTGAGATTAGTCAGTACTACTTCCTTCAAGATGAGACTGCCTTAAGCCAATATCACTTCTTACAAGATGATTCAGCCTTAAACACCACTGAATTTATACACTCATTTAAGGAAAACACAATTTTCTAAGTATACAAGCACTAAGTCCTGGAAATCATTATTAATTAAGAGACTTAATTATCCCAAATTAAACCATTCAACTCTCTCAGCAGGTCTTACTCAAAGGTTTAGCCTATGGCCACAGAAACAGTGAAACCAAAAATCTTAAATTTGGCTGTAATCAGCACCATGTCCTGAATTTAATTAGATGCCCTCTCTATTACAAACATTTGAAAGAGAATCAGGAACAGCCGTCTGCTGCCAGGTGCTGCTCAACGTAATACCATATTAAACCTTCCCAGTAGAAGCCAATGTGCCCTTGGCACTGACGTCACCTGTTGCAGGAGGTCCTTCCGCTCCTCCAGCCAATAGCCGCTGAGATACCAGCCCATTTGGGGCGTGGTCTCTCTCCCTTTAAAAAAGCGGCTATTGGCTGGAGGAGCGGAAGGACCTCCCGCAACAGTCACCTGGTGCCTGGAATGAGACTCTGAACACTGCAAACTCCACTTTCAAGTGAGATTATTCTTGAGAAATATCACTATCAGGGCACTTTCCCTTTGCCCATTAGAAAATTAAAGTTTTAAAAATGAAGGTTAAAAACAGGTACATGACAGGTCTTCAAAGATTAAATTTTTTAACTGAAACAAGACATCAATCACCACCACCATTAATCTCTAACAGCACTTCTCCAATTTAACGTCAACAAAGGCATGAGGCATCAAATGGACCAGACACCCATGGTGACAACACTGCTGGTCTGTGGCACACATCTGGGTAGCAAGAGGATAAACACTCCCAAGCACCCCCAAGAACTCTTATTACTTATATAGGTCCCTTTCATGTAGGTATAAGAACCATTAATTCCAACTATACAAATATTCACAGAATATAAAATTTGCAAATATCATTTGCAAAAGCATGTTTGATTTTGGGGTGCCTGCAACTATATAATGAGATATGTAGTCTAAGCCTGAAATTGTGTATTTGAGATAATCAACTAAAGGAGGAAGGACTGATTCTGGTTAAGTTTCAGGGGCTTTCATCTACTGGATGGCTTTGTTGTCTGGGGCTTGTGGAGAGTCTCAACATCACAGTCAAGAGGATGTGTTACCTCATGGTAGTGGGGTAAAGAAAATGGTAAGAGGCTAGGGTACTAATATCAAGGGCAACCTTCATGAACTAACTTCTTTCTACCAAGCCCTGAAGAGTCTACTCAGAAGTGCCAAGACAGAGGCTAGCAACCTAGCTTTGAGCACAAACGCTGGGGGAAGGAGGCCAATTTAAAATCAAAACCATAGCCAAATGCATTTGTCCTTCATATACAGTTTATATGTACAGCCTGGGGGTAATTCTATGCCTACTTCATGTACCTCCAACTTGAGGTAAGGAAACTGTTTTCACTTACAGCATCAGAAGTTTGGGGCATATCAGATCTGGATTAGGAATGTTCACCTTCTACAGTTTTCTTTTTTGTCTTTCTGATCCTGAGAAGAGGTTCCGTTTCTCTGATTCCTAACAAACTGCCTATTCCCAAAGAAGGCTGAAAATCATAGTGCTTATAAAATACCAAGTGTTCCTCAAGGCTTGTAACCTAAAATGCTATCACTTCCTATTGTGTTGAGTTACCAGGATGCAAGAAGCTGTCTTTCCCTCTCATCATCTCTGGAGCATTTATCAATTCTGCGGAGTGAATGAGTATTCTGGTCTTGGAAGCTCTAGAATGATCTGTAGCAACTAATTTTTAGAAGAGCTTTAAAAATGCAATCCACATGTAAAGTAGACAAATTAAAAAGTGGAAACTGAACAAGTCTGAAACTCTAACAGTCTGATTTTTATTTTAGCATCTAAATTTTGTAACACCAAGAAGCTCAGTTCTTTCAAGAAGCAGAAGAGCATAGTGGCAAACTGTGACAAACTTATCCTACCAAAGCAGAGTAGGACAATCTGTAAACGTAATGTTAGGATATGAGCTCAATGAGATAAACTTTCAGAAAATACTTCCGATATTCATTTTAATTCAAACCAAACTGCTTCAATCTTAACCCAAGTAATTGAAGCTTTGGTGATTTTTTTTTTGTGAAAAAAAAAAAAAAAAAAAAACAGCCGGGCAGTGGTGGCGCACGCATTTAATCCCAGCACTTGGGAGGCAGAGGCAGGCGGATCTCTGTGAGTTCAAGGCCAGCCTGGTCTACAAGAGTTAGTTCCAGCACAGGAACCAAAAGCTACGGAGAAACCCTATCTCGGAAAAAAAAAATGCCTGCCATAGCTGGAATTCTGAAAAGATATAGAAATATAAATATGAAGAAGGACTCCGTAAAGAACTCTTGTGTAGACAGTGAAGGAAGAAGGCTATCACTCCTGTTTGAAAAGCCAGCTTGTGGCTGATACTGGGAACTGGATATTTCTGGGGAGTTTTTTACTACCATAAGATAAAATACCTAAATATGCAAACAACACAGTTGACACCCTTTCTTCTGAAGGTTTGAGCTTTTGGTACATGCCAGGCAACCTGGTGGGCAACTGTTTCTACCTGCTGATACAACCAGGTTCTGGAACACTTGAGAGTGGCTTCATTAGAAGACCCTGGAACCTCGCACCTGGTCACTTCAGGAATTCATCCCATGCACATTTCACGTAGCAAATTACTGGGCCTCTCACAATAAACTTTTAAAACTGTTAAGACTATTCTCTTAGAGCACTAAAGGTGCTATCTTAGGGTACTGCTGTGATGAAACACAGTAACCCAAGTTATCTGAAGAGGAAAAGGTTTATTTGGCTCTCATCATTGAAAGTGAGGGAAGGAACCTGACGGCAGGGGCTAATGAAGAAATCATGGCCATGGAAGGGTACTGTTTACTAGCTTGCTCCCCAAGTCTTGTTCAGCCTTTCTTAGTGGAACCCAGGATCTCTAGCCCAGGGAGGGCCATACCCACAATGGGCAGAGCTCTCCCCCATCAATCACTAATTAAGAAAATGCCTTACCACTGGATCTTAGGGAGGCATTTTCTCAGTTGAGGTTCCCCACTTTCAGGTAACTCTAGCTTGTCTCAAGTTGACATAAGACTAGCCAGGATTGGTAACTTCCAAAGTAAACGTATATTTAAGGCACAAATCTCTTACCCTCACAATTGCTCAGTTTGATATTTGAAGATGAGAGGGGGATGCAGGTCAAAGGACTGTTGCCTTGAGAATAACCTCTGACTGAACTAGCACAGTCACCAAAAGGTATGGTTAAAGTGCACAAAATACTTAACAATAAAACCACTTAAGGATTTTCCCACCTACAATAGCCAACAAAAGTCAACCCCAAGATATAGAACTTACCTTGCCTACTATTACACATCTATTTCCCCCCTTTATTCACACTGAAATGATCTGAACCCCAGTCAATTAGAAACTAACTTGTATGCTACTGGGTAAATATATACTTTACCATACACAACCTTTTTTTTTTTTTACAAGTTTTGATGGGCAGCGCATAGTAGGTACATAGCTACCCCATTAAGCCTTCTCCAAATATCCCAACCATTTTACAATTCCCCAACCATTTCAAATGCAGTAAAAGGCATAAGGTGGAACAAATTTCCAAGAAATACAGTAATTAAGAAGTAATTAAGTAAGTAATTAGAAAGGTGCGGTGCCTGCCTGTAAGCCCTGAAGACCACACAGATAAGAATATTTCTTTCTATAAAGCTAAGCGGGAAGGGGGAAACAAGCTCTACAGAGGAATTATTTTCAGTGAGTTGATTTCAGGCAGGTAAAGGTAAAAAAACTTCAAAAAGAGTCCCAGTTTACAAACTGGTAACAGCCATACCACTAATAAACTCTACAAAATATAAATGTCGGCACCCACACTACAGTTGACAAATTCCGTCTTTACATTTTAGGGCGCCCTAATTTTTCTCATGGTAAAATATAATGACAGGAAGTCACAAGAGCTTCTTAAGGGACAACAGCACTGCCAGTAACAAAAGTATACCAAAATTTCAAAAGCCTTACCAAACAAAACAAAACAAAACCAAGCCACAAAACAACAGTTGGGAGAGACAGGGGGCTTGCACGAAAAGACTATTCTGGGGGAGTCACCACAGACATCAGTACTTACTAACAGCTGGGGGGAAGGGGGATTAGGGGTTCTCTCTCCACCTGAGCAGTATTTTAACAGCAAAGCTTCTAACTCGCAAATTTCTAGATGGACATCAAACCTCTTGGATTACCACTTCTAATGCTGGAGGCAGAAACCTATATTCACAGACATTCTTAATTAATGCGAGGCCCAGCAATCTAAAGAACACTGGGTTGATCTCGGCTCCATGAAACACACCTGACAACTGCATCCTTCGGGCCTGACAGATGGCTGACCACCTGACCCCCACATAGTGCAAGGAAAGACTCCCTCAAATTGTCCTCCGGCCTTCACTGGCACACCATAACATGTGTGCATCCACACATACAGAAAATAAAGAAAATGCTGAACTTTAAATTATATGTCGCTGTAACAAGATCAGCTGGAAACCTGAAGTAACTTTTCCGCACGCAGAAAGTTTCATTAATTCAGAGATGTCTCACTGATTGCTTTGGGGCTTTGTGCAAACAATACGAATCATGTCGTACTAATGTACTAGGGGGTAGGGGGAGCAAAGAGGTCACAAAAAAAATGATTGAACCCCAAAGTTACAGGCATCCTGGTTATAAAGTGAGCCGGTAAAGCACGTCTCCCGGGACCGGAAGCGCAGGTACTGAGCAGTGGGACGAGCACCCAGACTTCCTGAAACCTGTTTCTAGTCACCTGTTGGACAACCAGGGGTCCGGCAGTCAAGTCTTCCCCACGAAAAGAGAGAAGGTGCAACCGACGCCGCACTCCAAGTCAGGACCGAGCGAGCAGCCCCGCGCCCCGCCTCCGCCTGCAGCAGCTCCGCCTGGGGCCGCCGGGCCAGCACGTGGCGCACGCCCCTCCCCGCCACCCGGTCTGCGCGCGCAGCCTGGCTCTAGCACGCCGGGGACCGGGGACCGCGGACCCCGCCACTAAACCCGCGGTCCACGCCGTCCTGTCCCCAGCCCGCCAGCCGGGCCGGGCCCTCCGGAGCCGCACCCCTCAGCCCGACCCCAAACACCCAGGCACGGGACCACCGCACTCACCCCGCACGGCCTGTTGCGCGTGGCTGCGCGCTGTCAGGACCACGGCATGGAAGGGCGGGGCGGCGTGGGCACGTCCAAGGCGTGCTCCCGCTCTGGGCCCCGCCCCCGAGTAGTGGCCCCGCCCCCTGGCCCTGGGGCTCCGAACCGTAGCACACACAGCCCCGCCCCTGCCTACGCCTACTGCGCTTCCTCTGCCTGGTGCACTATTGCAGGCCAGAAAGGTGGCATCTGTGAACCTAAAAATCAGAGGATGTGAACTTCCTTTTTATGGTTGATACTTCCGAATCTGAACTTAGGGGGAAATCTAGACATTTGGACAATTCCCTTTTCTAACACATGCACAGAAATATGCTGTTGTCGCTTGGTCCAAAAAAGATCAAAATTGTTTTTCTTTACTGATGGCTTTAATATTTATACAATTATTACTACCCTAACAATTTTGGTACCAACCATATTATTTAAACGTCTTATATTTCATTCCAATTTTTTAAAAAGAATTTTATTGACTTTTTTTCATACAACTCCTGCCGCATTCTCCCCACCTCCCTACTTACCAAATTCATGTTCTTTCTTTTTTTCAGATAGATAGATAGATAGATAGATAGATAGATAGATAGATAGATAGATAGATAGATAGATAGATTTTAAAAGCACACACAAAAAAGCATGGATTTTTTTTTTCCTAGCCAGCTATTCCTGAGTATGAGGCCTTCCCTAGAGCGTGGCGAATATACCCTTTTGCACTTGGGTAGGTCTTCCATACGCTGTCAGTCTCCATGAGTTCATGTCAGCATCAACCCTGTAGTATCTGAAAGATGTTGTTTCCTTGGAATCATCCACCTCTGGCTCTTAAAGCTTCTGCCTCCTCCTTTTCATGGATCATTGAACCTTGAGGGGAAGGTTTCATAAGAGGTGGGGTTTTTTTATTTTTTTTTTCTGACTGCCCAGTTTTTTAATATAAGGAAACTGAGAAAGAGTGAGTTCAAGTAACTAGCTTTAAAGAATACAACTGTTGTCTAACAGAACTGGAACATGAATCAAAGGCCCACTGGTTGTCTTTTGTTGAAGCAGGGAAGGTTTACCAAATTGTTAATGACTGACTATCTTATAAGCAACAGAAACCTATTTGTTTCAAAGCCAGGGACTTCAGATATCAACACATTCTGCATTTCAATGTGTCTGGAATGGGTTCACCTACCCAAATTTGATAAATGAGCCCTTTGGTGAGCATCCTCACAGGCTGGAAAGGCAAGGCAGCTCTTTAGGATACACACACACACATACATATACAAACATATATAAGTATATACACATTCAAATATATACATGTATATGCATATATGTGCATGAATACATATACACTTATATGTAAGTTGAGTGTGTATATATTTATGTGTATGTATATATACATATATATAAGTGCATGAGTCAACTATTTGTGGGAGCTCTACCCACAAAATCTGACCTCATCCCAAAGGCAGTGCTACTGGCATTGGTGACTTGATTTCACCGTCTACATCTGGGGTAGACACAGATATTCAGACCACAGAACTGCCTCTCCTTACTTTCTTTAGGCTTCAGTTTCTGCAGCTATGGTGGTGCTTCTTTTTCTCCTACCTAAGAAAGCTGCTGTGAGATCCCAGTGACACAGAGTAAGCCCAAGAGTCTCAAAACTCCAAGGGGCTAGGCACCTGAGAAGAATTTGACAAATGCCAAATACCATCTCAAAAATATCTCCAGGGGATGAATTAAATACAATTGGCTCTATGAGGAAACGCATCAAGCAAGACAAATTAATGTAGCCACAGCACCTTGTGATAATCCTTGGGTTTAGTAACTTCAGAAAAGCCAAATTTGCTTAAGAATGGCCGAGTCCAAGGTCTTCAAAGATTCTGCATGTGATAGCTCTCCCGAAATTCAAAATATTTAATTTGAATAATATATACCATCACTGACTAGAAAAATTTACATATTTATGTAATTGTGTAAAACTACAGGGAATAGGAAATGTGCTTAGTTCATTTTGAGAATACCAATATTAAGTATTTATTACTTGTTCTTCTAGGACTGAGTTAGCCTTCCTATTTTCCTTATTGCTTATAGTACAGCTTCTTTTGCAGTCTGATTTAGACTACGTAATACTTTCTTATTAAATGCTACAGGCTTCCCTTCCCCATAAGCTATAAACAGTAGATGAAAATATGACTGTTCTCTTTACTTGAGATGTTTTGTTACTTATCATTTTATCCATAAGCCTTGAGATAGACTTATTTCTAGTTCTTATGTAAAATGGGACGCATTCCCTTATAGATACTTTAGGGTCATCTTTGGGGACACTTATAAAGAAGTAAATACGGTTGTATAGAAGATGCTTTCTAGCATTGTACAGATGGACAGAGCCCAGCATCAGGATGGTAGATTGATTTTTCTGCTTTTTGCTTTAAAATGATCGTGAATAGGGCCTGGAGAGATGGCCCTATTCACTGGGTGAGAAGACTTACTGCTCTTGCAGGGGACTCAAGTCCAGTTTCCAGCACCCGTGATGGTTCATATCACTTCTGTCTCCAGTTCCTGGGAATCTAATGTGTTCTTCTGGCTTCCAAGGGCTCCTGCATGCAGGTGGTGTGCATACCTATACCAAGGCACACACATATACATAAAATAAAGAATAAGTCTTTTAAAAATCAAGAACTAAATGTGACCAACTGCTCAAAGTGATTGTACTCAGGAACTGACAGTTTATAAAGTCATCACTCAAACTTCCAACAAGATGAAGAACAAACTTCTGAATATAAACTGCTTCTGAATTTAGAAAAAGGACTCTAAGAGAGAAAATTATACAATGCTATTTATTCTTTAAAAGTTACATAAATTCTAGAGAATAACTGAAGGGTACACCAAACAAGGCTCTTTACTTGAAAGTTTAGTTAAAGCTGCACACTGGAGACATTTAGCATTTTTCAGGCTCCATTTTTAAAGGCTTGTCATGAAGATTACTAATAAACACAAAATCCTATGGGGAAGAACCACATGTGAGGGAAAAGACAGCAAGAGACTAAGTTATTGGCAAAACCCACCACTGACTCACAGGGAGAATGACGGATTTAACCTTAGGAATCCCATTTTTTAAATATCATTCAGTCAGCTTCCCTAGAGTTGATAAGCAAACAGCGCCCATCGCCCGTGGCATGCCAGGAATAAAGTACTCTACCCCTGAGATGTACCCCACAGCAGGGGTTCCTGATCTTGGTCCTCTTGGCACTCAGGTTAGTTTAGTAAGTTTTTGTGTGGGATGCTGTGCTATGCTTTGTGCAGACTGATCAGAATCCTTGGCATCTAGCACTAGATGCAAAGTTCTGAAACCCCAATTGTGAAAACCCAATAATTCCTATGCTTCAGAGAATTTCTTCTGGCAGTAGCCCACCCCAACTTTTAGATTGATACTACAAAAAAGTTACCTTCTCCAGAAGTCCCCAATAGTGCCCTGGAAGGTTAAATACAAGAATCCAAAGAGGTCTTATGATGATTATACACATTTAAGCTACACAAAGGGAAGACTGGAAATTTAAGGGAATTTTGAGATGTAGATAATTTGGGAGAGTCACAGGTTATGATCCAGAAAGGAAATTAAAATAGCATGTCTTCTCCATCCATAAACCAAGTAACAATCACTCCAAAGCCTACACAGAGACTTGGTGTGTCTTCAGGAGGGTTGCCGGCTGGGTGCAGAACTGTGAGGTCTACTCCTTCTATTCTCATTGGAGCAGTTCTTGCAGAAGATCCCAGCACTTATGGAAGCATCTGTGATTCCTGAGACATGGCTCTGGAGCTTTGGGGTGGAATGTGAATTGCAATCAGTATTAATAACTGATTAATTAATAACTAATTAATTCTTTCCTTGAAGATTCCAAAGATGGAAGCTGGTCTTGTCCCAAACAGCAGTCAGAGACGTAAATAAAGCCCAGTGGGCAGCCTGCTCTGACACCATTATGGAATGCTTAGACATGCTCTGGGCTGTTTGTGGAAGTGACTGGCTCAGACCACATGACAGTCTTACAAGATCAGGCCAAGACCTAAAATTAATTCCAGTGACGCCTAATATGGAAACCTCCCAAAGAATCATCACCTGCATTAACACTCTAACACAGACTACCAGGGACAGGTATATAATCTGTGGGACCCCCAAACCAACTGAAAATGCAAGTAGTTTTTTAAAAACTGCCACTAAAAGTATTAAGATATAAAAGTAGTCTTTTCTTTTGCAGTATCTCTCTTTGCTACCATGAATGCTTGTTTGCTTTTACTGTTAAATGTTGTACTGGCTTGGAGGGTAAGTGCATGAGTTCCCTTGTCCTTTAGGCCATTCATTGCCTTTCTAGTGTTTAGACGTGTGTGAATCTCTGTGACCATCTAGGCTAGCTGAGTGCCAATCCCTATGAGGCAAGAAGGAAGTCTAATTGAACTCTACAGTGTTGGTACAAGCTGCTAGAATCTAACACCAGGCAGTTTATTTTAGGCATATTTAATGTACAGCACAATTTGGAAAAAGATTCCCAGTGATGATTAACTTAATCCCATGTACACAATAGAGCTTGACTACATAAGGCATAAAACTACATCGAAACTCTTTAATGTGTGACCTCAACTGGACAGTGGTGGCACACACCCTTAATCCCAGCACTCAGGAGGCAGAGACAGGCAGATCTAAATCACATTCAACCATTAGAACTCATTCTCAAGGAAAGGCCCAGCTCTCCACAGATTTAGCGAGTCAGAGCCCAGCACCCCACCCCCCG